>NC_030828.1:66515396-66840864 GCF_001704415.2 Capra hircus
GGGACAAGAGGGCTAGTCCAGGCCTAGGCCTGTGTGGGTGGGAAGAGCGCCAGCGATACCCAAGGAGGGACAGTGGCCAGGGTGGGGTGGGGAGGAACAGGAGGCACGGCCTGGGTCCTGGCCCCACCACCTGGCGCGCAGGCCCTTCTCCGTCCTCAGCTCTCAGAACCCGAGCCCAAGCCCGAGCCCACAGGGCAGCTGGCGAGGCCCCTCTTGCTGCCGGGGTAGAGGCTCTCCAGCCAGCGCCCCCACGGCGGTTCCCTCAGCCTCCAGGCCTGTGCACAAGCCGGCCCCCAGCACCTGCCCAACTCCTCCTCCGCTCAGCTGTCTCTCCCTCTGGAACACCTTCCGGAGGCTCTAAATCAAGGCGGGGCTCCGGTCCTCGGGTCTGGGCAGGGAGCTGAGGACAGGGCCCGGCTCTCGGAAGTTGCCTGACCTCGCAGCCCCGCTCCACGCACGCAGGGAGGTGTGGAGCTGAGCGCGGCCGCATCCGGAAGCCGCAGCTCACGGCTCGCCTGCCCATCCTGGCCTGGCCCCCCGAAGCACGCCAACAGACGAAAACAGAGGTTCTGCCGTCCAGAAACAATATATGTAAAGTGCCAGGTACAACGCTCTTAAAAACTGTATGCTCCAAAAGTCCAGGGTCTGGAGCGCGCTCTAGCCCTTGCCCGTGAGGTCCAGCGGCTGCAGGAAGGGCGGCAGCGGCAGCTCGTCCAGGGCCTCGGGGAAGCGGCCGGGTGAGATGGCGGTGACCAGCACCTGCATGGCGCGCGCGAAGAGCGAGGGCGGCGCGAGGCCCGCCAGCCACTGGAACTTCTCCTCGCCCAGCAGCCGCCGCCAGCGTGGCCGGTCGCCCAGCAGCTCACGGCGGGCCGGGCCGGCGGCGTCCGCGGGCGTGTACAGCGCCAGCAGGTCGAGCAGCAGCATGCGGCGCTGGCGCGGCTCCCCAAGCGGCGGCGCGGGCGCCCCGGAGGCCGCAGGGGCGGCAGCCCCGGCGTCGCGGCCCAGCTGACGCAGCAGCAGCTCGAGCGGCGTTAGGCCGCCGCCGTCCGCGCAGGCCGGGCGAGGCGCCGTGGCCGAGCAGCAGGAAGAGGCATTCGGGGCGCACCAGCTCGCAGGCCACGTGCAGCGCCGTGCCACCACCCTCCACGCGGCTGCAGCCGCGCCGGTCGAGCAGGCGCGCGCGCTCCTCGGCCGGGAAGTCGCGCACGGTGCGCAGGATGCGGCGCAGGATGCCCACGCGGTTGTAGCGCACGGCCAGCGCCACGTGCGGCCCCGGCGCCGCGCAGCAGCGGAAGCCGGCGCTCGGAGGCGCGAGCGCGCGCCGCGGGAAGGTGGCCAGCAGGTAGTGCGCGTACCCCTGGTGGTCATGCACGAGCGCGTAGAGCAGCGCCTCGGACGGCGAGTAGGCGGCGGCGCGGCCGCGCTCGTCCCAGTGGAAGGCCTCGCTGGCGCGCATGTCCTCCAGCAGCCAGACGGGCAGCAGGTCGCGCACGGCCTGGTAGAAGGCGAACGACGACTTGCGGCACTGCTTCTGTGCCCTAGAGCGCGCCGCCCCCGCGCCCTCGGGCCCGCCTTCCGCGCCGCCCCCCGGCAGTCGCGCGTCCCACGGCATGCTGGCTGGGCGTCCTCACCTCACGGCATGGGCCCCCGGGGGCCGACCACCTGCGAGCAGAGAGGTCCAGTGAGGGTCGAGGATCCAGGCGGGAGGGGGGGGGGTCTCCTGTTGAAGCCCCCCCACGCCTCCCCACCTGGCTGGGCCTGTCTGGTACCGGCCTCCCCCGCCCACCCCCAGCCTCCGACGGGCTGTCCCAGTCACTCCTCAACAGCTCGCTTCTCTTCCAGGCCCTGAACCACCTCCCACATCCTGGATCTAGTGGCAGACGGTGGCCCTCCCTGAGATGGTTTCCTTATCTGGTACCTCGACTAAGGACCCCCTTCCCCTGCCTCTGCCCTCATAGCCCGCCACCTACCGTTGCCAAGACCACACTGAAACCTCACACCCCCTCCAGCCCAGGGACCCGCCAGAGGAGTTCCTGCTCCCACCTGTGGCAGCTGCACCCAACCCCAATCAAGGAAAAAGCCAGGTCGGGGGTGGGGGTGTAGGAGAGCTGCATCTCACATCGCAAGCTGAACCAAACCCTTTCTGTAGCCCAAACTCCCTCTCCCCAACTCCATCTAACCTTGACCCTGCCATCTGACCCCTGCCTGCAGCTAGGAGACCCTGCCCAGGGGCAGAGCTCCAGACTCAGACCTACCTGGTTAGTGCACCGCAATGACCAAGTTCTGTGCAGGTGGGTGTATCACTGTCCTCTGAGCCTCAGCTTCCTCATCTGTAAGAAAGAGGGAAGGCAGGCTGGGAGCCACAGCAGGGAGCGGGGCCTCCAGCCTTCCACCCAAACATGGTGTTTCCGTGCCGTCCCCGCCCCAAGCTCCCGCGAGGAGGCAGGGGGATGAAATCAACCAAGAGACCGGAGTGTACACTCTTCAGGGCCTGCAGACCCCGCCCCAGGTCTGCTAGCTCCCTTGGTCTTCCCAGAGGCTGGACGAAGCAGGGCTTGGCATCCCACTTTACAGCAAGGGACAAACTTGTCCAAGGTCAGCCGGCAAGTCATGGCAGAGCCAGGCCTGGACCCAAGATCTCCTACCTCGTATTTCGGGCTCATTCCAGAAGTGGGGGGACCCGCCAACCCACCGGAAACCCAGCTTGAGCCCTAACCTTGTCCCCAAAGCCCCCTGCACCAACCAACCTGAGCCCTGACTTCCAGCCCCTGGCCCCAGCTCCCCACCGCATTTTGTCAAGGGTAAGCCCTTGGGTCACAAGGGCCCTGGGTCAGCGGGTAGGCTGAGTCCACACACACCCGGTAACTAAGTTACAGAGACGGGCACGGGGCAGGGGGCGGAGGGGAGCTGGAGCCACAGCGCCCTTTAAGGGGGCACCGTGACTGGAAAGCGGCGCCCCACGCCGGGGCCTCCGCACCCCGGGTGTACCCTGTGTGGACACTGGGCGCCGGGCGGGTTACGTAAAGTTGGGCCGGCCTCACGTCACTGGGCAGCGAGTCATGGTCGCGGCTCAGTGAATGGGGGGTGGGGGCTGGGCCACCGAGGGCAAGGCCGCGCGCCCAGGGCCGCCCGCCAGCTCCGCCCCGGCCCCCACCGGCCGCACGGCCGGACCCCGGGTCGCGGGGGGGCGAGGCCAGAGTATCTGCAGGCCGGTGGCCGGCGCAGCGAGGGCTGCACCTGCGTGAGCGTGTGTCCAAGGAGAATGGGGGGGGCGGTGGCCAGGGAGTCGCGCCCGGGGCGGGAGCCGCACGCCGAGCGGGCCGAGGAAGGGGGACTCACCTTGGGGGCTGGAGGGGCCGCGAGCCTGGCGTCCCCGCCCCCGCGGCGGGCGGGAGCGCGCGCCGTCTCCCCGCGGGTCGGTGCGCAGGCGAAGCTCCCAGGACAGACGGACGGGAGGCCGCCGCCGCCGCCCGCGCCCGCCTCAGCCGCGCTCTGAGCCGCCGCTGCCGGATCGCTGGGCGGCGGTGCCGGCGCCGGCGGCGGGCGGGCGGGCGGCGGGCGGCGCAGTGCGGCCCCGGCCGGGCAGGACCGCTGGGCCGCCCGCCGCCGCCATTGGTCCGCGCCGCCGGCCTCCGCCGGCGCCTATTGGCCACCGCGCTGCACCATTGTTACGTCACCGGCCGGCGGGCGGGGCACCCGGGGGGACCCGCGGAAAAGTTGGGAGAAACTTGCGGGCGCACGGGGGGCGGGGCCGCGATGGGAGCGAGCGGGGCGGGGCTCCCGGAAACCCGAGTGGCTGGTGGAGAAGGGCTCCCGGCTCCCGGCGGCTGGCCACCCGCCCCGGGAGGGCCCCTCGGCCTGCGGTGCCTCCGCTCAGCGAGTCTGTGCTCGCACTCAGGCGCCCGGGCTCCGCCGAGCGTGACTCTCCTCGGCACCCCACGAGACGTCTTCCACGTCCCCTTTGCACTGACCCTCTGTGACCTTGGGGATGACCTCCGGGACTGTTTTCCCGGGACCGCACGTGGAGGGGGAAGGGGTTGTGACCCCTAAGGGTCCCCGGCCGCGTTCTGCCCCAGAGGGTCCGGGCATCTGGAGCCCCTGCTCCAGGCTGACTTTCCCAGGGAATGGATGGTGAACCGGATGCAGACAGTCACTTATCAGCGCCTAGTTGCACCAATCTCTGTGCTAAACACGCTTGATTTCATTTCCACAGCCAGTGGCGGTGGGAATTATTACCCCTGATTCACCAACCATGAAATCGGGTCTCACAGGGAGGTGACCTTCATGCGTTGTTGTTGTCCAGTCGCTCAGTCTTGTCCGACTTTGCGACCCTGTGGACTGCCACACTCTGGGCTTCCCTATCCTTCACCATCTCCCGGAACTTGTTCAAACTCAAGCCCATCGAGTCGGTGATGCCATCCAACAATCTCTTCCTCTGTCGTCCCCTTCTCCTCCTGCCCTCAGTCTTTCCCAGCATCAGGGTCTTTTCTAATAAGTCAGCCCTTCTCATCAGGTGGCCAAAGTATTGGAGCTTCAGCTTCAGCATCGGTCCTTCAAGTGAGGAACACACAAAAGGGACACGTGTGTTTCTTTTCCTCAGACATTTATGATTGAAGGGGCCCTGCCCACCTGGCCTTTCTACAAGTAGCACACACATGCCCAAGATCCCACCAGACCCTGCCACCCAAACTGCTGCCTACCTTAGTGCAAGGAGGCCCTGCAGGCCTTACCATACCTTGAGGGGGGGTGGGGGCGGGGATCCATGATGGTGCCTGCTCAGTCATGTCCGACTCTCTGCCGCCGCATGGACTGTAGCCTGACAGGCTCTTCTGTCCATTGAATTTTCCAGGCAAGAATACTGCAGTGGGGTGCCATATCCTACCTACTCCATGGGATCTTCCCAACCCAGGGATCGAACCCATGTCTTTTGCATCTCCTGCACTGACAGGCAGATTCTTTACCACTGGTGCCACCTGGGCAGCCCTGATCAGCACCAGATGAACAGAGATGGCCGTGGACCACCGTTGGGGTCCGGGGAGCACCGGGCTGGGAGTCCAGGCTCCGCCTCTGCCCCGCCTCACCTCTCACTGTGTCCTCCCCTCTCCAGGCCTCAATCTCCTACATTTTCTCTCAGCTGTCAGGTTGCTGATGTTTCTGACGGAGGACAAAGTGAAGTGAAATCGTACAGTCGTGTCCGACTCTTTGCGACCCCATGGACTGTAGCCTACCAGACTTCTCCGTCCATGGGATTTTCCAGGCAAGAGTACTGGAGTGGGTTGCCATTTCCTTCTCCAGGAGATCTTCCCAACCCAGGGATCGAACCCAGGTCTCCTGCACTGCAGGCAGACGCTTTACCCTCTGAGCCACTAGGAAGAGCAAAGCAGATAGAAATTCTGGGGTTGACATTTGGCCTTTCATAGCCCCCAGGCCCTGGGAAACAAGCTAGGGAGGTGGTGTCCCAAGTGAACTCCCTGTGGTTCAAGACACTAACCACACGGCTCCCACGTGCCCAGGCTGCTCCTCAAGGGCTATAGGTGAGACCTCACACCGTCTCCACGGCCACCAGTGGGCTGAGGGTGAAGGGGCATTGGCTATAGGTGTCTCCTGTGCAGCTGGCCTCTGGGCAACTGTCTCTCCACCCCCAGCCCTCTTGGCCCTCTGCTTCGACTTGCCCTCCCCACTGCTTGCTGCTGGCTTTCCTGAAGGGAAAGAGCCTTTTTGAAGGCCTCTCTCAATATAAAATCTGGCCCCGTTGCTACTTAGAAGCTGCCTTCAGAAATGAACTTAGCCAGAAAGACCAGATGAGGCAGAGGAAAGGTGATCCTGGTCAGGACACAACCGGGGCAAAGGTCGGCCGTGACCGAGGGCGGCTGCAGAGGGCAGCGGGAGGGGAGCCTAAGGCCTTGAAGGCCAGGACGAGGAGCTGGGGTTTGTCCCGAGGACCTGGAGGTGGAGGGGGGTGGATTATTTCAGGCATAAATAATAGTATTGATAACTTTTCAATACCTGGGAACCCATGAACCCGGTTAGGAACAAACCTGCGGTGACGTCTGAAGGCCGATGTGCCCGTCCGGCGGCCCAGCCCTGCGCTGGCACTCCCCACAGGGGTGGCGGACCTTGCAACCCTCTGGTCAGCTCCATCAGCTACCAGCCTCGACAGGCTGCCTTTCTCTCCTAGGTCACTTTCAGACTCGCCCTCTGGGGTACATGTTGCTCTGGGTCCCGTGCCATCCCTGCAGAGGAACCTTCTGCTGGCGAGAGCTGCCCGTGCCCAGCGCGGGTGTGGGGCCCTGGTGCTACTGTGAACGCCTTCCCCGCGCCTCCGTGGGGCTGTGACGGCTGCGAGCCGTCCAGGGTGGCCGTGGGGGCAGGTGCCCCCCGCCCCCCAGAGAAGCAGCATCCTGCCGTCTCGGGCTGTGGACGGGGCTGTGAACAGAGCTTCCCCGGGAGGGCAGATGGGCTTGGTGGGGAGTGAAGGGGCTGGGGGTGGGGAGCGGGCACAAGCCGGGGCAGAGGGCTCAATTTCCACAGACTAAGAGGGGATCTGAGGGTGGGCAGTCAGCCTTCTAAATATGGCTTTGACCTTTGACCCTGTCATGCTCGCATCGGACCTGACCCAAGACACACTCCCCTCTCTCCTGGGAGAGCTTGTCTCACCCACGGGCAGGTGTCTGCGTGTGCCCAGGTCCAGAGGGACCCAAGGGTCAGTGCGAGGACTAGGGGAGCAAGGGCTCTGAGCAGGGGCCCGGCAGGGGCTGGGGGGTCTTTTCTCAGGCCCCTCTGGCTGCAGGGAGCCAACCCCAGGGGCAGAGGGTGGAAGCCCCTGTAGCCGACCGGCCTGGGAAGGGGTGGCTGGGGTGAGCGGCAGGGAGCTCACGGGGGAGAAGCAGAAGCAGGGAATCCTGTGTGTGCTCGGGGCAACTGGGCAGCGTCCAAGGGCGAGAGCACAGTCCAGAATGCCTCCCAGTCAGGCTGAGCACGTGGAAGCGTGGGGAGGAGCAGGGCGCCCCCAAAGACGCCTGTCAGCCGCTCTGGGGGTCTCATGGCAACAGGAAGTGGAGGGAGAAGCCCTGGCCAGCAATAGAGAGAAGGTACTGGAAGCCTGACATGGGAGGGAAGGTTGGGAGGCCAGGCTTGACATCTAGCACACAGGGTAGGGAGAGGAGGTGGGCAGAGCCAGGAGCTGGGAGAGGCCGCCAGGGGTCAGGGGTCGGAGGGCACAGGCGCCCAGTGGCCACCTGGGGCAAGTGCCACCAGAGGGTCAGGAGGATTTGGCTACACAGAGGTCATGGTGCCCTTTCCAGAAGGTCATGGGCGGCTGGAGAAGCCTGTGGAGAGGGGACTGGGGGAAGGGCTGGGAAAGGTGTGTAGGAGCAGAGGAGAAGGGGCGGGAGGTGAGCAGGGCTAAAGAATGCGAGAGATGGGGGTTCCCTGGCAGTCCGGTGGTTTGGACTCGGCGTTTTCACTCAGTGGGCCGGGTTCCCATCCCTAGTAGGGGAACCGAGATCCCACAAATCTCATGGCTGGGCCAAAATGAATGAAAGAGTGAACACTGAATACATAAGTGGTGCGCATGCAGACACGTGTGCACTAGGTCCCGGCTGGCTGTGCTGTGTACACGTGTGTGTACACGTGTCCGTGTGCAGTGTGCTGCATCTTGCTCGTGCGTGTGCATGTGTGCTCATGTGAGCAGGACACCAATTCAGGAAAGACCTGTGGCGCCAGGACCTTCAGGCCCTCGGGGACGGCCACCAGGCGTGGAGGGGAGCCCCCAGCCTCCAGCATGGACCCTTCTTCCTGGGCGGCGTAGGGTTGGGCATGGGTGCCAATGAGAGCACGGGTGAGTCAGAGGTCTGCTTTGATGGCTTCTGTTTCCAAGGTCATCTGCTGAGCGTGACAAGGGGTGCAGGGCGGGGCTGGAGAGGAGTTCATTGACCACGCGGAGATCCTCCCTGACCTGAGTCCCAGCTGCCGCCAGCAAGCCTGGCCCGTGGCATCAGAGCAGAGGGCAGGTGGCAGGTGGCCTGGGCCTGGGAGCACAGTTCGGGGTGCGCACTGCGCAGGGAGTCGGGGGCACAGAGCTTCCTGGGGGAGGCTGGTGCCAAATGAGCTGGGTGCTAGTCACTGCTCACCAGCTGTGTGTGACTGCACCTGTCCGAGCGCCAGTCACTTACCTGTGAAATGAGTCAGGTAGATTTTTGGATCTCAAAAGGAAGGTGTTCCAGGGGGCAGGCTTGGCCATGGCCAGTATGGGAAGTGGCCAGGATCAGGCAAGAGGCTGGGAACATCCCTCTTACCCCCACCTCACCTGGGCCCTGCGCTTCCACCACTGGGCTGGACCGGGTCAAAGCCCACCTGGCCTCCAAGGGTCTGTATTCAGAATGAATAAGGAGCTCCTGCAGCCAATTAGTGGAGAAGGCAATGGCACCCCACTCCAGTACTCTTGCCTGGAAAATCCCATGGACAGAGGAGCCTGGTAGGCTGCAGTCCATGGGGTCGCTAAGAGTCGGACACGACTGAGCAACTTCACTTTGACTTTTCACTTTCATGCAGTGGAGAGGGAAATGGCAACCCACTCCAGTATTCTTGCCTGGAGAATCCCAGGGACGGGGGAGCCTGGTGGGCTGCCGTCTATGGGGTGGCACAGAGTCAGACACGACTGAAGCGACTTAAAGCAGCAGCAGCAGCCCATTAGAAGGACTAACCCGGGAAGATGGGGGAGGGGTATGAATAGGCAGTTCACAGGTTGGCCAGTAAATGCCTGATACTCAGCTCTAATAATTCTCCTAATGGCAAAACCCAAGGAGACGGAAAACAGCCTGTACCGACAAGGTCAGGAGTCAGGCCCTCACTCTCACATGAGGGGCGGGCAAGCACCTGGGTAAGGCCCACCAGCGGGGAAAACACTTGGGCTGTTGGGTCCAGCAGTACCTTTTGTGGGTATCTTACTCCAGATAAATACTGGCCCAAGTGCCAGGTTCCATGTACGATGCTCACTGTTATGGTTTTTGTTCACGTGCTTGATTCTTTACAATTTTAGGAGAGAATTCAAGCTTAATTTTATAGGCAGACCTCAGAGA
Source organism: Capra hircus (assembly GCF_001704415.2). Classification (NCBI taxonomy): domain Eukaryota; kingdom Metazoa; phylum Chordata; class Mammalia; order Artiodactyla; family Bovidae; genus Capra; species Capra hircus. The sequence goes on from NC_030828.1 coordinate 66,524,480, forward strand.
TACTGCAAGCTCCGTTCCAGACACCATGATAAAGCAAGTATCGCAATGAAAGGAGACACAAAAATATTTTGGCTTCCCCAGGCATGTGAACATTTCATTCACACTACACTAAAGTTTACTAGGCGTGCAAGAGTAATATGTCTAAACAACCAAGGTTTGTTTCAGTTCAGTTGCTTGTGTCCGACTCTTTGCGACCCCATGGACTGCAGCACGCCAAGCTTCCCTGTCCATCACCAACTCCTGGAGCTTGCTCAAACTCATGTCCATTGAGTCAGTGATGCCATTCAGCCATCTCATCTCTGTCGTCCCCTTCTCCTTCCGCCTTCAATCTTTCCCAGCATCAGTCTTTTCCAATGAGTCAGCTCTTCGCATCAGTGGCCAAATTACTGGAGTTTCAGCTTTAGCATCATTCCTTCCAAAGAAATCCCAGGGCTGATCTCCTTCAGAATGGACTGGTTGGATCTCCTTGCAGTCCAAGGGACTCTCAAGAGTCTTCTCCAATGCCACAGTTCAAAAGTCTCAGTTCTTCAGTGCTCAGCTTTCTTTATAGTCCAACTCTCACATCCATACATGAGCATTGGAGAAACCATAGCTTTGACTAAATAGACCTTTGTCTGTAAAAGAATGTCTCTGCTTTTTAATATGCTGTCTAGGTTGATCATAGCTTTTCTTCCAAAGAGCAAGAATCTTTTAATTTTATGGCTGCAATCACCATCTGCAGTGATTTTGGAGCCACAAAAAATAGTCTGACACTGTTTCCACTGTTTCCCCATCTATTTGCCATGAAGTGATGGGATCAGATGCCATGATCTTAGTTTTCTGAATGTTGAGATTTAAGCCAGCTTTTTCACTCTCCTCTTTCACTTTCATCAAGAGGCTATTTAGTTCCTCTTCAATTTTCGCCATACAGGTGGTATCATCTGCATATCTGAGGTTATTGATATTTCTCCTGGCAATCTTGATTCCAGCTTGTGCTTCAGCCAGCCTGGCATTTCCCATGATGTACTCTGCATATAAGTTAAATAAGCAGGGTGACAATACACAGCCTTGATGTACTCCTTTTCCTATTTGGAACCAGTCCATTGTTCCATGTCTGGTTTGACCTATTGCTTCTTGACCTGCATACAGATTTCTCAGGAGGCAAATAAGGTGGCCTGGTATCCCCATCTCTTTAAGAAAATCACGGTACATACATACCTTAATTAAAAACTACTTTCTTGTGGGGCTTCCCTGGTGGTCTAGTGAGTGAGACTGCGTGCTCCTGAGGTAGGGGGCTGAGATTTGATCCCTGGTGGGGGAGCTAGATCCCACATGCTGCAACTAAAAGTTTGCTTGGCGCAGCTGAAGACCCCTTGTGCTGCAATTAAGACCTGATACCGTCAAAGAAATAAATTAACTTATTAAAAACATTACTTCATTGCTAAAAATGCCAAGTATTATCTTGGCTTCAGTGAGATGTAGTGGGAACATAGCTGATGACAGAAATCAGAAAAATATAAATGAGAAAGTTGGAAATATTGTGAGAATTACCAGAATGTGATACAGAGACACGAAGTGAGGAAACGCAGTTGGGAAAATGGCGCCCGTAGACTTGCTCGCCGGAGGATAGCCACCAGCCTTCCGGAGAGTCTGCGGGGCACCGGGAAGTGAAGTGCAGTAAAGGGAGGGCTGCCTTGGAAGACAGTGCGGCTCAACCACCAAATAGACCATCACTGCTATGGGGTTTTTTCTCTGAATTTTTTTTAAATTATGAAAGTATGATACTGCTGTGTTTTTAATAAAAAATTGGAAATGTCCTAGGTGGCCGTCTGAAGGGGCGCACAAAACGGTAGTGATGCCTTTTCCCAGCTGGAAGGCTTGCATCCTCCCCCACCGCCGGGGCCCTGCTGGCTCGCAGAGAGGACCTTGTGTAGGCCTGCAGCCTAGGGCACCTCTCCCTCACACCCCGCACGCCCCCACCCGCGGTGAGACACTCTTGATAGCATCTCTCAAGAGTGCTATCCCTGGAGATAGCCATGCCTGAGGACTCCGGCTCTCTCATTAAGTGAGCCAGCTGAATTTTTATTTTTTAATGCACTATTTAATTACATGAATATTTTATCTAATATTTATATTAAAATATAAATCTCTTACTTCAGTTCAGCTCAGTCACTCAGTTGTGTCCGACACTTTGCGACCCCATGAATCACAGCACGCCAGGCCTCCCTGTTCATCACCATCTCCCGGAGTTCACTCAGACTCACGTCCATCGAGTCCGTGATGCCATCCAGCCATCTCATCCTCAGTCGTCCCCTTCTCCTCCTGCCCCCAGTGCCTCCCAGCATCAGTGTCTTTTCCAATGAGTCAACTCTTCGCATGAGGTGGCCAAAGTACTGGAGCTTCAGCTTTAGCATCAATCCTTCCAAAGAAATCCCTGGGCTGATCTCCTTCAGAATGGACTGGTTGGATCTCCTTGCAGTCCAAGGGACTCTCAAGAGTCTTCTCCAACACCACAGTTCAAAAGCATCAATTCTTCGGTGCTCAGCCTTCTTCACAGTCCAACTCTCACATCCATACATGACTGCTGGAAAAACCATAGCCTTGACTAGACGGACCTTAGTCGGAAAAGTAATGTCTCTGCTTTTGAATATGCTATCTAGGTTGGTCATAACTTTTCTTCCAAGGAGTAAGCGTCTTTTAATTTTATGGCTGCAGTCACCATCTGCAGTGATTCTGGAGCCCCAAAAAAGAAAGTCTGACACTGTTTCTACTGTTTCCCCATCTATTTCCCACGAAGTGATGGGACCGGATGCCGTGATCTTCGTTTTCTGAATGTTGAGCTTTAGGCCAACTTTTTCGCTCTCCTCTTTCACTTTCATCAAGAGGCTTTTTAGCTTCTCTTCACTTTCTGCCATAAGGGTGGTGTCATCTGCATATCTGAGGTTATTGATATCTCTCCCGGCAATCTTGATTCCAGCTTGTGTTTCTTCCAGTCCAGCGTTTCTCATGATGTACTCTGCATAGAAGTTAAACAAGCAGGGTGACAATATACAGCCTTGACGTATGCCTTTTCCTATTTGGAACCAGTCTGTTGTTCCATGTCCAGTTCTAACTGTTGCTTCCTGACCTGCATACAGATTTCTCAAGAGGCAGGTTAGGTGGTCTGGTATTCCCATCTCTTTCAGAATTTTCCACAGTTTATTGTGATCCACACAGTCAACGGCTTTGACATAGCCAATAAAGCAGAAATGGATGTTTTTCTGGAAATCTCTTGCTTTTTCCATGATCCAGCAGATGTTGGCAATTTGATCTCTGGTTCCTCTGCCTTTTCTAAAACCAGCTTGAACAACAGGGAGTTCACGGTTCACGTATTGCTGAAGCCTGGCTTGGAGAATTTTGAGCATTACTTTACTAGCATGTGAGATGAGTGCAATTGTGCAGTAGTTTGAACATTCTTTTCCATTGCCTTACTTTGGAATTGGATTGAAAACGGACCTTTTCCAGTCCTGTGGCCACTGCTGAGTTTTCCAAACTTGCTGGCATATTGAGTGCAGCACTTTCACAGCATCATCTTTCAGGATTTGAAACAGCTCAACTGGAATTCCATCACCTCCACTAGCTTGGTTCGTAGTGATGCTTTCTAAGGCTCACTTGACTTCAGATTCCAAGATGTCTGACTCTAGATTAGTGATCACATCATCATGATTATCTGGGTTATGAAGATCTTTTTTGTATAGTTCTTCTGTGTATTCTTGCCACCTCTTTTTAATATCTTCTGCTTCTGTTAGGTCCAGACCATTTCTGTCCTTTATCGAGCCCATCTTTGCATGAAATGTTCCCTTGGTATCTCTAATTTTCTTGAAGAGATCTCTAGTCTTTCCCATTCTGTTGCTTTCCTCTATCTCTTAGTATTTTATTTAATATGTGAATCATCTAGTTTTAGGATTAGGCCAATTGGAGACAGGGCAGCGCAATTGTAACAGTGTCCCCCTTGTATTAAAAAGCAGAGCCATCACTTTGCTGACAAAGGTCCGTATAGTCAAAGCTATGGTTTTTCCAGTAGTCATGTACAGATGTGAGTTGGACTATACAGAAAGCTGAGTGCCGAAGAACTGATGCTTTTGAACTGTGGTGCTAGAGAACTCTTGAGAGTCCCTTGGACTGCAAGGAGATCCAACCAGTCCATCCTAAAGGAGATCAGTCCTGAATATTCATTGGAGGGACTGATGCTAAAGCTGAAGTTCTAATACTTTGGCCACCTGATGTGAAGAGCCAGCTCATTGGAAAAGACCCTGATGCTGGGAAAGATTGAAGGCAGGAGGAGGAGATGACAGAGGATGAGATGGTTGGATGGCATCACCGACTCAACGGACATGAGTTTGAGTGAACTCCGAGAGATGGTGAAGGACAGGGAAGCCTGATGTGCTACAGTCCATGGGGTCCTAAAGAATTGGACACACTGAACAACAACACTCTCAACAGGTCCTTGTTTAAATTTTTTTTTTCCCTTCTCAGCTTGCAGGATCTAGTTCCCTGACCAGGGATTCAACCTGTGCCCCCTAGAGTGGAAGGGCAGAGTCCTAACCACTGGACCGCCAGGGAGATTCCTGCCTGGCTCCAGTTCAGGACGGAAATCTACAGCTGCCCTGTGACTCATGCTCATCCCAAGTATTAATGTCAAGCAGCCACAGCTTCCAGTAAAGAACCTGAGTCTCCCCATCTGTCAGTGGGGATCAGAGAGCTGTCCTTGAGAAGTTACAGCGTTCTTGCAGGACTCCGCTGCGCTGGGCACAGAGCTGTCCTCAATAACCGAGCTCTTAGGATTAATTTTCAACATTTCAGCATAAAAATGTTAAAAGGAAAAGCATATACATATGTTTTGGGTTTTGGTCACACTCTGTGGCAAGCGGGATCTTCGTTCCCTGACCAGGGATCAAATGCCCCTGGCACTGGGAACATAGAGTCTTAACCACTGGACCCCCAGGAAAGTCCCTCATGATGTTTGAAAAATACTGGAAGCCACACAATGATGTGTGGGTTGCAGGGCCTCCTGGAGAGAAAGTCAGGGAGGAGGAGGAAAGGACTCTTGATTCCCTGCACCTTCTCTGTGGTTTGAGTCATTCACATATGCAAATATTATTTGTATAATTAAGGCAAGTTTTTAAAGAGGTAGGTTCTGTGGGCGAAATGCTGCCTCATGGATCCTCCCGGTGAGGAAGGCTGCACCGTCAGCCTGCTCTTTAGGTAGGGAACCGAGCTCAGAGAAGAGACAGGACTCTGCCCACAGGGTGGGAGCAAAGAGGCCTCATCCTGGTCTGGGAAGGGAAAGCTCTGCTTTCGTGAACTCCCAAGCCTTGGTGAAGGCTGACATAAGTTCTGCTAGAAATCTCCGCCACTCACAGGATGGCGGGGGCCTTGGATGCAGGTGGAGGTGGTGGGAGCCCCTTCATCCCTGGTCAGGGAACTCAGATGGTCAGCCAGCCCTTCTGAGCAGCTTAACTGGGTAATTCAACTGACAAGCCCCTGGAGCCTGCTCTTGAGGACCAGAGGTGAGTGGGCAGGAGAGGCTTCCTGGAGGAGGCCACCTGAGAAGAAGAGGAGTCACCAGCACCCGTCACATCACCCCCAGGACTCTGCGTTCAAACACCTTGCCCCCCTCCTCACCACTCCATTCCCCCTCCAGGGCCAGGCTGCCCCAGACCTTCCAGGCTGCAGCTTCAGCCTCAGCCTTCTTCCCGCCGAGGTGACCCTGTCAACTCAGCCCTTCTTCTGGGAGCCTTTCCTGCTCAAAGGTGCCATCCACCTGCGTGGAAAACCCCTGCTCTGCCTCAAGGCCAGTTGTTCAGTTGCTCAGTGGAGTCTGACTCTTCGTGACCCCATGGACTGCAACACACCAGGCTTCCCTGTCCTTCACCATCTCCCAGAGTTTGCTCAGATTCATGTCCACTGAGTCCATGATGCCATCCAACCATCTCAGTCCTCAAGGCCGAACCCCTTCACATTCCAGGAGAACCTTGGCCTTCAGGCCCCAGAAGTCCAAAGGGATTCACTTCAGGTGTCACCTGGCTAGAGGAGCAGGCCCCGCCCATCTGGCCGTGTCACCCACGGCGTCCTGCGGTCTTAGGGGGTTTCTCCTCTGTCGGCTCGTAGCGTGGGGCCTGCCCGTCCCGGGGGAGGGTAGTAGGTGCCGCATAAATGCAGGTGACTAAGTGCAGAAGGAGTTATCAGGGTGGGGCTGGGGCAGGCTAGGAAGTGAGGCAGCAGGCTGGGTGGGAGCCCGGTAAGGCCCAGTCACCCCGCGGAAGAGCAGGCCTGCCCCTGGAGGGGCTGATTCACCCCTGCTGCACCAGGGGCCGGGACACCAGGGAGCCCTGGGGCGAGGGGACCCAGCCGGGCCCACCCCAGGTTCTGGCTGGCAGGAGCCCATAGAACTCGGACCTGGCTCTTCCTGGGGGAGGCCAGCTGGCAGAGCAGGACGCAGAGGGAAGATGGGTTTGCTGTCTCCAGAAGCCTCCCAGCACAGAGGGGCTGGACTCCTGCCTGGCTATGCCTTTGGGCAGGCCAGGTGAACATCCGGAGGGGCTCCTACCAGACCTCAGCCACTCGGGGGGAGAGGGCAGCACTCCAGGTGGGCCGCGCCGTGAGCAGCTCCCCTTTGTGGCCCTCCGGCTTTGTTTTCCACGTTCCCTTGAGTAAACAGCTGTGGCCTGCAGTGCAGTGTGTCAGCAGGGGAAACTGAGGCCTGGCCCTGGCCATTCAGCTCAGCCAGCCGCGCACAGGAGCTTCCGCCTTCTCAAGACCCCAGACGGTCGGGAACTGGATGCCCACGCCCTCACTATCACTTTCTCCGGGGACACCAGGGGAAACGGGTGCGGGGCGGCAGAGCCAATGGGCAGGGGGGCATGAGCGTCAACTAGGTTTACAGGACTCATCAGGTCCAGGGCTTGGGGAGGGGGTCCCCTTATCGGATGCCGCTGTGCAGCCACAGGGAGGCGGCGGCGGAGGGCGACGCCCTGACTCAGTTTCCCCGTCCGCTCAGTCCGGGACACGGCGTCCGGTCCCACCTCCCGGCGCGGGCCGACACCGCCACCTGGCGGCCCCGCGCGTTAGCGCAGCCCGCGGGCCGTCACCTGGCCCCGCGAGGGAGCCGGGCGCCTCGGTCACCGGAGGACGGGGGTCGTCTGAGCGCCCTTGCACCGCGCCGGGGTCCACGAACAGATTCCCACCCCGCCCTCTACTCGCCGTGCGGCCGCCACCGACCCCTTCCCATTCTGGGTCTGTCTCCGCCGTGACAGTCGTGCCCATCTTACGCCTGTGGCTACTAGGCCGCCCCCTCGGGGCCCGCGAACCCCGATTTCCTTCCGCGCGCGGTCACCCAGGGTGAGCGGCACCCCCTTTCCTCGTGCGCGAGGCCACTGCCCCGGGAGGCCACTGCGAAATCCGGGGACGTGGCGGGGGCCGAAGTGGGGCCCTTCCCTGCATTACTCCGTCCAGGCATCTCCCCTCCTGGGGTGCCCCGCTCCGGGGAGGCCTCGGACCCAAGCAGGGGTTAGGGTGGGGAGGGCAGCAGGGCTTCTGGCCCAACGGAGGCCCCGGTGCCCCGCCCAGCCCCAGTCCTCCGCAAAAGCCTCCTCTCCCCCGCAGGGAACAGAACTTCCCGCCAGCTGTTGCCTCGCCCGGAATGCGGTCCACCCAGCTGGGCCTGCCTGGGCAAGCGGTCTAACTGCCCTCACCAGGGGAGAGTTCATCCTACCTCGGGCCCATTTTACAGAATGCTGGCACCGAGACCAGAGTGTCCGCAGAAGCGGGCCACAAGGTGCCCGCCTGGGAGGTGGGCTGGCAGGAAACAACGGTTGGTTGTGACCCACTTCTGTGCCACCCACCCCCATGGCACCGTGTCCCAAGCCTGTCTCTCTGCTCCCACTCCAGGGGCCAATGGACAGCATGTGCCTGGCAGAGCCCACTGATGGTCTGCTGCCGTCTGGGTGGGAGGCTCAGGGATCCCCCTGGGACCGCTTCTCCAATGGGGAGCTGAGGCTCTGCAGAGGCAGGGAGGGCCTTGCCACGTGGCACTAAGGGCCTGAGCTTTCCCGATGACCCCTGTGCAGGGAGCATGGAACTGGGCTTCGAGGAGACAGGTCAGTAAGGCCTGGGAGGGACTTCTGTCCAAGGGCAGGGAGGACTGGGCCAACTGACCAACTCCAAGAGCAGAGAACAGGAAGGGGGCAGGAGTGGTGGGCGGGTGGGTGAGCTGCAGTTAGTTTGCCGATAAGCCCTGAGAGACCAGAGAGACTTCCACAGGTGGATCGGGCGTCTACTGCTGTGTAACAAACAACCCCACATCGGTGGCTTGAAACAATGATTGCTTATTTCTCACCATCCTCTGGGTTGACTGGACAGTTCTTCATATTTTGCTGGCTGAGATCATTTATACAGCTGCAATTAGCTGAGGGCTCAAAGGGGGTTATAGATGTCCAAGGTGGCTTTACCCACACAGCTGCAGTTGATGTTAACTGTCAACTTGGCAGTCAAATTAATAAATATTTTTAAAATGATTAAGTATACAGAAGGATATTGCGTAGGTTATATGCAAATACTGTGTCACTTGTTATTTATTTTTTGCTGCAGCACATGGCCTGTGGAATCTTAGTTTCCTGACCAGAGACTGAACCTGGGCTCAGTCAATGGAAGCCCCGAGTTCTAACCACAGGACCGCCAGGAATCCCCCTATGCCACCATGTACCAGGGACTTGAGCACCCTTGGAGATTGGTATTTGCAGAGGTCCTGGCACCAGCCCCTGTGCTTTATCCTCCTCTGCTTGGCCTCTGCAGAGGGCTAACTTGGGCTTCTTCACACCATGGCAGCTGTGTTCCACTAAGACAAGCTTCAGTATGCAAAAGCTCACCAAACCTCTACTTCCATCACATTTGCTAGTATTTCACTGGCCAGGATAAGCGACATGACCAACCCGGAGTCAGTGTGGAATGCGACTTCCCCAGGATGTGAATACCAGGAAGCATGAGCCATTGTGGGCCACCAGCTGTAAGTTTACTGAAGTGGGAAAGGAAGGCAGACAGACAAGAGACAGGAGGGCTTTGGGGGTCAGAATAACCGAGGAGGCCTCCTGAAGGAGGAAGGGCTTGGCTAAAGAGCGCTAGGAGCTCTGTTCTCCACCCTCAACCCCATCCCACCCCCACCCCGCTCCATCCTGGGGCGCATGGAGGCTGGAGGATAACCATCCAGAGAGTAAAGATACAAACTGGGAAAACATCGGGAGATGTGTGCTCTGTGGACAATGAAAATAGGTTGATGTAATAAAATTATCGGATGTGGGTTTGGGGCAGCTGCTTTAGATAAGGTGGTCAGGGAAGGCTTCTCAGAAGAGGTGACATTTGGCCTGAGTTCAGACCAACAAAAGGAGCCAGGCCTGGGGAGTGCAGGGGAAATGAATCACAGGCTAAAGCACTGGCCCTGAGATGGGAATGAGCTTGACACGTTTGAGGGTTAGCGGGCAGATCAGGGTGGCAGGAGAGGGGTGGGCAAGGGGGCAGGGTGGGTAGGGTCGGACCGTGTTGAGTCTTCTGTGTGCTATGCTGTGCTCAGCTGCTCAGTTGTATCCAACTCTTTGCGACACCCTGGACTGTAGCCCGCCAGGTTCCTCTGTCCATGGGATTCTCCAGGCAAGAACAGTGGAGTGGGTTCCATTTCCTTCTCCAGGGGATCTGCTTGACCCAGGGATCTAACTCACGTCTCCTACCTCTCTTGCTCTGGCAAGCAGATTCTTTACCACGAATCGCCTGGGAAGCCCCTGTTGAGTCTTGAAGGCCTGGACACTGAAGCTGCATTTTCTCCAAGTGCAGCCCAGTGTCTCCCAAGGAACAATATGACCCAACCCAACTCGGTGCTCAGTGTCTCCATGTAGGTGCTCAGGGTTATCTACTGAGCAGCTACTGTATGCCAGGCACTGTTCCAGGCACTTGGGACTGACTGGTGATCAAAACACAGAACCATTCCTGCCCTTGTGGAGTGTGATTTGATTTGGGATTTTTTAAAAAATCACTGCTGGAACTTCCCTAGCAATTCAGTCCTTATGATCCACGCTTCCAATGCAGAGGGGTTTGACACCTGATCAGGGAATTAAGATCCCACCAGCCATGAAGTGCAGCCAAAAGATAAAAAAAAAAAATTAAAGTCACCACTGAAATGGAACAAAAGGAGGTGGCTGAGTGTGAGAAGAAAAAACTGAGGAGGTGGAACTGTCAGATCTAGGAAGCAGGGGGTGAAGGGTAAGAAGATAAATTCAAGAATGAGCTTGGGAGATCATCTTCATGATCTTGGGTTAGACAAAAATATCTTAGCTTTTCTTCCTATAAAACAAATAAAAAGATTTTGATAAATTGGTGGCTGTTGTTCATTGTTGTTGTCCAGTCGCTCAGTCTTGTCCGACTCTTTGCGACCCCATGGACTGCAGCACGCCAGGCTTCCCTGTCCTTCACCATCTTCTGGAGCTTGCTCAAACTCATGGCCATTGAGTCAGTGATGCCATCCAGCCATCTCATCCTGTCATCCCCTTCTCCTCCTGCTCTCAATCTTTCCCAGCATCAGGGTCTTTTCCAGGCTCTTCACATCAGGTGGCCCAAGTATTGGAGCTTCAGCTTCAGCATCAGTCCTTCTAGCGAATATTCAGGATCGATTTCCTTTACGATTGCTGTCCAAGGGACTCTCAAGAATCTTTTTCGGCACCACAGTTCGAAAGCATCAATTCTTTGGTGCTCAGCCTTCTTTATGGTCCAGCTCTGACTACTGGAAAACCAAGCTTTGACTATACTGTTGGGAAAGTGATGTCTTTGCTTTCTAATATGCTGTCTAGGTTTGTCATAACTTTTCTTCCAGGGAGCAAATATCTTTTAATTTCATGGCTGTAGTCACTGTCCACAATGATTTTGGAGCCCAAGAAAATAAAATCTGTCCTGCTTCCATTTTTCCCCCATCTATTTGCCATAGAGTGATGGGACCAGATGCCATTTGATCTTAGTTTTTTGAATGTTGAACTTTAAGCCAACTTTTTCACTCTGCTCTTTCACCCTTCCCTGGAGAAGGACATGGCAACCTATTCCAGTATTCTTGCCTGGAGAATTCTATGGACAGAGGAGCCTGGCAGATATAGTCCAAGGGGTCGCAAAGAGTCAGACACAACTGAGCCACTATCACTCATCCCCCTGTCTCCCTCATCAAGAGCCTCTCTAGCTCCTCTTCCCCTTCTGCCATTAGAGTGGTATCGTCTGCATATCTGAGGTTGTTGATGTTCCTCCTGAAAATCTTCATTCCAGCTGAAAATCAAGAAAATGAAAAAGATGCACCATGTCAGCTCTTGACAAGGAAGTGGAGTAGCTGGAGCTCTCACATGCTGGGAGTCGGGTGCAGCCACTTTGGAAACCTTTGGCAGTTTCTGGATGACCCAGTAATTTCACTCCCAGGTATATAACCAAGAGAAATGAAAATATATGTTCCCACAAAGACTTGTACACTCACAGCAGCACTGTTCATCACAGTCCAAAGATGGGAGCATATGTCCACATGCCATTAACTGGCAAATAGATTAATAAACTGTGGTCTGTCCACATAACAGGAAATTACTGACCAATAAAAAGGAACAAACTCTGGGCTTTCCTGCGGCTCCGTGGTGAAGAATCCACCCGCCAGTGCAGGAGACAGGACTTCAATCCGTGATCCAGGAAGATGCCACCTGCTGCAGAGTAGCTAATCGGGTGCACCTCAGTTATTACACCTGCGCTCCAGAGCCCAGGAGTCACGACTACAGAGCCCACAGGCAGCGTCTACTGAACGCCGCACCCCTAGAGCCAGTGCTCCCGCAAGGAGAAGCCCGCTCTCCGCAAGCAGAGAAAAAGGGCCTTGCAGCAACAAAGACCCAGCATAGCCAAAGATAAAAAATTATTTAGTTTTAAAAAACTGAAAAAGGAACAAAGTCTGATACATGCCACAACAAGCAGGAACCTCAAAAATACGATGCTAAGTAAAAGAAATCAAACACTCCAGTGGCACACTTCAAGTTGCATTAGGAGGATAGATCTTATCACAGTAAAATACAACTTAAAAAAAAGAAAAATCTTAGAAGGAATTCCTAAACAACTTGGGGCTTCCCTGGTGGCTTAGATGATAAAGAATCCACCTGCAGTGTGGGAGACCTGGGTTTGATCCCTGGATTGGGAAGATCCCCTGGAGGAGGGCATGGGAACCCAATCCAGTATGCTTGCCTGGAGAATCCTCATGGATGGAGGCGCCTGGCGGGTTATAGCCCATGAGGTCGAAAAGAGTCAGACACAACTGAGTGACTAAGCTCACCACACACACACAGAAAGAAACCAAACACAAAAGAGTATATATTGTGTGGTTCCATTTTGGCAGAGTGTACAGAAAAAAAGCAAGTATATAGGTAATAGGCCAATGCTTGCTGAGGTGGGAGCAGGGATTAACTGAAAAGAGGTGCTGGAAACGTGGGGGGGGAGGAGGATGGAATGACCTAGAACTAGACTGTAGTGGTGGCTGCACAATTCTATAAATGTGCTGGAGATCTCTGAGTTGTGCCCTTCCAATTCGGGAAGCTTCACGGCACAAAAGTGATACATCAACAAAGCTCTTAGAAGAAGGAGAAAGAAACCAGGGCCAGCCCTTCAGGGTGGGTGGGGCTCGGCTGAGGGCGCAGCCTGCTGGAGTCGGCCCCGGCCTTTCCGGTTACAGATCCCAGACCCTCGGGGGCCTGTGCAGGGTCGTGGCACCCTGGGTGCCACCCTTGCCCCTTAGGCCAGGAACCCCAGTGGGGTAGGAGCCCAGATGATGAGGGATCCCTTCTAAGCTGTTGACAGAAAACCCACCATGAGCGAATGAGGCCTGCTGTGAATGATCAAGGCTCCAAACCAGCAGACGTCACCCCCCAAGCCTGAATCTTTCTAACCTGGGGAAATCAGTTTCCTCCCGGTAACAAGCTCCAGCCCCAGGGGAGGCCCTGCCCAGCTGCACAGGTGAAGCGGCAATTAGAAAGGCTTCTCTGCTGGGCTGGGGGTCTGCTTCTCAGTTAGGAGTGCAGGGCGGAGGAGGGGGGAGTAGCCACCGGACAGACACAGGTCACCTTCCAGAGCATCTGCGTTACTCAGGCATTTAGGGTGAGAGGTGGAGAATTGAGTAAATGCATGAAAGTTTTGTTGCTGAAGCGCCCCCATGTTAAAGGGACAGAGCACAACATCCACAGGCACTTGGTTCCGTGAACCAAGGGATTCGGTGCCAGCAGCCGCCGTCTGAGCCCACTGGCCTCCACAACTGAGGGGCTGCTGACGGACGAGCTGGTGTTCCATCTGCCACTGTGGGGTCAGCAAGGGTGGCATCTGCGGCTGCCTGCCAAGCCCCCCAGGTTGGCAACATGCACACCAGCCTCTCACCCCAGAGCCCTGCTCTCATCTGTTCTCCCTGAGTCACAGAGCAGCGTGGGAGGGAGACGGGCAGGGCAAGGAGCCATGTGCCCACTTGACAGAAGGCAGCGCTGATGCCAGGAGAGCCCGGGGGCAGGAAGAGAGGCGGCACGGTGCTGAGGGTCCCGCCGGAGGACTGTGGCGCCAGCCGCTCGTGGTCCTGTGGGTTGGATCTTGATTCCAGCTGCCTAGCCATTGCCAGGCAGTAGCTTGCGTATCTTGGGGTGGGGGGGAGCGCGGCTTCTGTCACGCGTCCCCCAGGATGAGGAGGGCTCAGGGAGGGATGCAGCTGTACCCAGAGTCCCTGGGGTCTGGGATGCTCTGGGGATGTCAGAGCCACCACTCCGGGAGTAGGGGTTGTTTATACCACTAGGTTGAGTCACCGCAACCTTCCATCAGTCAGTCTGTCTGACACCTGGGGACCTGGGATGGGGGGACAGGGGTGCAGGCAGGTGCTGCTAAGAACAGATGCTGGGTGGGCTCAGGGGCTTTGGGACACGTCAGCAAAGGCTGAGCGGGGGGCTCCTGCCCTCTTCCTTTCAACTGGAAAGAAGGGACTGTGATCTTTTAGGGATCTGAGTGAGATTTCCTCACTCAGGGCTTAAGCTATTTCAAAAACATTTGGGGTCCCTGCACTCCCATGCAGTGTCAAGTCACAAAGCCCAGGGCTTGCTCTGCACCCAGACCTGGTGGTTCCTTGTGAAGTCTCCTTAGAGAAGACACCCTGGGAGAGGAAGGAGAGCCCCGGCCTGAGTCAGACAGACCCAGCGGGAAACCCAAAACGCCAGTGTGTGCTGCGTTCAGTCGCTCAGTCGTGTCTGACTCTGTGTGACCTCATGGGCTGCAGCCACCAGCTTCCCCTGTCCATGGGATTCTCCAGGCAAGAACACTGGAGTGGGTTGCCATGCCCTCCTCCAGGGGATCTTCCCAACCCAGGGATTGGCAAGCTGGTTCCTTACTCGCTGAGCCGGGGCTTTCACCAGATGGAAGTTTAGTTTTCTCTCATACTGCAGATGGTTACAGGTGGTCAGGGCAGCATCAGGAACCTGGGCTCCTTCTATACATGTCTCTGCCATGCAGTTTTTATGTGAAAAAATTGTAGTCCAAGATGGCTGCTGAAGCTCCTGCCATTATATCTGCATTACAGGCAGCAGGAAAGAAACAGGCGAACAGGATGTGCCTTGTCCTTTAAAGACTCTTTCTGAAATGAAACATTGTTCACATCTAGGCCAAAACTAAATGGCCACACCACACCTAGATGTAAGAGGGGCTGGGAATTCGTTCCAGGCAGCAAATACCCAGACAGACCTTCAGAGGTTTTATATCCTTGGACAATGGAGGTGGGACAGGAACCTGAGGGGCCGAGAGAAGTCTCTGCCCCAAGCTCTGACAAGCTGTGTGCCCTTGGGCAAGCCCCTTCACCTCTCTGAGCTCCTGGCTGACTCTGTGAACCAGGGCTGTAGGAAGACTGTCTCCAAGGCCCCTCCCTGCTCTGACATCTCATGACCCTGCAGCAGGGAGCCCAGGGAGGCGGAGACCAAGGGTACAACAGCTCCTTTTAAAAAGTGCCTGTTCCAAGATGCGCAGATCTGCAGCAGCTTAAAACCTGACAATTGATTTTCAAACTGTCAACTGATTAACACAGCCTGGGAGACCCTTTAGGGGAGGGGGGCAAGGAAGGCCCCCATGACCTTCCTGAGACAGGAGGGATCTGAGGGGGCGGAAGTCGGCTGGGCTGTCCTCTCTTAGGGCTGTGGAGGCGGCAGGGGAAGAGAGGAACAAAGCTGGGTTGGGTGCCTTTGGGGAGGGACTCGGGGGCTGGTGAGGAGGGGCAGCGGGGAGGGGGAGGTCACCCCCCAGAGCTGGGATGGCTCTCTAGGGGTGGGGCGGGGAGGAAAGAAATCTTGGGTTGTTTTCCTCTCAAGCCTTTCTGTTTCTTTTCTCTTTAATATTTATTTGCATTTGTTTATGTGTTTGCCAGCGCTGGGGATCTTTTCTTAGTTATGGCGTGTGAGATCTAGTTCCCTGGCCAGGGGTCAAACCCCAGGCCCCTGCTCAGTGTGCTTAGCCACTAGACCACCAGGGAAGTCCCCCTAGAGCTCCCTTTGCTCCTAACGTCATCCCTTGTATGACCGTGATAACAAATATTAAAGAGATCTAGAGAGGTCCCTGGTGGTCCGGTGGTTAGGACGGACTCGACACTCTCACTGCCCAGGGCCTGGGTTCAATCCCTTGTCAGGGAACTAAGATCCTGTAAGCCACGCAGGGCAGCCAAAAATAAATAAGGAGCTCTTCAAAAAACCGAAGCGTCACCTGACCTGCTGGAAGCGGGGAGCCGAGGCTTCGGGACACCCCACTTGCTGTGCTCAGGCCCTTATGGGGCTGGCAGGAAGGGGAAGGCCCTGGGGAACTGCAGGGGGTCTGCCGTGAGCCAGGCCTGGGGGTGCGTAACCAAAGGGTGATTCGGGGCAGCCAGGCCCTGGGAGCCACCCCGCCCCCTCCCTTCCCGTCCCTTGACCCCCGCCCCCGTGGGGTGGCCCCGGCGGTCAGGGAGCCAGGCAGCCCGGCGCCGCCATGCAGCAGACTTCCTTGTCCTCGTCCAGGCCTGAGTGAGGCCCGGGGTGCCTGGACTTCCTGTGGGGTGGGGTGAGGGGTTAGGAGGGGAAGAAGCACATTCTCCCTGTCTCAAGGTGGGGGCTCAAGCTGTTTGATACAAAAGACACATGACCCTGGTAAGCAACAGCAGGGTTTCAAGTCCCCGGTCCTCCACGTACCAGCTGCGTAACCCCAGAGTAGCCACACAGCCTCTGTGCCTTGCTTCTTCCATCTGCGGAATCAGGAGTCCAGTGAGAGCCTCCGGAGCAGCTCTCAGAGCGGCCAAGTGCCTGCTGTGTGCTCCTGTTCACTCGTGTCCGGCTCTGCGACCCCTGAACTGTGGCCCGCCAGGCTCCTCTGTCCATGGGATTCTCCAGCCAAGAATACTGGAGTGGGTTGCCATGCCCCCAGACAGGGGAATCTTCCTGATCCAGGGATGGAACCCGGGTCTCCCGCATTAGTGAAAGCTGATAGGATGGCTGAGGGTCGTCAGCGATAATGACGGGAGACACAAGGCCCCCGACCCGCCCTGGCGAAAGCCGAGGGCACTGGCCACACCACAGCCACCGCCCGCCTCTCCTGCCAAGGCGGAGACAGCAGACCGTGTGGAGATGAGGCTTGTTTGAAGGGCAGACAGACGCCAGTCCACTGCCGCCCGTGTCCCCACCTGGACTCTGAGGGCAGCGGGACTGGCAGAGGGCTTCTGGGGTCCCCCGACTCCTCAGACCGCCACTGCTGTGGAGAGGTGACCTCCACGGGGGCCGGAGTAAACGGGGCTCCTCAGCCACCAGCTGGCCGGCCTGTGCCAGGCCAAGCCCCGACAGCGCCCTGGGGCCGGGGGCGGGCTCTGTGCTCTCAGAGCCCTGGGCCAGGGGCAGAGCCCCTCTCTTGAAATCTGAACCCCTCTCTCCATGGGTCCCTGTTTTGGACAATGTCCTTCTCCAGGCAGGAAGCTTCCTCCAGCAGCTCCCCCCTCCTCCCAGGGCAAGACCTGGAGTCCATTTCTGCACCTGCCAGCCTGACTGACCTGCATCTCGTCAGGGGCCCAAGAGGCCCACTGCGCGCATGCTCAGTCATGTGGCTCTCTGTGGCCCCGTGGACTGTAGCTCTCCAGGCTCCTCTGTCCGTGGGATTCTCCAGGCAAGAATACTGGAGTGGGTTGCCTTTTCCTTCTCCAGGGGATCTTGCCAACCCAGGGATCGAACACAGGTCTCCCACATTGCAGGCAGACGCTTTAACCTCTGCACCACCAGGGAAGCCCGCACTGGCCTTCCTTTAAATCAGCTCTGCCACTTCCAGGCAGTGTGGCTTCAAGCAAGTCACTTAACCTTGCAGAGCCCACTTCATCAGTAAACTGGGGACAACGTGGGATTCTCGTGAGGCTACGAACAGCGTCCGTTGATTTGTGTTTCCGTCCTTCAGACAGAAACGGCTCTTGGTGCTGTGTCCTTGGCTCCCAGAGCAGGCGATGAAGGACCCTGCCCTCGGGGGTGTCCACTTCAGTGGGGCATAGGTGATCAGGGCCCACCGCTCTGGCTGATGAATTAATCCCAACTGAGGAGGAATGGGAGGGGCCGTCTGAGGACGGACAGATGGGGAGGAAGGCAGAGCCTTGCTGGTAGGGGCCCTGGCAAGGGCAGAGTCCTGAGGTGTGAATCTCAGAGCGGCAGCGTGCGGGCCAGTGGGGGAGGCGGGGGCAGCCTGGGCAGCCCAGAAGGTGCACCCGTGGGGCTGAGCTTCTGGGAGGGGCTGGGGACTCCCAGGGCCCTGCACTGTCCACCCCCACATCCTGGTGTTCCTATGGAGAAACAGCCACTGTCTTCCAGGGCCTGCCCTGCTGGCCTGGCCTTCCAAGACTGAGGGTAGGAGGGTTGGGCCCCAAATCTCGGCCCTAAAGTAGACCTGGCTCTTGTAGAAGTTTCCAGATGTTTAAATGCCAGGCACCAGCCTCACCCGCTTTGAAGTTCTTTGCAGTCCATTCCTAAGGCCACCAGGCTAATGGGGAAGAGGGGCAGGCCACAGGCCAGGCTGGCACTTCCGGATGTTCTCTGGTCCTCACTGCAGCCCTTGAGGTGGGTTATTCCCACTCCACAGGCTGGAGACTGAAGCCGGGCAAGTCTGAAACGCTTGGGCTTTTACTGACCCCTGGGGGCTCAGATCCCAGACTCTAGGCCTGGCCCCAGCCACAGTTTGGGGCTCCTCGAGGTTCTGCGGGGGTCCATGGCCTGATTAGAACATCACTTGATGCTCGAGTCAAGAAAGCTCCTCCCAGAGACCCTGGGGTGCGCCCCACCCCCGCCTAGGGCGAGCTCTGGACATGCCCTCTGTGCCCGTGACCGCGGAACTCCTGAGGCTGGGCACGAGCCAGCTCCCAGCTGCCCAGGCAGGGTGTGCAGGGTCCCTGGCAAGCGGTGAGCGTGGGGATGTTTCGTTACATCAGCCCCCTCAGCCGCTCAGCGTGAAGGGTGGGTGCGGAGAGCACCCTGGGAACTAAGACTTGGGAGGCTCCGGAGGCCCCGCCCCCCGCGTCTCTCGAGGCCCCGCCCCTCCCCGGGTCTCCCGGAGGCCCCACCCCCGTCTCCCAAGGCCCCGCCCCACCCCACCCCCCCCCCGTCTCCCAAGGCCCCGCCCCGTCCCGCCCCCTGGGTCTCCCGAGGCCCCGCCCTGCCTGGAGCTGCCGCTTGGGCCAGGGCTGGTTTGGCCTCCAGGTCACTGCAGTCCCGCACTGAGGAGGATGGGTGGGTCAGTGGGTGGACTCCGCCGGCCCTGGTGTCCTCAGCCGGATAAGGGGCCGTTGCTCCCTCCTGGTGACCCTGCAGGGCAAGGACAGGAGCCTTCAGGGTGGGATTGAGCCCCCAAAGCGGGATTCACTCACCCAGGATCAGAGACCAAGAAACTCCGAAAATAGAGCCCCAAGGTTCCGCAGGAAGAGCTCCATCCTGCCCGCCATTGCTTCCGAGGCCTTGGACCTGGGGGACTGAACGAAAAGCGCTCAGCTGCCTGAAGGACAGGGACCTCACAGGACCTAACACGACCCCTAGCAGCCCAAGCTCTGGAGGCCGTCCTTGATCCAGGCTTCCCTGTCCTGGGGTTCTGGAGTCTGAGAGTCCAGGAGCTAGGTTCTGAGATCCTGGGTTCTAGCACCTGGGGTCCACAACCCCTCTAGTGACCTGGGAAGGAGGTGAGGGGCGTGGGGTGAAGAAAGGAGCCCCCAAAGTCCAGGAGATCCAAGTGCGCGGAGCCCAGCCCCACCCAGCCCACTGGTTTTACAAAAGTGGAGACTGAGGCCTGGGCCTTTGGCGCCGGCGGGGATCTGTCCCAGGGCACTTCTGAGCAGGGATCTGGTGTGTGGGAGGCGGGGCGGGGAAGGCGACCCTGGGCCTGAGATGACCCTTCCCCTCCTGCACCAGCTTGGGGCTTCCCTGGTGGCTCAGAAGGTAAAGCATCTGCCTGCAATGCGGGAGACCCAGGTTCGTATCCCTGGGTCGGGAAAATCCCCTGGAGAAGGAAATGGCAACCCACTCCAGTACTCTTCCCTGGAAAATCCCATGGATAGAGGAGCCTGGTAGGGCTCCCAAAGAGTCAGACACGACTGAGCGACTTCCCTTTCTTTCCTCCACCAGCTGGAGGCGCTGCCCTCGGGGCCCGGCCTCTCCAGGTGCGGGGGATGGAGGCCCTTCCTGGGGAGGCCGGGCTGCTCGCTCTCCCGAGCCCGCAGCTTCCGCCCCCGCCTGGTCTCCTCCTCCGGAGCCGGGACTCGCCGCCTGCTGCCAAGAACGCCCACGGCCTGCCAGGCCGGTGGGGGAGGATGCGCGGGCCCCACCCTAGCCCATCCGCACGGATCTTCGGGGCCCTAGGCCGGTCTTCTTGGGGGAAACTGAGGCCCGGGGCGGGGGGGGGGGTGGGGGGAGTCAGGACCCTCTAGGCCCCCGGGCTCCGCAGGAGTTTTGGAGGCTGTGCTTTAGTGGGGTCTCTTCACCCTCTCTTTTCAACCGTGAGAGCGTTGAAGGGGAGGCTGCTGGGCTTGGAGCCAGGGTTGGGGTGGAAGGGGGAGTTGGCAAGGGTCTTGGCAGGAGGCCGGGCAGGGGGGAGAAGCCAGGGCCCCTCTTGGTGCTCCCTCCTGACGCCTGCCTCCCCCGACTCCTCAGCCCCCCATCCATACCCGAGATTCTCCAGCAGGCTGCCCGGCAGGCTCGGAGGGGTCTGGGGCCCAGAGGGGCTGAGGGCTGCCCTGGGAGGCCCCAGGCACCACACACCCCAGGCTGCAGGGAGGAGGGTCCTGATGGGATCCGGGAGGGCCTGGGCTGCTGGTCACACAGGGCCTCTTAGGAAGAATAAGCGTTTCCCTTGCAGCTTTGTCCTGGGGTGTTTGGCAGAGTGGTGTTTGAATTCAGAAAGAGGCCAAAACTTTTCTTCACCCAGGGCTATAGACTGGCCCAGGGGTGTGGTGTGTGTGTGTGTGTGTGTGTATGTGCATTCGGGTTGAGTGTGTTGGTGACAGTCTTACGGGGGCACGTATGTGAGGATGTGATTGAGGTGGTAAATCGCTCCCTGTCTCACACACACACTTGGGTATTGGGGCATCCAGGGCAGACTTCCTGTCCCAAACATGCCTCCGCCCCTCCATCAGCTTGTCTGGAGTTCCTCCTGAGCATCTTCTTGGTGTTTTGTGTTTTTTTTTTAAACATTTATTTATTTATTTTATTTTGGCTGCAACGGGCTTTCCTTGCGGCACTCGAGAACTTTAATTGCGGCTCGTGGGGTCTAGTTCCTTGACCAGGAATCAAACTCAGCCCCCTGCATTGGGAGCAAGGCATCTTAGCCACTGGACCACCAGGGCTGTCCCTGAGCATCTTCTGAGTGGCGCACATGTTCCCTAAGATGGAGGGGTCATGCCTAGACCTGGAAAACAGACGGGGCTGCGTGGCAGCTGAGTTACCTGCTCCGGCAAGCAGGGTTTTGACGCAGGCATGGCACACGCTGACACATGAGAGGCGCTCAGATGGCCTACCTAGGACGCTGAGACTGGATGGACTGTGGGGGGCTCCTGTCTCTCGCCCCGCTCTGCTCCTTCCTTGGGAGGGGACCCCAGCAGGGCTGGTGGAGCTCTGTACCCCGTGCTCTAGCTCCCTCTGCCTCTGTGTCACTGGCTGGGCCAGGGTCCGTCCTCCCCAAAGGTTTCCTTGTATCTGGTTCACTCTGCTCCTTCTTTCTTTCTTCCCTTTCTCACTTTCTTCATCTTAATCCCTTTAAGCCTCCTGAGGCCTCAAGCCTAGACCTTGTCAGCCTCTCTTAAACTGTGTCTCAAGTGCCAGAGCAGTGATCAGAGACCCTGAGGGATGGATGGAGGGAAGAGCCCCCACCAGGCACCCAGGCTGCGCTGCTCACTCCTTTCCACGAGGCTCATGCAACCACAGCCATGCAGGAGGCCAGGAACTGATGCTCACAGTGTGAAAACCTTGCCCAGAGCCCAGGGCCACCTGTCTTACTCTCAGAGGCCTGAGAGTTGGTCTTCCTGGGCTTTTTCCTCCACACACACACACACAAATCTATTTTATGACTACATTACCGTAAAGAATATATTAATAATATATTAGAACATTTTCTTCATCCTAAAAGTTCCTCCCCCCCATTCTGATTTTAAATAAAATTGAGCCATTTCATGGCCCCTACAAATATTGCAGCTCCAGCACCCAGTTGCTGTATCTGAGGAAGGGGGGTTGGCCTGGCAGTCTCCTCTCCTTGGAAGGGGACTTGAACCCAGGTCTTCTGAACCCCCAACCTCTTCTCCCCCCAAGTCTGCCACTTTGGGGAAAGACCTGGTGGATTTTTGCTGCTTTTTGGTGTTTCTTACTAGCCACCCTATGGCTTGGACTGTCTTGTTTCTGAGTGCTTGTAACAACACTGATAATTAATAATAGTGATAGTGATAGTGAAGTTGCTCAGTCATGTCCGACTCTTTGCAACCTCATGGATTGTAGACTGCCAGGCTCCTCTGACCATAGGATTTTCCAGGCAAGGATACTGGAGTGGGTTGCCATTTCCTTTGCCAGGGGGTCTTCCCGACCCAGGGATCGAACCCAGGTCTCCCGCATTGCAGGCAGTCTCTCTACCATCTGAGCCACCACAGAAGCCCCTAATTAATAATAATGATTATTATTGTTAACCATCACATTATTATTCATCATCACTCCTTCACAAAGTCTTTGACCCTTCCCAAGCCCTTTCTTCTCTATTGTCTTATTCCCCCAACAATCCTGGGAAGAGCATGGAGAGCCATCGTTACTTCTGTCCTAGAGCTGGGCCAACTAGGACGCAGAGGACAGGTAAGCAGTGCCGGCTGGTAGGACCAGAGCCCTGGGCTCTGCACATCCTCTATCTGCCCTCAATCTGGGTGAGCAGGTGGCAAGGAGGGGCCTTGGAAATGTACCTGGGTGAGGTGGGAAGGTTGGAATTTAAAGGGCAGAAGGGGGAGCCATGGAAGGAGGAGTTGGCAGGTGGGGCAGAGGGATGGCTGAAGGGGAGGGGTGGGCAGGTGTCAGCAGGGGAGGGACAGATACCTTCCGGCTGCCTATGAGGACAGGAAGAGTCCAGGGCAGCCTTCTGGAAGGAGCTGAATGGAGGAAGGGGGCAGTGTGGTTACTGGGAGGGAGAAAAGGAGACCCCAGGGTACATGTGAGAGGTATAACCACTGAGCCTCGGTGACAGACGGGACACAGAGCTTAATGTGGGGGTGGGCAGGGATGTTCCCTCAGTTGAAGCTCTTAGAAGCCCCAGAGGCTGGAAACACCATAGCCATGTGGGTAGTTAAACCACAGCCATGAGTCAGCTTGTCACTGACTCACTGGAAAAGACCTGATGCTGGGTAAGATTGAGGGCAGGGGAAGAAGAGAGTGGCAGAGGGCGAGATGATTGGATGGCATCACCAAATCAATGGACATGAGTTTGAGCAAACTCTGGGAGATGGTGAAGGACAGGGAAGCCTGGAGTGCTCCAGTTTCTGGGGTCCCAAAGAGTCCAGCATGACTTAGTGACTGAACAGCAACAATCTCAGAAGTGACGATCCTCTCAAGTCCGCTCTTTTCATAGCACAGGTCATTACCTCCCAACCACCCTGAAGGGGCAGGCATTGTGCCCAGGTATGAATACCACTGCCAAGATCATTTGGGGTCTTTTTGAAAGCTGCCCATCATGATCTCAAGGGTAAAATGTCCATTTTGGGTGGGATAAGGGTCTTCTTAGAATCTAATTCACTCAGGACAGAGCATTTACTGTGGACGCTGATTCAGGACCACTATCTACCACTCTGTACGTGCTTGCTAAGTTGCTTCAGTCATGTCCAACTCTTTGAGACCCCATGGACTGTACCCCGCCAGGCTCCTCTGTGCATGGGATTCTCCAAGCAAGAATGCTTGAGTGGGTTGTCGTGCCCTTCTCCAACCACCCTATAAGTTCAGCACTATTATCCTCCCCATTTTGGGGGGACACAAAGAGGGAAGGAGCTTGTCCTCAAACCCCGAAGCCCGGATCAGGCTGGGATTCGAACCCACACGGATTTGAGCCCAAGGAGGAAGCTGGGTTGGGCATGGCGTGTCTGAGGAGCCTGCTAGCGCCCTCAGGGGAGCTGTTGTTTGGGTCTGAAGTTCAGGAAGAGGCAGGTTGGAACTGGCACGCGATGGGCGCCTTTAGCTGCGGGAGGGGTGGGGTGATGAGTCCTGGGGAGGCAGGCTCGCCCCCAGGAAGAGTGGGTACAGACCGGGCAGAAGATGGGTACAGACCACCTCCCTTGACCGCCACAAATCTGCCTCCTTGGAGCGGTGGTGGGAGGGGGCAGAGACAACCCGAGAGTGAGAGAGGCCACGGGGTTGGGGCGGGGGTGGAGGTGAGGGGTGCATCTCTAGAGAACGGCCCGGCTGTGTTAGAACAAACCTTAGAACAAGCCCTAAGATTTCTGTTAGGGGTGGCGCGGAGGTAGGGGGGCGGAGGGGCGGGGGGCGTATCCCGGCCATGGCCACACCCTCTGCGCTCTCTGAGGGGGCGGGACAGCCCCAGACTCCGCCCAGGGTGACACCCCCGGATGTGGCCTCCCTGGTCACCAGCCTCCAGGCAGGAATGTGTCACGGGTGCCGCGCCCAGGGGCTGTGCCCCCTCCCCAGCCGGTCCGACCCGTTGACCGGGCGCCCGGTTGGCTGTGCTCTGCCCTCAGCCTCTGCGGCCCCCACCGCATTCCTTGGAGCAACCCACCGCCTCCAAGCAGGCTGTCGCACTGCCAGGTGCCTCCTCCTCCCGGGAGCCCGCTGGGCCTCCTGACCACTCCCAGACCCTTCGAGGGGGCAGATGAGGCATCTGTGCAGAGAGAGCTGCAGGAGTCACCCTCACGCCCCAACAAAGGCAGACACGTCATGCTTTCTCCCCAGAACCAGCTTCCCAGCGCTCACCAGGTGCCACAGGCTGGTCCTCTTTCCCCGCCCGCCTCCAGACCAGACGGACCATCTCTGGAACCTCCGGGCTGTTCCCCCGATCGCATCTGACCTCCCAGCTCCCCAGCTAAGCCTCCTGCCCTCCGGCGGGCGGATGCCCTCCAGCGCGCCCTCTGGCCGACCCCGTTCTCCGCCGGCCCCGCCCGGGGCTTAGCCCCCCGCATCCTGGCCCACCGCCTTCGCCCAAGCGAGGCCCCTGCCTAACACGCAGCTCTCCCTCCCCAAATGCCCAGATCGCCGTCGAGCTTGAACCAGCGACCTAACCACTCTGGGGCTCAGTTTCCCCTGCTGCAACAGGAAGCGAATTCTGGTCGGGGAGCGGGGAGGAGCGAAGGGCGCGCGGCCTGTGGGGCGCCTGGCGCACGGGAGGGCCCTGAGCCTCGCGGCCTTCTGGGCCCGTCTGCCAGCCCGCTGTGCTTCTCTTCCCGGCCAGGTGCTCGCCGAGCCTTGCCAGGTGGTGATGACACCACTGGCGGCCCATCCCCACCCCCCAAGAGCCAGCGAAGGGCCCCTAAAAGGCGGCGCGGGAAGCCCGCGGGGAGACCCTCTGTGCGCCCGCTGGGAACAGGTGGCGGGGTGAAATCCGAGAGCCCGGGGCTCCACCTGACCCGGGGCTGGGGGTGGAGGGGGCTGTGTGTGTGTCTGTGTGTGTGTGTGTGTGTGTGTGTGTGTGTGTGTGTGTGTGTGTGTGTGGTGATGTTTTGCCCGCTCAGCCTGGCTGAGCTCCAGAAGACTCGGTCCGCCCCCAGCCGTGCGCCTCTGTGAAATGGGGCGATCGCACCGCCTCCAAGCCTCACCCCTAACTGCGAGTCTCTTGAGGGAAGGTTAATTGTCCAAGACCGACAGTAATGTACAGTCACTGGCGGAGGGGGGGGGGCCGAAATCAGTAAATAACTCCCCTCCCCCATAAAGTGAAGAAGTGAAGTCGCTCAGTCTTGTCCGACTCTTTGTGACCCCATGGACTGTAGCCTACCAGGCTCTATCCGGGGGATTTTCCAGGCAAGAATACTGGAGTGGGTTGTCATTTCCTCCCCCATAAAAATACCACCAAATCTGTCTATGACCCGAACTCCACCCCTAGAAGTACCCTTGCCGCTATGGGGCGGGGGAGCGGAGCGCGTCCTCACGAGGCAGGTTTTATTATTATTATCCCACGTTTTAGAGGTGAAGAGCGAGGAGAGGGAGATACCGAGGAGCTCAGTGGCCCCCAAGGTTTCAGGAGTGGGAGATGGCGTCGCGATTCGAACTCCCACCCCCGCCTCCACACACAGCCTTGCGCGCTCCATCAAGGGCCACCCTTCTTCCCTGGTAAGGACTCGCTACTGTCAGGCACCTGCCCCAGCTCAACCCAGGAGCAACACAGCACAGCCCGGGGACCGGGACGGGGACCGAGCGGGGCTTGAGGATGCGAGTGTCGCGTCCAGACGCGAGCCTGTGGACTTGGGGCTCCACATCGCGGACCCACGGGAGAGTGACTCCCCCGGCCCAGGGCGCATGCGCCCCTCTGCCTCTCACGCGAGGAGATTACTTGTGAACTTTGAACCCTGTCCCCAAACCCTGATGGGGAAGATTAACCCGATTGTTTTCAAACCCTGGCCTCGCAAAACAGCCCCGCACCTAGGCTGCCCGCCCCGTCTCTCAGGCTGGTCTGCGACGCCCCCTAGCTTTGTGAAGGGCGATTGTTGACCCATTTCACGGGCGGCAAATGGGCCGGGGATCCCAGGGACTCTTTACTGTGGGTGTGGACGCCTCCCTGCCCGCTGGAATCCCAGCTCCAGAGGCCCACCTTATCCCGGAAGCCTACTCTCCACTTGGTGACTCACCGCCCGGGAGTGGGTCCTTTGTTCAGCGACCTGGGCGCTGCGGGGCAAGGAAGGCACGCAGGCCCCTGCTTTATTACTCCAGCTCCGGGCTGGACCACTGTGCGGCCTGGCCCCGGACCAGCGCTCACGGTGCTGGACTCAGTGGCCTAGGACAGCTCTCCAGTGCTGAGTCTCCTGGGGCCCCAGGGCTGGTCCCACTCCTCTGGGCTCACCCTGGGGGGGATGTCTAATCCCTCCTTCTTCTAAGAGCACCCTGGTTCTCCAGGGGGACCCTACCCAGCCCCCTTCCAGGGATACGGTGAGGGAGCAGAGCCCTACCCTCCTAGTTCTAAGCCTGCAAGCAGCATTCTGCCCCACTGGTTTGGAGAAGGACCCCCAGCCCTGCGGGTGGGGAGGGGGCTGTTGACCTGGGGGCGCCTGGGCTACCTCAGGTGGAGACCTCATCGGAGGGAGGGTGAGGGGCAGAGAGCGCAGCCCCGGGCTAGCTGCGGCTGAGGCTGGGTCGCTGCACTTGTCTGCTCGACTTGATGGCTTCAGGCTGTTTACAGGTTTCGCCTCACCACCTGACCCCCGAGGATCCTCTGACTTGGTTATCTGTCCACTGGAAGCTGCACAGTGGGTTCTGCTGCCCATGTTCCTGCACTCAGCACCTGCTGTCTGAGACGGGACCTGTCCTGAGTGAGGCAGACACAGCCCTGCGCCCCGGGGCTCACAGCCTGGGGATGCTCAGGGGGGTCTGTGCCTCGGAACTGTGGGGAGGGGGACGTGAGGGGGACCGGGGCTGGAGACTGCCTGAGGGGGAGACCCTGAGAGCCCTCAGGAAATGACTGGGGGAGGGTCTGGAGTTGAAGGGAGAGAAAGAGCTCCAAGTTTTCCACCCCGAGGCTGGGGAGGATTCCTGGTCTCCCTTGAAAGAACGACGAGGTGGGGGCGGGGCGCGGAGACCGCCCGCAGAGCATTGTGGGCCTTTGGATCTTAGCCCAGCCACACATGGATGGGCTGTAAGCAGGGGTTTAGTGCGGCCAGTTAGGGTTTTAATAGATCCCTCTGGCCTTGGTGCCTTCCCAGGGCTCTGCCAGCTTGTGAAGGAAAGAATTCCTTGCTTGTCATGCAACCCTGCCACAATGCCTCCTCGCCCTGGTCGGCTTCATGGGGGTCGAGGGACATGGATGGGAGCCCCACTTTGCAGATCTTTGTGGATACGAGATCCTGGACCACTTGGAGAAGGCTTCCAAGGACAGGGGCCCCAGCCTTCAGCTGAGTGGGGATCACTGGGAGATATGCCCAGAGGTGGGGGAGGGGAGGAATCCCAGAGAGGGGCTAGCATGTGCAAAGGCACCGAGGCAGGAAACAGTGCAGGGTGCTCAGGGCACTCCTGCATGAGAACTTGAGTGTGAAGGACTTGGAGTGTGTCTGCGCGTGTGTCAGTGTCTCTCTGAAGGTGCAGGCAAGGAGCAGCGAGAGGCCTCTGCATTGGGTGGGCTTGTGGTTACAGGACGTGCGGGGTGGAGGATGGGCAGAGGGGGCAGGGAAGACCACATCAAAGCCAGGCTGTCAGATGGGGGAGGCTTAGCTGGTGGGTAGAGGGGGGAGGTTTAACCTGGAGACTAAACCTCATGCTCACCTCTGCTTCCTCTGGAAACTTCATAAAAATGATGGCAAAACAGTTTAAAAAGGTATAAACACGAGACAGGAGAGTTCTGCAGATGAGAGGGGCCGCACATTTTAGGAAGATGGAAACTGACCTGTGTGCCTCCCTGGGGTGGCCTGTACCAGAGACTGGCACCCACAGACCGGCAGGGACTGGTGGTGGGGCTGGGTCTGGGCCCCACTGTGGAAGGTGGGGGCAGGTCTGATGACAGCCCTTGTGGTGGACAGACCCTAATGTGACCCCAGCGATTTCCTGTCCCCTGATGTTCACACCCCTGTGTAACCCCTGGCAGGAGCTGTGACCCGCTTCTAACCAATAGACTATGGCACAGGTGATGGGACGGCCCACCCCTGTCTAAGAAGACCCTCCTGGCAGGCTGGACAAGGTAAGCGTCCTTGAAGAGGAAGCCCATGAGGCAAGACACGGTGTGTGGCCTCCAGCCAGCAGCCTGCAAGAAGCTGGAGCCCTCAGTCACACAGCCACAAGGACAGAAATCTTGCCAGCAACCAACCAAATGAGCCTGGAAGTGGACCTTTTCCCCAGTAGACCCTCCAGGTGGGTATGCAGTGAGTGGCACCTTGATTGCAGCCACGTGAGATCCCAAGCAGAGCAGCAGCCCACCTAGACCTCCAACCCCTAGCAACTGTGAAAGAATAGATGTCTGTGGTTTTCAGTTGTTCCGTCTGTGGTCATCTGTTTCTCAGCGTAGAAAACACAGACTCCCAGGCCCTCCCACAGCTGCTCACCATTCACTTCCCTGTTTGCACCGGCCCCTCCTGCAGAAGACAAAATGCATCCTCTTTGGAGAGAGATTCCAAAATCAGGACCTTGGGCATGGCAGAGGCAGGAATGAGTGTGGAGCTGAAAAAGATGCTTAAGTGACCACGGATTCCCAATCCTTCCCTGCCCTGCCTCTGGAATGCCGGCAACCACGTGTGTGTCCCTGGGCGGAAGATGGAGGGTCTTCTGTAGACACCCAGAAGCATCAGCACAGGAAGATTCCCCATCACTCACTGCCCCGTGCTGCAAAGGCCATGTGACCTGCTTTGGTGAATGAAGAGAGAGTGGAAGTGACATGTACTTTCTGAAAATGTGAAAAGTCGTCCTGTGGTCCTTTTCCCCTGCCACAGAAGACTGTCCTACATGGAGGCAGCTCCTTCAGCCGAGGGCCCAGGATGAAAAGGACACGTGGAGCAGAGCTGCAGCAACCTGCAGGCACCAAATAAACCTTTGCCGTTGTGTGTCTCTGAGATTTGGGGGGATTGTTTGTTACTGAAGCATAACTTTGCAAAGCTGACTGATACACCCAAGAAAGCTGCCTGGATGCCTGAAAATCCAGGGAGTCCTTCCACACAGGGATTCCAACTGGCCCATCTGTGCCCTCTGGGGGTGTGCATGGCAGCTGAGTGTCATCAGACATTAGAGGAGACCCATCAGTGGAAGAAGAGAGAGCAAAACAAAGATAGGAAAGGAAGTAAGATGAAAAGAGAGGAATCAGGGGGCAGAAGAAAACGTCAGAGTTAATCCTAATTCCTCAGAGAGGACATTAAGCGAGAACAATATTATTTGTTTTAATGGAGCCAAGAGCTTGTAGAAGTTTAAAAGACAATAGTTGAAATAAGGATGGAGTAAAAGGTAGGGAAATCGCTAAGGAGTAGACCTAAATGACAAAGAAATGGGGGGGGGGGAATTAAAGGATAAGAGCTAAATCCAAGTACAGAAGTCCCAGAAGGAGAGGCCTGCAGAGTATGAGTCCCCAGAATGCAGAGGCCTGCCCTGCACAGAGTTACACAAAGACCATCCCCGTCTTCCCCTCCTCTCAAGGCAGAGGGGTTCCAGAGCACCGGGAATAAAGCAAAGACACTAATCAGTTCCAGAGATGAAAAGTCTGCCTCATGGAAAGGACTGAGAGTCAGAGACACTCTGGGCTTCTCAGCAGCAGCCCTGGGAGCGAAGAAGTCAATGGAGAAATGCCTTCAAAGTGCTGCTGAAGGAGATTCCCTGGTGGTCCAGCGGTTAACAATTCACCTTGCTGAGTAGACAGGGCAGGTTCAACCCCTGGATTGGGAACTAAGATCCCACATGCTATGTGACATGGCCAAAATGTTTAAAAAAGCTATCACCAAGCATGATGTTGGCTGAAGACCTCTTCAGATGTGCAAGAGTTATACTAATCAATCTTCCATGCTCCTTTTCTCAGGAAGTTCCTGGAGAAGGTTCTCTAGCAAAGCAAGGAAACCAAGAACAAGAAAGACTGGGTCGGGGAAACGGAAGCAGCCAGCCTGGATTGTTGAGGGGCGGTGATGATGGTGGGGTGGTTCTGGCAGGGAAGGTATGGACCGAGCGGAGCACAGTTTCTTTGATAGTTAGGAAATAATATTGAGAGACTGTCCACCATCGGGTATACTTAGAAATGGATAAGTAAGCAAGCTATTAGTAACCCATCATTGCCTAACAAATTGTCACAAATTTACCTTCTGGGCAAGTCTAGGCATAACTGAGCTGAGTCATTGGCTGAGGGCTTCACAAGGCTACACTCAGGGTGCTTGATGGTACTGCAGACTCATCTGAGGCTGGACTGGGGAAGGATCCATTTCCAGGCTCACTGACGATGTTGCTGGAACTCAGTTCCTTGCTGTATAGGACTGAGGGCTTCAGCTTCTTGCTGACTATTGCCCAGCATCTGCCTTCGACTTCTAGAGGCCACACACAATTTCTTGCTGTGACCACACGACTTGGCAGCTTGCTCCTTCCTAGTCAAGGGGGGTCCAAGAGCCATCTGCGTGACAGGCTTTGCGATCTTATACTACAAGACCGTGTCTATCCCGTTGCCTTTGCCATGGTCAGTCGGTTAGAGTGAGTCAAGGTCACGCCCACACTCAAGGACAGGGGCTGCAAAAGGGTGTGAACACCAGATGGTGGGGTCTTTGGGAGCCACTTATTTCTATTAAGTTATTTTTATTGGAGTATAGTTGCTTTACAATGCTGTGTGAGCTTCTACTGCATAGCAAAATGAATTAGCCATACATATACATACTTCCCCCCTTTTTTTGGATGTCCCTCCCATTTAGGACACTGTAGTGCATTAAGCAGAATTCCCTGTGTCCTGCAGTGTGTTCCCATGAGTTGTCTATTTTATGCACAGTATCAATAGTGTATATGTGTCAATTCCAACCCTCCAACTCCTCCTACCCCACTCCCCCTTGTTATCCATACATTTGTTATTTATATCTGTGTCTCTGTTTCTGCTTTGTAAGTAAGGTCACCTATATCGTTTTTCTAGATTCCACATATATGCATTAATATACAATATTTACTTTTCTCTTTCTGACTTACACTCTGTATGACTCTCTCTAGGTCCATCCACGCCTCTACAAATGATCCAATTTCATTCTTTTATATTGGGAGCCACTTTCTTAAAATTTAGGACCCACTTTTAAAGTAGCCTAAACAAAGCTAATTATTAACTTCATGAAAAACTAAAAGTTAAACCAGGAAGGAAATACAACCACATTTACATTACTTGACTCAGTAGCAGACAGTGTTTACATAATCATTAAACAACTGAATATTCCTTGAACTAAAAATTGTTGCATATTGGTAATAAGAAGTGACAGAGGGGGAGAGTGCTGTGTGGGTGTGTAGCCGAGGGGGACTGTGTGTGAGAGAGCTCAACCCTTGTCTTCTGTAAGAGGAAGTCAGCAGATAATGGCTCAAATTGGTAAATCAAGTAACAGCAGCACAAGCATGTTATTTATAAACATGGAGATAAAACCCAGAAGAAGCCAAAGCGTTGACTGTGGTTGTTTCCGGGGAGGGTTGGGGGTGGGGTGGTTGGGGAGGGCTTGCTGCTCGTCACTGTAGGCCTGTGTATCTTGGAAAATTCTGTGCGTGTCAAGTGCATATGCTTTAAACTATTACATTGCTTCGATAAAAATACACATTAATTAATAGAGAAAGAGATAAGGGGGAGGAGCATCATCCCCTGGAGGGAACAGTGGAGTCCCCAGGGATGCTGAGCCATCCGAGCTTCTCCTTACCCTGCGGGGGAGGGGTTCTGCGGATCCAGGGCAAGAATGGCAGTCCCGGGGGAGAACCTGAGTGGCACATACTCGGGGGAATGTGGTAACTGGAGCTTCCACATGGAGAATACGGTAACAGCCTGGGGACTGGGAGGGTTTGGGAAGGAAGTAGGGAGGGGCAACCGGGATCCCTACCCCAGGATTGAGGGGGGGGACTCAGGCCCCGGGCGAGATGCCCCCACCCTCGTAGTCCCCCTCTCCGTAGACATTTCTTGGAAAAACTCTGAAGGTTCCCGTGAGGCTTTGTTTTTCGTTCAGTAGATTTTGTATAATTTGTTTTTAATCTAAGTAGTAAATGTTCCTGGTAAGAACACTGGGAAGCAGGATGCCTTGGAAAAGCGCGGCCCAGCAGGGGTGTCCAACCCCTTGCAGGTCCCCAGGGGTCCTCCTGTTCCTGCTGACATCTGTCTCTCTCTCCCAGGCACGCAGGGGTCTCTCTCTGCACACCCATGGTCTGCACCCCCCTTTATTCACTTTGCCGCCTGGCCAGGCACTCTTCTCTCATGCCAAGACCCCCAGAGAGAGCCGTCTCAACCCTTTTTCCAGACCCCTGTGCCAGGAGCCTGCATTGGTGTGCCCAGTGCCCAGTGGTGGGTGTTCAGCTTGAGTGTAAGATTTTGCTCTTCGTAACTCAGCTGCTGGACGTGAGTTTGAGCACACTCTGGGAGTTGGTGATCGACAGGGAAGCCTGGCATGCTGCAGTTCATGGGGTCCCAAAGAGTTGGACATGACTGAGTGACTGAACTGAACCAACTCAACTGTGGCTGGACACCTCCAGGCAGACTGCCGGGCTTTCTCCCCCACCCCCTCACTGCCCTGGGAACCCGAGTCTGTCTGGGAACACCTGTCACAGGCCTGAGTCCTAGGACCTCACAGCACTGTGGCCTGAATGTTGAGGAAGGTCTGGTGCAAAGGAGCTGGGAGGAGAGGAATGGTGTGAGAGGTGGAGACAGAAAGGGATCGCTGTGGGTGTCTGCCCACCTTTGTGGGCAGGGCACGGGGCCACTCAGGGCTGCCCACCTACCAAGCAGAGCTGGGACTGGCTGAGACACCCCGTGCCTGGAACATTGTGGTTGGAGGACGACTCTGGCTTCGTCACTTCCTCCCTATACCTGCTTTAAAGTGGCCTTGACAACTTGCTTAACCTCTCCAGGCCTCAGTTTTCTCATCTGCAAAATGGGGATGACAAGAGCACAGCTGTCCTCGGAGGGGAGCCAGGAGACGGTGAGGAGGGCAGAGGGAGGAGTCGGGGGCCCTCCAAGGGGAGCGTGGATGGGACTGGGCCATGAGAACAAGAAGATCCTCCCGAGTAGAACCGGAAAGGAGTGTGTGTCAGAATTTGGGTCTGAACTGCCTTCCCCCCCCACCCCCCACCCCAGTGCTCCAGCCCCTCTCGTGGCTGGGCCCCAGTCTCTTGGCCTCAGTTGACTCAGGCTGTCCTGGAGGGACAGCTTAGAGCTAATAAGAGACACGTGCCTGCCCAGGGACCCCTGCAGCCCAAGTCCAAGGCCCCCCGGGGAGGTGTTGTCAGGCTCCTTTCCGGAGCTCCCCGCTCTCCCACAATCAGGGCTCAGGTTGTAGCAGGGGAGGAAATCCTGATGGTGGGGATGAGGTCTGAGAGGAAGGGCTGCTGAGCCGTAGAAGTCGGGCTGCCTCCCAGGCTTCCCTAGCTCTAGAAGGAGGTGGGGACCAGCCAGAGGGTGGGGCCTGAGAACAGCGACGGCACACCCTCCCAGAGACCGTCGGGGGTCCCACTGCCTGAGCCCAGACCTCTGGGTCAGTGGATCCCTTTTCAGACACAGACCACCCTCTCCACTCCTACGCTTGCCCAGAGCAAGGCCTGCTGAGTTCTGATGTGGACTCCACTTGCCCCCGACCATGGACACGGGCGCTCCCAAGCTGGTTGCTCCATGCGGCGGCAGGAAGCGTTTTATTCTACCCCATGCCCTGCACATACGTCTTCAATTACAGCAAGGAAAAGCTTATGGAACAGAGCTTACCCTTATTTCATTTAAAAAAGTGCTTCATTTGTAGTTGTCCAAAAATGGAAACAGCCCAACTTTCCATCAGCCGTGGATGGATAAACAAATGTGGTGTATCTGAACAGAGGAACGCTGCTTTGCAGTGAGAATAAAGTACTAGTGCACAGGGCTTCCCTGGTGGCTCAGCGCTAAAGAACCCACCTGCCAATGCAGGAGACGTGGGTTTGATCCCAGGGTTGGGAAGATCTTCCGAAGAAGGAAATGGCAACCCACTCCTGTATCCTTGCCTGGGAAATTCCATGGACAGAGGAGCCTGATGCGCTACAGTCCATGGGGTCACAGAGTCAGACACGACTTATTGACTAAACAATACCCACAATACCACGCATGAATTTCACAGACATGACAGTAAGTTGAAAGAATCCTGGTGGATTCTTACCTACTGTATGGTCCATTTATGTGAAGTGCTAAAGCAGGCCAAGTTAATCTACGGTGACAAGAAGTTGATCTGTGGTGGCTGGGGGCCCAAGGATTGATGGGGAGGGGCACTGGTGAACATCTTGGGTTATGGAAATGCTGTTTCATGACTGATACATACACTGGCTAAAACTTAAAGAACTAGCTACTTAAAATGGGCGCGTTGCCCTGTATGAAAATTTTGCATAAAAGAAAGAAAACACTGCTTGTTTCATAAATTGATTTCATGATCCGCTTGTAAATCAGTAGCCCACCACAGCGGCTGTGCTAACCTCTGCTGCAAAGAGGGGCAGGGAAGTACAGATGTGTGCAAAGGACCACGCTGGTAAGGTGGAAAGACTGCTTTGAGAAAGAAAGTCGGAGGGGAGCATGAGAGAATTAAAGCAAAAGAAGTGAGGGGAGGGGTGCGTACAGGCGGAGGAGTGGCAGGATTAAAGACCCCAAGTCCCAGGGCCGGGTGGGGGTGGCGGAACTGGCAGCCCTAGGCCTGTGCTTCTCTGGAGGCAGGTCTTTGTCCTTCTTGTTCTCTGATGTACCCCCGAGCACCTGATACATTGTTGCTGTTGTCATTGTTCAGTTATTCAGTCCTGTCCTCACTCTTTGGAACCCCATGGACTGCAGCATGCCAAGCTTCCCTGTCCTTCACCATCTCCTGGAGTTGGCTCAAACTCATGTCCATTGAATTAGTGATGCCATCCAGCCATCTCATCCTCTGTCACCTCCTTCTGTTTTTAATCTTTACCAGCATCAGGGTCTTTTCCAATGAGTTGCCTCTTCGCATCAGGTGGCCAAAGGACTGGAGCTTCAGTTTCAGCATTAGTCCTTCCAATGAATATTCAGGACTGATTTCCTTTAGGACTGACTGGTTTGATCTCACAGTCCGAGGGACTCTCAAGAGTCTTCTCCAACACCACAGTTCAAAAGCATCAATTCTTTGGTGCTCGGTCTTCTTTATGGTCTAACTCTCACATCCATACATGACTACTGGAAAACCTATAGCTTTGACTATATGGGCCTTTGTCAGCAAAGTACTGACTTTGTTTTCTAATATGCTGTCTAGGTTTGTCAGACGTAGAAGGTTTTCATTAACAGAAACATACCGATAACAGAAAAGTGAATGCTGGGAGCAAGGGTGGGTAGTGTCGGGTGAGGCTGGGGCTGGACAGGTGAGACTGCAAGCCACGGGGAACCCTCTGGCTTTATCTCTATGGAAGGGTGATTGGATAAATTATGTGGTTTATCCATCCAGTAGCGTATATTCAAGGCTTCAAAGGGAAGGAGATTCTGACAGAAGCTACATTATGAATGAACCTTGAGAATGTTATGCTGAGTAAAATAACCCAGCCACGGAAGGGCAAGTCTCCATGATCCCATTTATGGGAGGTGCTTAGTGTAACCTTGCTCAGAGACAGAAAGCAGAAGGGTGGTTGCCAGGGGCTGGGGGGATGAGGAGTGGTTTAGCTTTGCAAGATGAAGAGAGTTCTGTGAATGGATGGTGGTGATGGCTGCTCACAATGTGTGTTATTTAATGCCTCTGAAGTACACACTTTTACGATTATTATTATTTTGGTGGAAAGTAAAGTTTATTTCAGATGCTGGGAATGGGGCTTGGGTCGGGGGTAGGCAGGTGGGGAGGACAGGCTCCTGTCCAAAGGCTGACTCCCTGCCCTGACTGTCAGGGGCAAGAGTTTTTATATGCAGAGGGAGGGGGCTACATGTAGAAACAGCAGTCAGCTCTGACAGTCATCCTGAAATTGGTCATCAGGGGGTCTGACCGGCATCATCTTGCTTTTTTTTTTTTAATGTGTTTTTTAATTGGAGTATAATTGCCTTACAATTTTGTTAGTTTCTGCTGTACAAGTGGAATCAGCCCTAAGTATATATATACACCTCCCCCTGAGCCTCCCTCCCACCCTTCCCCAAATTATTATTTTTTTTAAGTGTTTATTTATTTGACTGTGCCAGGTCTTAGTCACAGCATGTGGGATCCAGTTTCCTGACCAGGGATTGAACCCAGGCCCCTCTGTATTGGGAGCTCTGAGTCTTAGCCACTGGACACCAGGGAAGACCCCCCCAAATTGTTATTATTTTAATTGAAGTATAGTTGATTTATAAGATTGTGTTAGTTTCTGGTGTTCAGGAAGGTGATGGTCTCACACACACACGCACACACACACACACATATACATGTTTTCTTTTTCATACCCTTCCACTGTGGTTTATTTCAGGATATTGAATAAGTTCCCTGTGAACTGCACACTTCAAAATGGTAAATTCTATGTATAAAAAAATAATAATTAAACACAAAACCCTCCATTGGCTCCACACTGCCTCGGTGAAGACCAGCTGCATAATTTGCAGGCCCCAGTGTAAAAGGAGACTGCAGGAACTCTGTTCAAAAATTAAGAATTCCAGACTGGGCAACAGCAGGGCTGAGGACCAATCACGGGCTCCTCTGGGTAGGAGCCAGAAGGGCTGGCCTTCCCCCAGGTCTCTGTGGGGTCCTCCTGTGACGTGGCTTGCTTTCAGCTTAGGGAGGGGCCCCAGACCTCTGACGTCTGGATCTTTGTCCATGTTGTTCCCTCCGCATAAAGTGCTCTTCCCTGCAGTGTCCTTTGTCATCAGATCCAGGCTCAGCTCTTCCTAATACTGGCTGGGGGTGGAGATGTGGTCCGCTCAATGAGGCCGCCGCCCTGCACCAGCCGGGCCTGCAGACCCGGCCACCTGGACCCAAGTCACCACGTTTTATTCAGAATAATGACACTGGCTACCAAGGAGTGGGCACCTGCCCGTGTCCCTCGGCTCCTGGGCCCTTCCCGCCACCGCCTGCAATCTCATCCACGTGACACGGGCGGGAAGGGGCGCAGAGACCCCAGGCCACTCAGCACCCCCTAAGGAGAGGGTCAGGGGCTCCGCCGGGGCCCCTCCCTGGAGGCGTGCCCGCCCATTTGCCGGGTCAGGAGACCGAGGCCCGCCCGCCCGCGCCGCCAGCCGCTTCCCGCCCCCGCCTGCGGCCGGGTCCTTGCAGCCCCGCGCGGAAGAGAAATCCCGCCGGCCACGGGCGGAGGCGGCGCTGGGACGCGTAGCCATGGTGACCGCGGGAGACAAAGAACCGGCGGCGCCCGGCGACGGAGGCGGCGTGGGCCTGCGGGGACCCCCTCGGGGGCCAGCGCCCGCCGCCGCTCAGCCCGGGGCTCCGGGTGGCCTCGGGCCAGCCTCTCGCGCTTGGGGCCTCAGTTTCCTTGTCTGGACAGCGGGCCCGGACACACTGGCTCCTCTGACCTCTCGCTGGGTTGGGCCACGCTGTCCCTTCCTTTCACCGCCTCCTCCCTCGGAAAGATGAATCAGTCTGGAGGGTCCTCCTAAGGAGGCCCCGGGGAGGCAGTGCGCGGGGCAGGCGGGGAGCAGCCCCCTCGTCACAGGAGAAGCAGACAGGTCCTGAATGGGGACAGAGGGTCCCCCGGCCCCTGCTGAGGCCCAGGGCCACCCCTCCCAGCGTGGGGTCAGGCTGTGAGGAGCCCTGAGGGACCGAGATGGTCCCCCTCTTGGCTTGGCTCCGCCTTGGCACTGGCCACAACCTAAGGGGCCCCCAGGACCAGGTGGCAGAGGCCCCAGTCCCAGCTCCACTTCCGGCCCTGCGTGCCCTTCCGGTGGAGAGGCAAGGCCCAGCCTGGCTCTCCACCTCCTTCTTGAGAGCCCAGAGAGTCTACAGGCTGGTGGACACTGGTCCTCTCCTTTACCCCCAAGCTGGGCCTCAGTTTCCCCATTTGTAAAAGGGGGCACGCAGAGGTTTAGACTCTAGCTTTTTGCAGCCCTAAACTCTGCCCAGGCCTTTGCTGGTCCGCGTGGGCTGATCTGAGGGGTGACAGAGCCCTGGGCCCCTCTGGGCTGTGTGTGCCACCCCGGGCACCCGAGGAGATGCTGCAGGTAACAAGTGAACAGGTGGTCTTCTTCTGTGCCCAGTCCCCTTGGGCTAGACTCCAAGCCAAGGGTCTGGTCCCAGTGAGGGCTGGGCCTGGGCCCTGCCTCCCGGAGCCCCCAGCCCCAGGACCCAGCAGAGGGGGCCAGGAGGAGACCTGAGCTTGTTCCTCACCTAACAGTGTGGGCTGACCCCGGTTCCTCCCCTTGTGTGTGACCAGCGGGGAGGGGCTGGAGCGGAGAGGCTCTTCCTAAATGGACAGTGAAGAGTGAGGGGTCACTCCCGGGGTGGAGGGTCATCACAGAGGCCCACCCACCCCTGCTGCTTGGGGTCTCGGGAGCTCAGGGCCCCAGAGGCAGGCCAGCAGGAATGCTGCCCCAAGCCTCAGCCCAGCTCCCACCATGGGACTGCCCTCTGCAGCTGCAGGGTGCCCGAGGGCAGAGGCTTCACACTGACCCTCTCCTGCCTCCCAAAGCCTGGGGTGTCCTTCGCACCCTTGGCTGCCTGGTAAACCTTTGATTGTCCCTCACCCCTCAGTTCACATCTCCCCTCCTCCAACCCCCTCGTGGATCCGCACAGCACTTTTAAAAATGTGTGTGTGTGTGTGTGTGTGTGTGTGTGGTAAAAGTCGTGGGGTCGCAAAAGAGTCAGCTAAGACTTAGCGACTAAATAACAGCAGCAAAAGTCACATCATACAAAACATACTATTTTAACCATATTTCACTGCACAGTTCGGTGACACTAAGGACATTCATAGTGTTGTGCAGCTCTCACCATCATCCATCTCCTGAATTTTTCTCCCCTAAGCTTCCTAGTGGCTCAGATGAGCCTGGAGCCTGGTGGGCTGCAGACCGTGGAGTCACAGAGTCGGACTCCGCTGAGCAGCCAAGTTTCACTTCTTTCAAGCTGAAACTGCGTGCTCGTTAAACACCAACTCCTCATTGCCCCTCCGCACCCCCAGCCCCAGGCATCTAGTAGTGTGCTTTCTGACTATGAATTTGACTGATCTAGGAATCAAACAGTATTTGTCTGGATCTAATGTATGGTGCTCAGTCGCTCAGTTGTGTCTGACTGTTCGCAGCCCTGTGAACTGTAACCCACCAGGCTCCTCTGTCCATGGAATTTTCCAGGCAAGAATACTGGAGTGGGGTAGCCATTTCCTATTCCAGGGGATCTAAATCAGGACTGAACTCAAGTCTCCCGCGTCTCCTACACTGGCAGGCGGGTTCTTCCCCACTGGCACCTAATGTATACTGGAATACATTCTGCAGGTTAGCGTGTGCCCTATAAACAGCTTGTGCCTTCTCTCCCGCCCCAACCACCGTGGGTTCTCATTAGTGACCGCTTGTATACATAGCACTGTATATATCCAGACAGCACTATTACCCATCCTGGTGGCTCAGTCCCTTTGCTGGTCTGTCCCCCCAGCAGCCAGGGAGAGGCTACGGCTCTCTGTGGGGTCGCTGTCTCCGCCCCTCTGGGCCTGGTGTATTTGTGGGACCATCTGATAGAGACTGTCCTCTGAGTAGGGAGGCAGGATCCTCCTCCCCTCGGTGAGGATGGGGACACTGAGGCCCTCCAACAGGAAATGATGTGGCCCAAGGCTGCAAGTGGAGCCAGAGCTGGGAGCGCAGCCAGGTGGCTCCTTCAGGCAGGGAAGGGGCACTGCGGTTCAGAGGGCAGCGCCAGAGTCCAGCTCTGCTCGGGTTCAAGTCCCCGCTCTGCCGCTGTCTCATGCACGTGGCACTGAGCAGGTGACTTCTGATTACTCCTGGGCACAAGGGGGACGATGACAGATGACGGCTTCACGGGAGCCAGCGGGTTAACCCGTGGAGCACTTGGCAAGAGCTCACCTGGGCTGAGTCTGATGAGTAGAGCCTTGGCAACCACCTCGTTGGCATCCCTGCACCTACCCCAGCCAGAGACAAGGCCAGGGGCCTCTCTGCTCCTCGTTTCCCTCCTACTTAGCCTCCAGCAGCAGAGACTTGGACCAACGAGACAGGCTGGGGAAGGGCATTCCAGGCGAGGGAACGCAGTGAACAAAACGGAGGGATGGGATCAGCTAGGGGCCATTCCAAGAACAGTTTGGGATCAGGTTCCTTTTGCAGGAGCCCTGGGCATTCATGTGATGGGAGAGGCAGGGACCAGACCTCAAAGGGCCTTGAATGCTAGGCTGAGGAGCTTGCTTTGGCCTGGAAGTGTCTGGGAGTCACCAGATGTTCGGGGCTGGGACCAGCCACGGTCGTGTAACTGGGGCTGGACCAGAGGGTCTGGTGGAGGCCCAGTGACTGGTAGGGTGGCCTCCAGGACAAGGAGGGTGTCCAGGGGATGCAACGCTGCCCCCAGTACCCAATTCAGGACCGCATGGTGCAGACCCTTGATTAACGAATGATTGAGGCTGTACTCGGGATGGGAGCCACTTAAGAGATGGGTCCATGTGTCCCGTGAATACTGCAGCCCTGGTGAAACCGCTGGGAAGGGCTCTGGGGAGGGGGGCTGTGGTTCCCTCAGCCCCACACGGAGGTCAAGAGAAGAGTGGCTCTGTTCTCGGCAGAAATGGGAAATCACCTGGTTCCATCTTGGCTGTGATTATATTTGGGGATCCAGCTGCCCCCTGCATAGCAGCTGCCAGGCAGTCTCTCTAGGGAGCCACAGCTGTCCTCCAGGGTGGGACATGGAGAATAGAGGGGGGCTGCCCAGGTACCACCAGAAGACCCAAGGTCCGGGACCCACCAGGGTCACAGTCTCCGTTCCACCGCCAGGGGAATGCGGCAAGGGGTGGGTGGCCAGCCCTGCCGCCCACCAGCCATGAGGTCTGGGCAAGTCCCTTCTTCTCTCTGAATTATATTATACAGGACAGGGTAGGATATGTGATACTAATAAGCAACCTCAGATTTTTTTTTTTTTCTTTTCGCCTACAGATTTTAAAAAATCTAGAAGGTTTTTGAGATACCATAGAACTTCCCACCTGGAACGTACCATTCAGTTAACGCACTCGCAGAGCTGTGTAACATCACCATAAACAATTTTAGAATGCTTTCATCACCCCCAAAAGCAACCTTAAACGCACTGGTAATCTATCTCCATTAACCCACTCCCTACTCCCAGCTCCTGGCAACCACTAATCTTTCTGCCTGGATAGCTTTATCTATTCTGAATATTTCATATAAATGGTATGTTGCCTTTTTTGGCTAATTTCTTACCATAATTTGAAGGGTAACCCGTGGTATACTTTGTTCCTTTTAATGATTGAATAATATTCCATCATATGGGTAGAAAACATTTTGCTTATCCATTCATCAGCTGATAAACACTAAGTTCTTTTTGCTGCTGCTGCTGCTGCTGCTAAGTCACTTCAGTCGCGTCCGACTGTGCGACCCCATAGACGGCAGCTCACCAGGCTCCCCCATCCC
This sequence comes from Capra hircus, assembly GCF_001704415.2. Taxonomy (NCBI): domain Eukaryota; kingdom Metazoa; phylum Chordata; class Mammalia; order Artiodactyla; family Bovidae; genus Capra; species Capra hircus. The sequence continues at coordinate 66,566,366 of NC_030828.1, forward strand.
TGGGATTCTCCAGGCAAGAACACTGGAGTGGGTTGCCATTTCCTTCTCCAATGCGTGAAAGTGAAAAGTGAAAGTGAAGACTCTCAGTCGTGTCTGACTCTTCACAACCCCATGGACTGCAGCCTACCAGGTTCCTCCGTCCATGGGATTTTCTAGGCAAGAGTACTGGAGTGGCTTGCCATTGCCTTCTCCGAAGTTCTTTCTATGTTTTAGCTGTTATGAATAATACAGTTGTGACCACTTGGGTACAAGATTTTCGTAGACCTAAGTTTTCATTTATCTGGGGTGTAGACCTAGAAATGGGATTTCTGGGTCTTACAGTAACTCTATGTTTATCATTTTGAGAAACTGCCCAAATGCTTTTCTAAGTGACTGTACTATTTCACATTCCCACCAACAGTGTATGAGGGTTGTAGTTTCTTCATTTCCTGCCAACACTTGGTATTGTCTGTCTTTTTAGTGAAAGCCATCCTTCTGGGTGTGGAACCTCGCTGTGGTTTTGCATTCCCCTAACTAACTGATGAGCATGTTTTGATGTGTTTATTGGCTATTTATATAACTTCTTTGGAGGGACATCTATTCAGATCCTCTGCCCATTTTCAATTTTTTAAATTTTTAATTGTAGTTGATTTACAAAATATTAATTTCTGATTTACTGCAAGATGGTCCATATATGTATATAATATCTTTTTCATAGGTTTTTCCATTGTGGTTTATTACATGATATTGAATATAATTCCTCGTACTATACATTAGGACCTTGGTGTTTGTCTATTTTATTGTTAAATTTAATATTTATTTATTTGGCCGTGCCAGGTCTTAGTTGTAGCACATGGGGTCTTCGATCTTTGTTGGTGGCATGTGAAACCTAATTCCCTGACCAGGTATCAAGCTTGGGCCCCCTGCTTTAGGATCTCAGAGTCTTAGCCATTGAACCACCATGGAAGTTCCATCTATTTTATACATGATAGTTTGTATCTGCTAATCCTAATCTCCCAATTTATCTCTCTCCCTCTTTCCTCTTTGGTAAGTATTAGTTTTGTTCCCCCTGTCTGTGACTGTTTCTGTTTTGTAAATAAGTTCATTTGTATCATATTTTAGATGCCACATATAAGTAAAGGGCTTCCCTGATAGCTCAGTTGGTAAAGAATCCGCCTGCAAGGCAGGAGACCTCGGTTCAATCCCTAGGAAGATCCCCTGGAGAAAGGATAGGCTACTCACTCCAGTATTCTGGCCTGGAGCATTCCAGGGACTGTATAGTCTATGGGGTCGCAAAGAGTCAGACACGCCTGACTTTCACTTTCACTTTTCACGTATAAGTAATACGACGAGATATTTGTTTTCCTCCGACTTGCTTCATTTAGTATGATAACCTCTATGTCCATTCATGTTGCTGTGAGCAGCATTACCTCGTTCTTTATTACAGCTAGTAATGTTCCATTGGATGTGCGTGCCACAGCTTTGCTCCTTTGTCAGTGAACATTCAGGTTGCTTCCATGTCTTGGTGGTGGTGGTGGTTTACTCACTAAGTTGCGTCTGACTCTTGTGACCCCATGGACTGTAACCTGTCAGGCTCCTCTATCCTTGGGATTCTCCAGGCAAGAATACTGGGGTGGGTTGCCAGTTCCTTCTCCAGGGGATCTTCCCAACCCAGGGATCAAACCCAGGTCTCCTGCCCTGCAGGCAGATTCTTTACCGACTGAGCTCTTGGCCATTGTAAATAGTATGGCTATGAATATTGGGGTGCATATATCTTTTCAACTTAGACATATGCCAAGGACTGGGATTTCTGGGTCGTATGCACTACCCCCTTTTTTTTTTAAATTAGACTTTATTCTTTAGGTTCACCCCCCAGTGAATTTTCCCATACGCCCCTCCACCCCGTTCATTCATTAGAGGCGCAAAACAGGAAGGGACATTTTCCTGGTCTTGTTTCACGTCCATCACGGGCTGGCACGGTCTCTGCTCCAAGTCTCCTCAGTCCAGGACCCAGGCTGTTGGCGCTACACTGGTGGCCAAGGCGGGCGTGAGGGGGAAGTGGAGGGGGCAGTGTTCACTCACCCACTGGCTCTTAAAGTTTCCACTCAGAACACATCGCTTTGCATCTCAGTGGCACAGCGAGTTCCCCAGCCATGCCTCCCTCCAAGGAGATGTGCAGTCTTCCCCTGAGCCTGGAAGGAGAGGATTCCAATATCTTGGAACATCTCTGATGACTCAGCAGTTGAATAGCATCCTTTCCTGCAGGGCTTCTCAGTGCCTTTACTGTGCTGTTGTTCCCTGTCCCTCTCTGGAGAGAGTGGGGTGCAGCAGGCAGAGGAGCCCAGATTTACTTGCCTGGGAAACCCTTTTCTCCCAGAGCATCTCATGGGCTGAGAGTTTCCTAGAATCCCCTATGGGAACCACTGCCAATTCCTAGAACAAGGATGGGCAGACGTTTTGGGAAGCATCGGATAGCAAGTAGTTCAGGCTTTGCAGTGGGTGGGGGGAGCCTCTGAACCAACTGTATCTTTGCGTGAAAAGCAGCTGCATGCAATATGCAAACAAGTGGGCGTGACTGCGTTCCAATAAAATATTATTTATAGAAACTGAAACTTGAATTTCAGACTCTTTTGAGTTTTCCAACCATTAAAAAAAGTAAATAGCCAAAGTGGAAACAGAGACTTCCCAGTGGTCCAGTGGTTAAGAATCCTCCTTGCAATGCAGGCGACTCGGGTTCCATCCCCACTCAGGGAACTAAGACCCCACTTGCCTCCGTGCAACTACTGAGCCCATGAGTCACAACGAGGGACTCCACGTGCTGCAGTGAAAGAGCCTGCACGATGCCACCAAGACTGCAGGTGACGCAGCTGAGACCTGACGCAGCCACATCAATTAATTAATTAGTTAATTTAAAAAATAAAGTGAAACCATTCTCAGCTCACAGGCTGTACGAACACCGGTGATGGGCTAGATGTAGTGCCTTTGGGTTGGTCTGCTCACTCCTGTCCTGGGGGATGAAGCCCGACCCTCTGCCTGGCATTCAAAGTCCTCAGGTTCCTCAGCTTCTTCTGCCGCCACATCTCTACACAGAACTGGGCTTGGGGTGTGGTGGGTGATTTTCCAGGAAGAGGTCATATTCTTTCACTCCCGGGCCTTTGCACAGGCTGTTCCTCCCTCCGGGAATGCCCTTCCAGCTCTTCTCAGTTTGAGAATGCTGCAGCCTCCCTTGGCCCTGGGGGAGGATCAGAAGCTGCCACGGCTGTCGGCTCCTTCACTCCCAAGGTGCCTTTGCCTTGTATTCTGCCCTCGTAGCTCAGTTGGTAAAGAATCTGCCTGCACTGGAGACCTGGGTTCGATCCCTGGGTCAGGAAGATCCCCAGGATGAAGGATATGGCAACCCACTGCAGTATTCTTGCCTGGAGAATCCCGTGAACAGAGGAGCCTGGCAGGCTGCAGTCCGTGGGGTCCCAAGCGACTAAACCACCACGACATTCTGATTTTTCATAGATGTATTTGCTTCTGCAAATCTGAGCTTCTGGAGGGTGGGGATCTTGTCCTCCTGATCTCTGGGCCCAAGGGAGGGAGCGCTGGCATGGCCTAAGGGCCACTAAGGAGGAAAGGAAAGGAGACCAGGTTGGGGGTGGAGGGGTGCTCCCCAGGGGACCCCAGCCCCAGCCAAGGTCCCAAGATGGGGACACGTTTGGAACCTGGAGGGACCCAGACACCGTCTGCTGCAGCCAGGTGGGGGGTGACAAGGGACACGGGGCTAGGAGGCCTGTGTGGCTGAGGAGCAGGAGCCACGGAAGAGTCTTGAGCAGAGGAGTGTCTTGACGAAACTGATCTTTGGGGTGCTCTAGCTCTCATTGTGGTCTTGGCCAGGTCCAGCCCCTCTGGCTGTTCTCCACGGCCCCAAGCCTGGTGGAGTCTGTGAGCTTGGGTCCATCTGTCTTTGACTGAGAACAGGGGCCCCTTCCCAGCTTTTAAGGCCCCATCTTGGTGCTCCTCGGGGGTGTCCAGATGCAAGTCCTGGACCAGCACTCAGAAGTACAGGTTCAAGGTCTGGTTCCACCTGCCCAGCTTCCTGTGTGGTCTGGAACAAACAAGTCCCTTCCTCTTGCAGGGCCTCATTTTGCACATCTGTCAAGTGGGAGCACTGACTCCTGTGTTGGAGGCCTCCTGTGGTGCTGCGAGGGTCAAATAAAGCCTGGTCTCGAGGGGACTGGGACCAGGAGAGAGCTAACCTTGGTGGGGGACCCTGTCGCTGTGTCCCCGGCACCTGGCTCAGCGGGGCGCTCTCAGGGTGTGGAGCTCTCGTGAAGAGGGACGGAGGCTGATGGGAATTCCCTGATGGTCTAGTGTTTACGGCGTCCCTGGTGGCTCAGCTGGTAAGAAATCTGCCTGCAATGCGGGAGACCTGGGTTTGATCCCTGGGTTGGGAAGATCCTCTGGAGAAGGGAAAGGCCACCCCACTCCAGTATTCTGGCCTGGAGAATTCCTTAGACTGTACAGTCCATGGGGTCCCAAAGAGTCGGACTCAACTGGGCAAATTTCACTCATACTCACTCGTGGTTAGGACTCTCCCCTCTCCCTGTCAGGGCCTGGGTTCAGTTCCTGGTCAGGGAACGAAGATCCCACAGCACAGTTAAAGAGTGAAGGAGGCTGTGGACTTCCCTGGTGGTGCAGGAAGGCAGGGGACATGGGTTTGATCCCTCGTCCGGGAAGATCCCACATGCAACTGAGGTCGTTTGCCGCAACTTCTGAAGCCCACGTGACTAGAGCCTGTGTTCTGCAACTAAAGAGGTCGCCGCGGTGAGAAGCCCGAGCCCCACAACTAGAGAAGAGCCCCCGCTTGGCGCAACTGGAGAAAGCCCCCAGCGCGATGAAGACTCAGTGCAGCCAAAACTAAAATTTTAAAAATAAGTAAATAAAGTGAACGAGGCTGAGAATGGGCTTAAGTGAAAGGGGCTCAAGTCTCTGAGGTTCAGATAAAACCACTCGAGCCTCACCAGCGCTGGCACATGGCGTCAGAGAGTCCTGCAGCAGATCAGGTCCCGTTTGGACCTGAAGCTGAGGCAGAAGCCTCTTATTTTACAGATGGAAACTGAGGCCAGAGAGCCCCAGGGACGGGCTCAGGGGCCCTCAGGGCAGCCCTAGTGCAGCAAGTCTTGGCCCAGGTTCAAGCTCCACTGCCCTCTGCCTTGGGGGTCCCCTGGCAGCATCCAGAGAGTCTCACCACTATGCCCTCTCCCCGGGAGACACAGATGCCAGGATGTGCGGGGAGTCGGTGCCGCTAATTAGGCACATCATTTTTGGCATCTCACACAGCCTCGGGGAAGTGGAGAACGTCATTGTCAAAGTATTTTTGAATATTTGCCTTCTCAGCAAGAAGACGCAGAGAACACTCCGTCTTGCATACGGGCGGCTACTAACAGAAATAACAAGCGCCGTGGGCTGGAGGGATCTGGGAGCCCGGGAGAGAGGCCTGAAGGAAGCCCTGGAGCTGCTGGTCACAGCTGCACCGCTCTGCCCCTCTGGGCCCAGTGTCCTCCATTTATCAGACACTTACGGAAGCCCACTGTGTGCCATGCACTGCTCTAGGTTCTGGAGAAACAGAGTGAACGAAGAACACAGGAGTACTTGCCCTCAAGAGGCTGTCCTCCTAGGCGCGAGCCAGACAGGGTTATCTGTGGTCCAGTCGCTCAGTCCGGTCCAACTCCTTGCAACCCCATGGACTGCAGCACGCCAGGCTTCCTTGTCCATCACCAGCTCCTGGAACTTGCTCAAACTCACATCCATTGAGTTGGTAATGCTATACAACCATCTCATCCTCTGTTGCTCCCTTCTCCTCCTGCCTTCAATCTTTCCCAGCATTAGGGTCTTTTCCAATGAACCTGTTCTTCACATCAGGTGGCCAAAGTATTGGAGTTTCGGCTTCAGCCTCAGTCCTTCCAATGAATATTCAGTGTTGATTTCCTTTAGGATTGACTGATTTGACCTCTCTGCTGTCCAATGGACTCTCAAGAGGATTCTCCAGCATCATAGTTCGAAAGCATCAATTCTTTGGCATTCAGCCTTCTTGACGGTCCACCTCTCACATCCATACATGACTACTGGAAAAAACATGGCTTTGACTAGATGGACCTTTTTCAGCTGATGATGTGTGCAAATGAAAAAGTGTGTTGGGTGGAGGGTGGCCCGTTTCAAAAGGGCAGTCAGATCGGAAAGAGGTAAGGAGTGAGCTGAGGGGGTCTCTAGGGGAAGAGCACTCCTGGCACGCAGAACAGCAGGCGCCAAGGCCCTGAGGGCTGGGCGAGCTCGGTTTGTTCGAGGAGCAGCAGGAAGGATAGTGGGGCAACAGCCGAGTGGTGACAGAGAGGAGGCCAGGTGACGAGACAGGGCCCAGGAGGCCCCAGGGGCCTGCTTGGGTGGGGCCTTCTGAGCCACTGGAAAGCCTTTGCTTCCATTCTGAACAAGGTGGGAGCCCCTGGAGGGTCTGAAAAGTGCAAGTGTTAGCCACTCAGCTGTGGCGTCTGACTGCGAACCCGAGGACGATAGCCCATGAGGCTCCTCAGTCCATGGGGTTCTCCAGGCAAGAATACTGGAGTGGGTAGCCATTCCCCTCCCCAGGGGATCTTCCCGACCCAGAGGTCAATCCCAGATGTCCTGCACTGCAAGCAGATTCTTTACTGTCTGAGCCCCCAGGGCGGCCAGGAGATGGTTTAGAGCAGGGGAATGAGCGATCTGGTTTCTGTTTTCGCCATCTTCCTCTGGCAGAGGCCGAGAAGCCAGTCGTAACAGTCCAGGTGAGAGGTGACAGGTCTCCTCCTGGGCAGGGACCCTGGAGGAACCAGCGGAGGCTGGCTTCTGCACACACCTGCGGGCAGAGCAGATGGCGGAGTTTGAGGAGGAGAGAAGCCAAGCAAGGTGCCTCCAAAGTTGTGAAGTGAGCGCATGAGAGAAGAGGTGCTGGGGAGCGGGGGAGGTGCTGGGCGTGATGCCCACGGGCCACCAGACAGTCCTGGAGCGGGCGGCTGGGCTTGAGGGGTGAGTTTCTGCTGGAGACATGCACTTGGGAGTCATCGGGTAGAGGTGTTCTTTAAGGCCACGAGCCAGCCTGAGATCACCAAGGGGTGAGCGAGAGAGGAGGCTGGGGGCGGATAGTACCAGCAGCGTCTCCCACTCAGGGAGCACTGACGGGTGCTCAGGCCTGGGTGCTTCTCTCACTGTGACAGTCGTGCCTGACACCCAGGCCGCTCTATCACAGACCACGTCCAGGCAAGAGCTGGGGTGGCAGCTAAGCCTGTGCGTTGCAACTACTGAGCCTGTGCTCTGGAGCCCGGGAGCCACAGCTACCGGGCCCACGGACCCCAGGACCCATGATCCACAACCCGAGAAGCCACCGCAGTGAGAAACCCTCGCGCTGCAGCTAGACGGCAGCGCCCTCTCAGCATGACTAGAGAGAAGCTGCTGCAACAAAGAAACAGCACAGCCAAAATAAATTAAAATCATAAAAATCATAATAAAAAAAAGACCTGGGGTCGGAAGGCTGAGGGAGAGTGCAGGGTACACAGCTGCGTCCAGATGCAAGGCTGTCTACCACCTGCCCCACCATCCCCTCTGGCCCTGTTAGGGGGTCCTGGCCTTGAATTTGAAGGCTGGACTCCAACCCTGGCCCCTCAATTCCTGTCTGTGTGTTTGAGAGAGAGAGAGAGAAAATACACATGCGATGTATCATTTTACCATTTTGGCGCCTGCCTACAGCTCGGCTGCAGTTAGGTCCATCCACAGCGTTGTGCAATATCTCTATTATCAGTTGCAGATCCTTCTCCTCGCCTCGGCAGGAAACCCTGGCCCCATAAACAGCCACTCCTATTCCCTCTTCCCCAGCACCGGACAACCCAGATCTGCTTTCTGTCTCTGTGGACTTGCCTGATCCGTATGTCACAGAAATGGAATCAGACACCGTGGGGCCTGTTTCCTTCCCTTAGCATGTTGCTCTCAGGCTCATCCACACAGTCGCCGTCTGCCCACGGTTCATGCCTTTCTTTGGCCGGGTCCCTCCATCCTTGGCCGGATCTGCCACCTGGAGTCACACACCTTAGTCCATTGGGTTGACATGAGGAGGTTTCAGTACACCAGAAGGTAGTGACCCCTCCTCCTCCTGGGCCAGGGTAGGGGAAGAGAGGTGGGCCTGGTGGGGATGGGAGGGCTTTGGGGCTCTGCACAGTCAGAGGCAACCCCTCAGCTTCCCCACAGTGGGACTTGGAACCAGCTCTAGCTGTGGGTGAAGTCAGTGACCACTCACCCACCTGATTTTTGGCTTCCAAGATTTTGCCGCTCTTCTTTCTGTCCATTTTGATGGGGCTTGGGGCAAGACCGAGGGCTTCCCTGGTGGCTCAGAGGGAAGCATTGCAAGCATCTGCCTGCAATGCTGGAGACCCAGATTTGATCCCTGGGTCGGGAAGATCCCCTGGAGAAGGAAATGGCAACCCACTCCAGTACTCTTGCCTGGAAAATCCCATGGATGGAGGAACCTGGTAGGCTACAGTCCATGGGGTCACAAAGAGTCGGACACGACTGAGCAACTTCACTTTCTTTTCTTTTCTGGGGCAAGACTGAAGGTGAGCGAATGGGCTCCACCGACCATCATTCCATTCCTTTGCAGGCTTCCTGAGATTTCCGAGGCAGCCCTCGGGGACAGGCTTCACCTGCTCCTCAGAGGGGAGTCTGACCAGGCGGAGGCCGTACCCTGGAGATGGAGTGGGGCAGCCCCGGGGCTGCCCCATTCCTCCCTTGGATCTGAAAATGCTGGGTGTTTAGTAAATTGGCCCGACACTATTGAGTTGTGCCCTTGCCTGAAAGGACATCTTCTTCCGGGGCCACCCATCAGAACCCCTAACTTTCACTGAGGCCCACATGTTCTAGGCCAGTGGGAAGACAGATATCAGCAAGACAGATGTTCAGGGGGATTCCCTGGCAGTCCAGTGGTTGGGACTCTACACTCACTGCTGAGGAGCTGGATTCGATCCCTGGTCTGGGAACTAAAATCCCACAAGTTGCGTGATACTGCTGGAAAAAAAATCCTTGTCCTCGTTCAGTTGGTCAGTTGTGTTCGACTCTTTGCAGCCCCATGAACTGCAGCACGCCCGGCTTCCCTGTCCTCCACTGTCTCCCGGAGTTTGCTCAGACTCATGTCCATTGAGTCCATGATGCAGTCCAACCATCTCATCCTCTGTTGCTCCCTTGAATTCCTGCCCTATCTTTCCCAGCATCAGTCTTTGCCAATGAGTTAGCTCTTCGAATCAGGTGGCCAAAGTATTGGAGCTTTAGCTTCAACATTGGTGAATATTCACCATCAGTGAATATTCCAACTCCCAATGAATATTCAGCATTGATTTCCTTCAGGATTCACTGGTTTGATCTTGCTCTCCAACAGACTTTCAAGAGTCTTCTCCAACACCACGGTTCGAAAGCATCAATTCTTTGGCGCTCAGCTTTCTTCATGGTCCACCCCTCACATCTAGTACATGACTACTGGAAAAACCATAGCTTTGACTAGATGGACCTTTGTCGGCAGAGTCGTGTCTCTGCATTTTAATATGCTGTCTAGGTTTGTCATAGCTTTTCTTCCAGGGAGCAAACGTCTTTTAATTTCATGCCTGCAGTCACCATCTGCAGTGATTTTGGAGCCCAAGAAAATAAAATCTATCACTGCATCCACTTTTCCCCCATCTATTATTTGCCGTTAAGTAATGGGACCGGGTGCCATGATCTTTGTTTTCTGAATGTTGAGTTTTAAGCCAGCTTTTTCACTCTCCTCTTTCACCTTCATCAAGAGGCTCTTTAGTTCCTCTTCTCTTTCTGCCATTAGAAAAAATAAAATAAATTTTTTTAATTAAGGAAAAAAAACAGATGCTTGGGCCAGAGGGAGGAAGGCTGGTGAAAGGGTGGGAGGACCAAGGAGAGGCTTCTGCTGAGCCCCACCCTTGGGCCACAGTAGCCCTTCCTGCAAGTGGTGAGGGGGTCTTCTTCAGGCCTTATCTTCACCTACACCACTCTCAACAGCACCCCACCCCACGCTGGGGCCACGAGGAGGACCCGGAGGTATATTTTCCTCTAGGCCAGCCACCGGCTAGGGCTGGAGCACACTGTGAGCGGGACAGACAGACAGGTCCTGGTGCCAAGGTGGAGTCCAGTGAGTGAGTGATAACACACAAGAACAAAGAGTCACAACTGTCACTGAGATAAAGCTGAGGGCCTGCAGGAGGAGGCCTTGGCTGCTGGAGGTGGGAGGTGGGAAAGTTCCCAGGAGGTGACGGCAGAGTGAGAGGGGGCAGGGACTCCAGGCCAGGAACAGCTTGTGCAAAGTCCCGGAGGACGTGAGTGGGTGGGCAGGGATCAGAGGGCGGGAAGGGAGACCCATACCCACCCAGGGCCTGGAGCTTGTGGAGGAGGCTTTGAATTGTATCCTTAGCAGGAAACCTGGGGGTTGCGAATTGGGAAGGCAGGTTCCAGGTCCTGTTTTAAAGATGATCTGTGGCTGTCCTGGGACTTCACAGCTGGCGCAGTACTAAAGCATCTGCCTGCCAATGCAGGAGAGAGAGGAGACTCGGGTTCAATCTCCGGGTGGGGAAAATTCCCTGGAGGAGGAAATGGCAACCCATTCCAGTATTCTTGCTTGGGAAATCCTATGGACAGAGGAGCCTGGTGGGCTACAGTGCACGGGTCTCCAAGAGTTGGATAGGACTGAGCGACTGAGCATGCATACACACTGTCTGGATGTCCTGGGGCAAAGGGATGGTGTCTGACACACATTCAAGCTGGGGGGGAGGAGGAACTGCCCAGGTGTCCTGAGCTGCCCTGCCCAGGAGAAGACCCCACAAGGCTCCCTTGAGCCTGGCACCTGTGGCAGTGACCTGTCTCCAGGACCCAGTGCTCCCACAATCACCTGCCAGGGCCAGCTGTCTCCCTGGTCTGTGTGTCCGTCTGTCTCAGGGGGACTTTAGCAGGTTTGCCTTTTTCTGCCACAGCATCCCATGGAGTTGGGCTGGGGAGGAGTAGCTAACTCCCACTGTCCCTCCTATAGATAAGGGGTGCGTCCTCGGACAGGAAACCACACGCTGGAAGGCGGTTTCTAGACAAGAGACACCCTGTCTCTGAGTGTCTAAATGTCTGGGTGCAGCTGGCGGCAGCCTGAAAGCTGGCATCTGCCAGGCGCGGGGCTACCTGGGAAGCCACACATGCTCAGGGTTTATTGCACGGCAACACGTTTACACTCTGACTCAGGTTTTGTCAAAACATCCCAGACTGACCCCAGGACCCTTAGCAGGGGTATTTTAATGAACCCTGCTGTGCATGAGGCCCTCAGACCACAGAGTGGCCTCATGGAGCTTACTTTCCAGAAGGAGAGAAAGACAGAGCTGCAAAAGGTGGTTATCATTGTGACCGGTGCCAGGAAGCAGGATCACAGGGACCCGGGCTGGGACAGGGGCCTCAGGTGGTCAGGGAGGGCAGAAGGGCTCCCTGGAGGAGGTGACCCATGAGCTGAGACAGGACGCAGTGGGCCATGTGGCCTGGTGGGAGTGGCATGCCCCAAGCAACCCCAGGAAGGCAGAGGTCCCCCAAAGTGAGGAAACGAGACAGACCTGGGGCTGCAGGGCCTTTGAGCTCCAGCAAGAAGACTCCCCATGGCCACCTGCAGGCCTGGGGCTGGGGTCTGTCTCAGCTGACCCTCCATAGGCCTGTAGCCCGCGCTCCCCCCTGCCACTTACCCTGGGCCTGTGGCCATCTCCCAACCCTCTTGGGCAGGCTTCTTAGATAAAGAGGGACATATTCCTGAGGCTACTTGAAGGAAGGGCAGCAGGAACAGGGCAAGAAGGACCTGGCCCTGGTACTTCTGTTCCTGAGTCCTTCCCTGATGGCAGGCTCCAACTGGGCCTCTGACCTCCATAGGGTCGAGGCTGCAAGACTCCACCTGGGGGCTGACAGACTGCATAGCGCGGACCTGACCGAGCAGGGAGCTGCAAGACAGGACCTGAGGGGCCCTTCCTGTAGTCACTACGCTGGCCCTGGCATCCCAGCGAAGTTAGGACTTCATCAGCCAGAGGAGGCCGATGCGGGGAACCAGACCCGAGACCTCCAGGCCCAGCTGGGAGGCTTGACTGAAAACAGCTTTACTGAAACCATTCATGAACTATACAATGTACCCATTTCAAGCGTACAGTTCAGTGTGTGTGTGTGTGCTCAGTTGCTCGGTCGTGGCCGACTCTTTGCCACCCCGTGGACTTCCTAGGTGGCTCAGTGGTTAAGAGTCTGCCTGCCCATGCAGGAGACACGGGTTCAGTCCTGGGTGGTGAAGATCCCCTGGAGGAGGCAACCCTCCTGTATTGGCAACCCACTCCAGTATTCTTGCCTGGAGAATCCCATGGACAGAGGAGCCTGGAGGGCTCCAGTCCATGGGGCCGCAAAGAGTCGGACACAATTAGCAGAGATCAAACCTCCATCTCTTGTGTCTCCTGCATGGGCAGGCGGGTTCTTTACCACTGCGCCACCTGGGAAACCTGTACAATTCAATGGTTTTTAGTATAGTCAGAGTCCGGGACCAGCACTACCAGCAGTTTGAGAACATCCCATCACCTCAGACAGAAACCCCATACCCATCGGCGTTTCACTCCCGAGTGCCCTCCTCTCCCAGCCCTTGGCTACCTGCATTCTTCTTTCTGTCTTTATTCATTTGTCAACTCGACATTTTCTATAAATGACATCCTATAGTACGTGCTCTTTTGTGACTGGCTTCTTTCGTCTAACATAATGTTTTCAAGTCTCATCCATATTGTAGCATGTGTCTATTTTTCCCTTTTATTGTTGACTAATATCCCATCTTATGGTGGTCCAGTCGTTAAGACTGCGCTTCCACTGCAGGGGGCACGGGGTCAGTTCCTGATGGAGGAACTAATATCCCACATGTTGTGACGAGGCCAAAAAAATTTATTATATAATAAAGTTTAGAAATTCCATCTTATGACTAGACCACATTTTGTTTAACCGTTCATCAGCTGATGAACATTACTCTGTTTCCATTTTTTCTCCCCTTTTATTTCGGCTGCGCTGGGTCTTCACTGTGGCTTGTGAACTTCTCTAGCTTCGGTATGTGAACTTGGTTGCCTGGAGGCCTGTGGGATCTTAGTTCCCCAACCGGGGATCCTACCCTTGTCCCCTGCGTTGGAAGATGGATTCTTTTTGCCTTTTTTTGACATGATGTTTTATTTGGAAGGTGGATTCTTAACCACTGGACTACCAGGGAAGGCCTTGTTTCCACTTTTTGACTATTGTGAATAATACCACTATGAGCATTTGTGCACAAGTTTTTGTGTGGGTATATGTTTTCATTCTTTTGGTTATATATCTAAAAGTAGGATTGGTGGGTTGCATGGTAACTCTATGTTTAACTTTTTGAGGAACTGCCAGACTATTTTTCAAAGCAGCTGCATCATTTCACATTTCCGCCAGCAGTGTATGAGGGTTTCAACGTTTCCTCATCCTCCCAAATACTTGTTATCACCACTCTTTTTTTATGACAGCCATCCTATGGGATGGATACCTGGCGCTATCTCATTGCAGTTTTGATTTTCATTTCCCTGGTGGCTATTGTTGAGCATCTTTTCACGTGCTGATTGATCATTTGCATATATTCTTTGCAGAAATGTTTAGATACTTTTACCGATTTTAAAATTGGTTTAGGGCTTCCCTGGTGGCTCAATGGAAAGGCGTCCACCTGCCAATGCAGGAGACACGGGTTTTCCCAATCCTTGATCTGGGAAGATTCCACATGCTGTAGGACAACCAAGCCCGTGCACCACAGCCACCGAGCCTGTGCTCTAGAGGCCAGTGTCACAACTGCTGAAGCCCTCTCACCCTAGAGCCCTTTTCCACAGCAAGAGAAGCCACCACAAAGAGAAGCCTGCACATCGTAACTAGAGAGTAGCCCTTGTTCGTCACAACTAGAGAAAAGCCTGCAAAGCAACGAAGACTCAGCACAGTCAAAAATAAATAAATAAATAAATTGGCTTGCTGCTAAGTCACTTCAGTCGAGTCTGACTCTGTGCGACCCCATAGACACCAGCCCACCAGGCTCCACCGTCCCTGGGATTCTCCAGGCAAGAACACTGGAGTGGGTTGCCATTTCCTTCTCCAATGCATGAAAGTGAAAAGTGAAAGTGAAGGCACTCAGTCGTGTCTGACTCTTAGCGACCCCATGGACTGCAGCCCACCAGGCTCCTCCATCCATGGGATTTTCTAGGCAAGAGTACTGGAGTGGGGTGCCATTACCTTCTCCAAATAAATTGGCTTATTCATCTTTTATTATTGAGTTGTGAAATTTCTTTATGTATTCTAGATCAAACTCTTTACCAGGTATGATTTATAAATATCCTCTCCCATTGTGTGGACTGTCTTTAACTTTCTTGATAGTATCATTTGTAAAAGAAAAGCAAAATATTTAAATTTCTATGGAGTCCAATTTATCCATTTTTTCCTTTTTGTTCCTTATGCTCTTGGAATTGTGTTTAAGAAGTCTGTACTTTAAAAAAAAAAAAATCTGTGCTTAACTCAAAGTCTCTCCTTCTGAAATGATGATTTACTCCTGCATTTTCTCTTAAGAGTTTTATAGTTTTAGCTTTTACAGTTAGGTATATGATCCATTTTGAGTTTTTCTTCAGTTATTAACACATTTAAGTAACAAGATCTGGAGGCAGGTCTAATATCTGCTGTGATTTTGGAGCTGAGTGTACACACTGTTCTGAGATCTCTCCAACACGTAATGTGATGAGACAGTATCATGATTTCTATGGGGAGACAGAGCCCTAGCCATTGCTAATACTGCCTACATTCATAAATGAAGAAAATGATAGATTTCAGTTAAAGGTTCATTTAAACAAATCTGTAACCACCCTCCAGGGCTCACGGTACCCCTGAGCTCTATCCACGGGTTACAGGTTAAGAACTCCTAGAGAGCTAAAATTTCTGCCTGGAATCTCAGTTTCTGAAGAGTCTTCCGGGGGAATGAACCCACCCAGGACTGGCTTCTGGCTGTTTTTCTGCCACAGCCCAGCACACATCCTTCTTCCTGGCTCCAGCTTTGTAGAAGCTATTCCTTGCCTAGCAAATTTCTAACAAGCCATCTAACAATAATACTAAAACTAAAAAAAAAAAAAAAAAAGAGTAGCAGTAAGAATTATAAACACAGGACTTCCCTAGTGGTCCAGTGGCCAAGAAGACATGCTTGCAATCAAACCAGGGCCAGGGGTTTGATCCCTGGTCAAGGAACTAGATCCCGTGTGCCACAACTAAGAGGTCACATGCTGTTACTAAAAGGTCCTGAAATGAGATCGAAGATGCAGTGTGCTGCAACTGAGGACTGGGGCAGCCAGATATACAAATAAATGAAATAAATATTTAAAAAACAATTATAAACACTGTGTGTAGAATCAGAGGGCTTCCCAGATGGCGCAGTTGGTAAAGAATCCCCTTGCTAACGCAGGAGATGAGGGTTAGATCCCTGAGTTGGGAAGATCCCCTGGAGAAGGAAACGGCTACCCACTCCAGTATTCTTGCCTGGGAAATCTTATGGACAGAGGAGACCAGTGGGTTGCAAAAGAGTCAGACATGCCTGAGCACGCACGCAGGCATGCTCACACGGTATGTGTAGAATCAAACAAGGTCTTTTACCCACATCCTCAAACTTTGTCCTCCCTGCCTTCCTAGGTCTCCGGTGAGGCATGTGGCTTGCATGGCTCTGTGGCTGAGACCTGCTGTGGGGCACGTGGTTCAGGTGCCTGTACCTCTAGGTGTCTCAGTTTCTTTACCTACAAGGCATGGATGAGCCCCTGGGATTACCAGGTGAATTAAAAGAACCCAAGATCTCTACCCGGAGAGCAGAACTAGGCAGAGTTATATACCTGAAGACATTAGCTATTATCTTTAAACCTTTCACAGGAGAGAACGTGCTATTTCTCTGCCAGCATGTGGGAGACCTGGGTTGGGAAGATCCCCGGAGGAGGGCACAGCAACCCCTTCCAGTATTCTTGCCTGGATAATCCCCAGGGACAGAGAAGCCTGGTGGGCTACCGTCCCCAGGGTTGCAAAGAGTCGGACATGACTGAGTGACTAAGCAGAGCATAGCATATCCGTTCTCTCCTTCTGCACTGGGTGTTTACTTATTTGTATCATTCAGGAGAAGGCAATGGCACCCCACTCTAGTACTCTTGCCTGGAAAATCCCATGGACGGAGGAGCCTGGTGGGCTGCAGTCCATGGGGTTGCTAAGAGTTGGACAGGACTGAGTGACGTCACTTTCACACATTGGAGAAGGAAATGGCAACCCACTCCAGTGTTCTTGCCTGAAGAATCCCAGGGATGGCGGAGCCTGGTGGGCTGCCGTCTATGGGGTCGCACAGAGTCGGACACGACTGAAGCGACTCAGCAGCATCAGGATTCTTTGAGTTGTAGCAGAATCTCCAATCTCTCTATCTCAGGATCTCCAATGGCTCTATTTTATTTTATTTTATTTATTTATTTTTAATTTTTACTTTATTTTACTTTACAATACTGTATAGGTTTTGCCATACATTGACATGAATCCAGCACGGGTGTATATGCGTTCCCAAACATGAACCCCCCTCCCACCTCCCTCCCCATAACATCTCTCTGGGTCATCATCATGTACCAGCCCCAAGCATGCTGTATCCTGCGTCAGACATAGACTGGCGATTCGATTCTTACATGATAGTATACATGTTACAATGCTATTCTCCCAAATCATCCCACCCTCTCCCTCTCCCTCAGAGTCCCAAAGTCCGTTATACACATCTGTGTCTCTTCTTCAGTCCTGCATACAAGGTCGTCATTGAATGGCTCTATTTTAAAAGCCAGGGTTTCAGGCCTGGCTTACGGGGCATGAGCAGTGGGGACAGGTCAGAAGATTGTATCAGACTCAACTGGCCTTTCTGCATAGACTGGGGGTGTAAGAAGAGCTCCAGGGAACAGGGCCTGGACTGGCATGGGAGAGCGGCCCTCGCAGGGCAAGTGCCTCCTCCAGCTTCTGGCCCTGCAGCCCGTCTCGCCTGTGCCATCCCTGGCCTGGCCTTGGAAGTTTTAGGCTTTAGAGCCCTGGGTCTTGATTTCAGGGAGTGAGATCCCTTCCTCTCTGAGAGCTCCAAGAAAAAGTTCAGGCGAGAGCCTTGATTGGCCTAACCAGGTCATGTGCCCTTGTGGAGCCAATCACTGCAGCCAGAGTTCTGGGGCTCTCTGATTGGCCAGACCTGGGTCACGTCCTGGTCAGAGATGGGGAAGCCCCAAGCCAACAGCTGGGAGAGGGTGGTGAGCATGGGCTGCCTCTTGGGAGATGCTGGGCTGACAAAACCCAAGGTCCTCCTCCAGGGTGTATTTCACGTTGTCTCCGTCAGACCTCACCTGTGCCAGGAACCCTCTCCTCACTGGGGTTGGCTCCTGCTCTGTGCATGCATGGGCAGCCTGTGTTCCCTATCATTTTTCACTCAACAAATATTTAATGAGTTCCTACGATACATCAGGCACAGAGAAGGGGGTCCAGGAGGAACCCCAACACCTACAAATCGGGAGGAGAGGGTGGAAGCTGCAAAGGGGGCTGAGAGGGGAGTGGTCTGTGAAGGAGGAGGAGGAGGACCAAAGTCCAGGGAAGTGAGGGAATTTCCCTAGGGAGGAGTGGCAGACCCAGGTGCTGCTGAGAAGTGCACTGAGAACAGGAAGTGACCGCTGGATTGGGCAGGAGGGAGCTTGTGGGTGACCTTAGCAATAGTTAAGGGTAGGGATAAATCCCTGCTGGGGTGGGGTGGGGAGAGACTGGGAAGGGAGGGAGTGGAGAAGGCAGGTTTAGACTAGCCTCTGAGTTTTCTACGGGGGCGGGGGGGGGGCGGGGAGAGCAGGCAGAAGGGGGCTTGGGAGCAATGGTGAGCTCCGCCCCCCCTCCTACCTCCTTTTTGGAACATGGTACCCAAGGGAAAAGAGAGAGAGGCTGATGGTACAGGACAGCAGCAACGGGAGGGCAGCAGGAAGTGGGTGCTTGAGACCAAGATAGCGGTGGGAGAGCCTGAGGGGAGGTGGATGCCAGGTAGGGAGATGTGTCAGTGTGGGGACTGGAAGATGAGATCCCATATGACGGATTCAGTTTTCCTCACTGAAGAAATGAAGCGAGGTCATTTGCTGGGACTGAGGGCAGAAGGGCTGTGGGAGGTGTGTAAGGAGAGGGAAGAGAGTGTGAAATCTTAGTCTTGGAGGGTGGGGAGAGTGTCCCCAGAAAACATGGTAGGGCTGCTGACTTTGTGGAGTGCCTGCTTGAAGTCTGACATCACAAATTCCCAATCAGAAGGGCTGTATGTGGGCCTCCTTGCCTGCCCCCCAACAATAGGCAGGGGCAGGAAAGGGGCTTTCCTTTAGGTTGCAGGGTTGCTTCAGGTGGAAGGAGAGGGGATGGGGAGATGGAATTTGTAAAAATCCACCAGGCTAGGAGGTAAGTACTACTATTTGTTTTACAGACCAGGAAGCTGAGAGGGTCAAGGCCAGTATGGAATTCTGTATGACTTCGGGGTCAAACTAGAACTGGGCTTGGCACATGTTAGCTGTTACATATTTGTTGAAAAAAGTGACTGGCTGGAAGGCCCAGTGATGTATCCACTGTCATTACCCAGCTAGGAAGTAGCTCCAACCTTGGGGTTTGGTATAGGTGGAACTGGTGACCCCATATCCTGCGTCTTCCCTGTGGCCCTAATAGATGACTCAATATCAGCCATGTGCCCTTGTAGGCTAATCTCTCCAGAGTCTGGTAGTAAAGCTCCATAGACACCAAGTGAGCAGGCCAGTGTTCTCAACCTCATTTCTCACGCAGTGTTCCCCCGGAGATGAGTCACAGCCCTCAGCCAGGTGTGAAGGCCACTTCTGTCCAACCTTTGGCTTTGCTGCCTCTATCCTCTCACTGCGGCTGGTGGGGAAGTTATTGGGGGGGGGGGGGGGACACAACCTGCACCACCTGGGCTCTCCAAGGAGACGGGTGTCCTTTTAAGGGGAATCCAGGAGTTGAGACCCTGAACTCGGTGAGGGCAAGTCTCCTCTATTGCGAGGGCACAGCGCCTTTTCTTACAGGCCCTTCGGGCAGAAGTGAACGTGGTCACTTCATTGAAGTAATAACAACGGTCCATGCTGCAGAAAACGTGGAGGAGAACATCCTGCTTATTTATTCAGGCTTTTAAAACCATCAAACTCCAGATCTCTCCCTGTAGCTATTTATAACCAGAGCTGGTGTAAACTGTCCCCATATTAAGCGCAGGTTCGAAGTAACTTAAAAGAAAAATAGCCATCCGCTGCATTTAAAATAAAAAAAAAATTTTTTTTTCATTTATAGACCTGCTCTCGCCTCCCAATTATGTGTGAAGAGCGCGCGTCGTTTGGGGGAATCGGTGGGGGTGGGGCAGATACAGACCTGGGGGGGGAGGGGGTCACACTCTACCATCCCCCTCTCACAGCTATAAAAGCAGCCCCTGGGCTCACTGGTCACTGTCCAGGGCGAGGGTATTTCGGCCTGGGTCGAGCGTTTCCTCACCGGGGGGCTCAGGGTGGAGCGGCGGAGGCCGTGCAGGCGGCAGATCCGGAAAAGTGGCTCTTGCCTCGGAGGAAGTTGACCCTCCTCCCCCTACCGAGGGCTTGGGATGAAAACGGTTTCTGCCCCCTTTACCCATCTTGGACCCCCAGCCCATTTCTGTAAGCCCCCGTCCCCGTTTTCTAAGGGCTCCCCTCCCCGCCCGGGGACAATCCTGCCCCTTCACAGCTCTCCAAACGGCCATCTAGGATGGCAGGGGGACCCCCCACCCCACCCCGCGCCCCGACTCTGCGTCCGGGCAGGGCCCCCGCTCAGGACCCTATCCTCCGGCCTCGCAGGCGCGGCGGAGCCCCGAAACTCGGACGATTGCGGCGACTTCCAACGTCCCCCCTACCCCCCAATTAGCAGAAAGCCCCACCAAAACCCCACCCCGCACCCCGAGCTCCCACACTGCCTCCTCCGACTCCAGGAGACACCGCCAGCTGGGAACTCTGTCCCCCTGCACCGGTGCTGCCCCCGGCGCGGAGACAGCCCCCCCCCCCCCCAAAACCCCGTGGGAACCGCGGGGCCGCAATTAGTTTCTTCCAATTAGTTTCCCTTCTTTGTATAAGAACCCATTCAAACTGCGAGAGGTAGTCCTCCGCGCGAGGGGGAAAGTAGTCCCGACCTCGCCTTCGGTCTCCTCTCTCGCGTCGAGCATGTTTCCCTTCAGGAAATCGGTGGGGCTCTCGGCGGAGCCCTCCGGGGAACGCAGGGGCCGGGGCCGCGGGGTGGGGGTGGGGTGCGCTCAGGGGAAGCGGGGCGGGGGGGGGTGCCGGCAGAAGGAGGGGGCGGGGAGGGCGGCTAACTCCTCGCTATTGCCTAGAGAGATGGATCATGGGGCGTAGAGAGACGGCAAACCTCAAACCACGTACAGCGGGCGATACGCGTCAACCGAACCTGACCAACGGAAGCCTGGCACCACCCCCCTCCCCGCTCTCCCGCCCCGGCCCCTCGGACGGACGGCTGCGCGCAGCCAATCGGGCTGCCGCTCGCCGTCCAAATCGCACGAGACCCAATGGGGCGCGCGGGGGGCGGAGCCACTCCCTCCCCGCGCCGGGTTCGGCTGCGCGCGGCTTCCCCCCCTCCCCACTCACCTCACTGCTGGCCCAGGCCCCGCCCCCCTCCCCTCCCGCTCTCTGCTCCCGGAGTAGTTAGAGCCAGTGAAGTGCGGGCGGCGAGGAGAGCGAAAGTTGCGCTGGGCTCGGCGCCGGGGGCTCTGAAGCGGCTCCGCGCTCCGCCCGCCAGGGCCGCCTCAGCCCCAACTCGCGCCCGCAGGCTCCGACCGCGCCCGCCCGCACCCCCTCCCCCGGCCCAGCGCACCCCCACCCCCACCCCCGCCTCCTCGGGAGCCGCGGGGTCCCCCGTCACTTTCGCCGGCCCGGGCCCCCCGCCGATGCCGGCCATGGTGGAGAAGGGCCCCGAGGTCTCAGGGAAGCGGAGAGGGAGGAACAACGCGTCCAGCGCGGCCGCCTCGGCCGCCGCCGCCGCTTCGGCCGCCGCCTCGGCCGCCGCCGGCTCCTCAGCCGCCGCCGGCTCCTCAGCCGCCGCCGCCTCCGCCGCCTCAGCCGCCGCCTCGGCCGCCGCCGCCCCCAATAATGGGCAGAATAAAAGTTTGGCGGCGGCGGCGGCGCCCAATGGCAACAGCAGCAGCAACTCCTGGGAGGAAGGCAGCTCCGGCTCGTCCAGCGACGAGGAGCACGGTAGGTGGCAGCCGCCCGCGCCGCCCCCGCGCCCGCCCGCCTGCCCGTCCGCGCGCTGACCGCCCCCCTCTGCTTTTCCCGCAGGTGGCGGCGGCATGCGGGTCGGACCCCAGTACCAGGCGGTGGTGCCCGACTTCGACCCCGGTGAGTAGCGCCCCGGGCCGGCCGGCGACCCGAGGGGGCGGACGGCCTCGGACAACTTTTCTTTCTGTGGGTGTGGGTCCTGCCGTCCGCGGGGAGACGCTCGCGCCAGTGTGTCCTGCCGGCGGGCCGGGCCCCCCGCCCCCCACCCCGGGGAGGCCCGAGGGTCGCCCGGGCGGGTCGGACGCGAGGCGGCGGCGCGCCGGCCACACCTGGCCACCTGGCCCGGGGTTCCGGCGTCCCCGGTCCGCGCGAGCCGCGCCGGGGCCGGGCGGGGGTGGCCGCGCGCCGGAGACTTAGCTTCCTGCGAGCGCCCCAGGGCTCGGGACGGCCTCGGACCCGCCTCTCCCCTGCGGAAGGTTGCCCCGCGTGCCCTCTCCTGCCGGCCCCCGGCCTCCTGCCTGCCCCCGACTCCCCTCCCGTCCTGAGATTCCCCCCAAAACCAGTTAGTCGGAGAAGTGTGCTTCCCAGAGGGCGCCTGCCCGGGGAAGAGAGGCATGCCGGTGGCAGTTTGATTTGTAGGACCTATTTGTAAATATGTGTGTTATTTCCTTTTTTCGTTGTTGTTTGTTTGGTTTTAAAGGAAGAGGTTGTGAAAGGTTAGAACCCTCGGAAAGCTTTAGCCTAACACCTCCAAGGCATCCCAGCCCCCTTGCTTGGAACATTTGTTACCCTTGCTGCGCTTCTGTGTGCAAGCAAATTCAAAGTACCAGAAAAATCCTACCAGACAAAGGAATTCGTCAGTGAGATTCTAGCTTGTCTCCGTATAAGACTGTCTTTAAAGATTGTTGGCGTGGAAAATGTTTGAAAGGACGTGGGTTTTATTTCAGAAATCAAATTCAAAAGAGAACCTTGTGGAACTGGAGTTAACAGTCCTCCTGGTTGGAGGGCTTTAGAACTGGTGGTTCTCTATGTAGGTTACACCACGAGTTTATTTGAGAGAATAAATGCATAAATGCTTTTCCTTGGAAACAAGACTGCAGAAAATTGCAAGGATCTAGCCCTTGAAAAAGGCGATTGCTCTTAAGCTGTTATTAAGGTATGAAATTCTGGGTGTTCTTTGAAGTGAAAATACGTAGGCATCCCTGAGTGAGCTGTTGGGTTCTCTGGAAATAAATGACCTTTCCCGCATTTGCCTTCTACAGTTTTGGTCTGTTGATGATTTAAATCTCTTAAAGTATCTGTAGTCTGACGCCCAGGTTTGATTCCTTTTAAACTTCTGTTAGTCTTCCTATAGTTTCTCCTTCCCCCACGTCTTCCTTTTTTGGTCGTCACTTCTCATTTATAAGAGCGACAGATTGGGACTCCCAGGCCAGGCTTCTCCCCTGTGCATGCCTTCTCCATTCCTCGGTTGGCCACCAGGGGAAGCATACTGTTTTTTGGTTACAGTTGACCCTATCTTCATTTTGTAGGTCAAGTCCATCTTTGTTTTAATACACAGACCATAAAGCAAAGCTCTTCGCCAAGTTTCCCCCACATATTAAAAAAATATATCAACTTGTACACATCTTTGAATAAGTTGGTCAGTTTTGGGGTACATTTTGGTTACATTCATTTGAAAGCTTTGTTTAAATATGTTGGCTTTGACTAAAGATAAGTGCATATTTGATGGCAACAGCGAGAATTAGATTTCTGATATTGTTCTAAATGTTGATGCCTAGCTCTGCGTTGTTAGGAATGAGGCAGACTTCTTTGGAGTTGTTATCTTTGAAACAGCACATGTAGTAGGATCATATTTTGAGCTGTCCTTGCAGTTTTGATGGACTAAGGGCAAGCATAAATTTGTCAGAGACCTGCCATTCCAAACAGTGAAACACTGCAAATGTTTTGCTGTATAGTCTTACTGTCAGTTGATTGGCTCTTGGCATTAACATTTCCTATTTTGTGTTTGTTTTAATCTGGAAAGGAATCTAACTGGTGTGAGATAATTTGAAGCCTTGTTTTGCTGTTCTGAGCAGTGGGACAGATTCCTAGGCATGGCTGGAAATTGTAGGACTTTACTTTTTACTACTTATTTATCTATTTAAAAGATGTGTTCTCATTTAACTTAAAATCTAAGGGAAGGGAAGACTTCCATTTTGGAACAGAAGTGACACACCAGTTTTGTTTCATGTCAAGTAAATTTTTTTTTAGGTCTTTGGACTTAGTTTTTTTCCATGAGTACAAGTTAGGAATAATATGGAATTGAGATTGTGCTTGTTACTGCTTTTTCTTTTTCTCTTCCTGAGTTTTGAATGCATATTTATTTATTTATTTATTTTTACCAACATTTGAACAAACTAGTGAATGTGAAACTCACCAGAAAGCCACTTTAAAAAAAAAGAAAAAAACAGAAAAACCTATCTCTGTAAAGATGTATGAGTGGAAGAATGTTGATTTTTTTTTTTTAAGGTCAGGTTTTGTTTACCCACAGTCTCCCAAGTTGACCCTATTTAGCTTTAAAAACAAATGGTTGAAACTAGATCCTCTTGAAATTCCCTTTATAGCCCAGGAAAGATACGTTTGTGTCATCCCTCACACATGGTGAACAAAGTGGACCGAGCAGTCATCCTAAAATGCTGATTCATGTCTTATTACCTAATTACGACCTAAACTGGACCACTGGATCAGAACTTGGTAGTTAAAATAACATCTTTGTTTATAATGGTGAACAAGTTTTATCAGGTAGGTTTAAAAACAAAGACCAGAATGCAGTTTCATATATTTAACTTTGTCTTTGTTCCTGTGTGGGGTCCAGACTGTCCATACTCTATTTCATACTCTATGCCGTATCGTATGCTGAGTTGGCTTTGGTTTCTTTTAGAATTTAATAAACACAGTAAGTAAGAGGGAAGAGTGCTTATGCTAGCCTACCTCTGGTCAGTTATTTCTTGCATTTGCAAAACATAATTTATTTTGAAACTGGTAGTGTTCTTTTATACAAAAATGTAAGTAATTCCATGGTCTTACCGATAAATGTGCAGAGGAAGAAGCAGTAGCCTCTGTGTTTCTTTGATCCCTTGTTTGGTACTCTTCCTCTTTGTTGTCTTCTAACTAGAGGAACACAGTGGCAGGATTTTAAGATTGACTCAAGTTCTTTGTTTTCTGAAGCATGTGTTGTTATTGTCAACTTCTGTTGGAGTTAGTGATCACAGTTCACTAATAGTAAAATTAAGGCTCTTACAGAAGAGGAAGTGTTAATGGTAAATTTTTTTGAGGTAATGGCTCTTTAAACATGCAACCTGTATTTGGAACATTGAATCCAATATATTTAACCAGATTAGAAAATTTGTGGTTGTCATTGGTTCAACTGTCACTTTCAGAGTTAACTTATATTAATAAAATGTAGAATAATTTTCCTGAACAGAGTGTCTTTACCTGCTTTTCATTTCTTCTTGGTGGTGATTCTGTCTTCCTCTTCGAACACATTATTTGCTTTGCTTTAGTTTCATTGTAAAAATAAATTTTATAGATACCCAAAAATCCATAAGTTATGGTGAAGTCATGGTGGAGGCACACTTGGAGGCAGTGTTTACCCAGATGAGAGGTGGGGGTAATGAGAAGTCCTGTGCGTGATCCCCTTTGTGATGCAGTGCAGTAGGAGGTGCCTAAAGCTGTCTCTCGGGAGGTCTAGTGCCTTGTCTCTGTGATTAAGAAGGTGGTTTAAAAGGGTCAAGCTGGTCATTTTATCTCAGGAGCCTCTGTTTCCTGCATTGTGAATCAGGTTCTTTCATCACTGTGGCCTGTGATTATGTCAGTTACAGTCACCTTTTTAATTTCAGAAGCAACATAGAGCAGACTGTGAGCTTGGGTTGTGAGAACCATCAGCCCAAGTTCAGATCTTGACAATGCCTCTTGACAATTATATTTCGGCCCTGGGCAGGTTTCTTTATTTTTGCTTTCATCTGTGAAGTAGAGGTAATGGAACTTCTTCCTCAAGAAAAGAAATTAACTGAGTTAATACACGTAAAATGTCCAGTGCAGTGCCTGGCACTCAGCAAATGCTAAGCAAACATATTCTGCTGTCTTACTTAAGTTATCATTTGAAGGACTTTGAAGTTGCCAAGTAGTGGTCCTTGCGTTGCCTGCTTTACTGCAAAGGTAAGGCTGGATTATAATAAAGCCGTAGATTTAAATGCGAATTATGCACTCAAAGATAATTGAAGTTGATTGCTTTGAAGTTACATGGACCTGCTGCAATTTAGGTAAATACCCTTTGCTGGGAGAGAGAACTAGTCCAAAACATTTTTATAGCAGAAAAGTACACTGAGATCCAGAGGGAATAGATAACCCTGTTCAGATCAAGTTTCAGGGTAGTATGGACCTTGAGTCCATTCCTGGGCCAAAGTGAAGCACACATTAATTACATTCTGAGTCAGGGAGTTTTTACTCTCAATTCTCAAGTCCTTGTCTTTGAGAGTTAATGTCAAAGTGAGGTTCTGCTGCTGCTGTACTTCCTTGGGTGATGAGTACTTCCTTGGGTGTGATCCAAAGGTTAGTTGGTAGAGGCTCATCAGAGCAGAGTTGTTTTAAAAGCAGTGTTGAAAGTCATTGGTACTGAAGAAATGTAAGCTTACTCTTTTCTTTTTTAAAAACAATTAATTTGTTTAGGCTATCTGGGCCTTCATTGCTGCCTGGGCTTTTCTCTACTTGCTGTGAATGGAGGCTGCTCTTTTGTCGAGCAGCATGGGCTCTAGGGCATGCGGGCTTCAGTAGCTGAGGCATGTGGGTTCAGTAGTCGCTTCTCCTAGCTCCAGAGCATGCATGGCTCAGTAGTCGTGGTGCACCGACTTAGTTGCTCTGCAGCATGTGGGATCTTCCCAGATCAGAGACCAAACCTGTGTCTCCTGCAATGGCAGGTGGATCCTTTACCACTGAGCCACCAGGGAAGCCCTAGGCTTATTCTTTTTTCTTTTCCTTCTTCTTTTTCTTTTCTTTTCCCTAGGCTTACTCTAGGAAAGCTAGTTTCTTTAGTGTTATAAAGTTCTATAGGGCAGTTTAATTGAAAAAAATCTTCTTAGTCTTTGGAAATGAAACATCAAAGTCTATCCAAATTACTGTATTCTTCCCCAGTTTATTTTACTTTTTATATTTTACTCTCTGCTATGTTGATTGTTATACTTAATTTATAATTTAGCCCTCATTTTCTTCTGAGCCTTTCTTTAGAGGTTCCATGCATAATGTTAAAGTAAGAAATAAGGCTTCTGTTTGTCCCCTTACTCTGATGGAAAACAGTGATCTTTGCTAAGGAGGATGTGTTCTGTTGGTATTTACATTAAAACAGAGAGCTGGAAAAACCTTGCCATAGAGGGAGTCTCTGGAGCAGCAGTAAAGGCCCAACTGAGGCAGGAATGGGGATTGAGTGCTGGCTCAGTGACTGGGCTGAGTCACCTCTACAGCCTCAAATAGCAAGTATGGAAAATACGTGTGACCTAGGATTGATCAGGGATAAGGGTTGTAATTTAACTGTTTCTGTTTTGTGTTCTGGAAATTTTACTAATACACATATCTTCTGGTTGAGTTTTATATTTTTTATTGTTGATTTTTTAAAAAACAGAGTATAAAATAGAATGGTTTAATGTGACCAAAAGTGTTTTGATAAAATGTTTGAGATAAATATTTTTAAGTAAAATTAAAATGTCCTTTAAGTGAAATGTTGATAGTAAACCCTAAAACGCCTACTTTTTTCCAAATTAGTCAAATTTTGTTGTTTCTTTTTTTTTTTGTTAGTCATATTCTTTATTTAATATGAGGATCATGTAAAAATTGCACGCTAGACATAATTCTGTGAAGTTTCTGGATTTTCTCTCCCTCAGAGCAATGAGAGAGAAAATTGTAGTGTCCATTCAATGCAGCCTTCCTGTGTTCTAGATGAGGAAGGTAAGGCCGGCAGAGACAAAGTGACTTGTATTTGTCTTTCAGTCATTAAAAGCATCTCCAGGTAGGTTTGAGGTGTGTGACACCAAATTTTATCGTTTTAAAGCCTTGTTTCTGGGTACAATAATGTGTGCATAATTTTAGATAAAGGTAGTGGAGGTGACGGAATTCCAACTGAACTATTTAAAATCTTAAAAGATGATGCTGTTAAAGTGCTGCACTTAATATGTCAGCAAATTTGGAAAACTTAGGATTGGAAAAGGTCAATTTCCATTCCAATCCCAAAGAAGGGCAATGCCAAAGAATGTTCAAACTTCCGTACAGTTGTACTCAATGCTAGCAAAGCAATGCTCAAAATCTTTCAAGTTAGGCTTCTGCAGCACATGGTCTGAGAACTTCCAGATGTATAAGCTGGCTTTCAAAGAGGCAGAGGAACCAGAGATCAAGTTGCCAGCATTCTTTGGATCATGGAGAAAGCAAGGGATTTCCAGAAAAACATATTTTTCTACTTCATTGACTATGCTAAAGCCTTTGACTGTGTGGATCACAACAAATTGGAAAATTCTTATAGGTGGAAATACCAGACCATTTTACCTGTCTCTTATGAAATGTGTATGTAGGTCAAGAAGCAACAGTTAGAACTGGACATGGAATGACTGACTGGTTCAAAACTGGAACAGGATTATGACAAGGGCTGTATATTGTCACCCAGCTTATTTAACTTATGTGCAGAGTGCATCATGTGAAATACTGGGCTGGATAACTCACGAGCTGGAATCAAGACTGCCAGGAGTAATATCAACAACCTCAGATATGCCGATGATAAAACTCTAATGGCAGAAAGTGAAGAGGAACTAAGGAGCCTCTTGATGAGGGTGAAAGAGCAGAGAGAAAAAGCTGGTTTGAAATTCAACGTTAAAAAAAACTAAGATCATGGCATCTGGTCCCACCACTTAATGGCAAATGGAAGGGGAAAAAGTGGAAGCAGTGACAGATTTTCTTTTGGGCGCCCAAATCTTACTCCTTGGAAGAAAAGCTATGACAAACCTGCTGCTGCTAAGTCGCTTCAGTCATGTCTGACTCTGTGCGACCCCACAGATGGCAGCCCACCAGGCTCCACCATCCCTGGGATTCTTCAGGCAGCTGGAGTGGGTTGCCATTTCCTTCTCCTAGACAGCATATTAAAAAGCAGAGACATCACTTTGCTGACAAAGGTCCGTATAGTCAAAGCTATGGTTTTTCCAGTAATCATGTACAGATGTGAGAGTTGAATCTTAAGGCTGAATGTGGAAGAATTGATGCTTGTGAACTGTGGTGCTAGAGAAGACTCTTCAGAGTCCCTTGGACTGCAAGGAGATCAAACCAGTCAATCCTAAAGGAAATCATCCCTGAATATCCTTTGGAAAGACTGATGCTGAAGCTCCAATACTTTGACCAGCTGATGCGTAGAGCCAACTTACTGGAGAAAGACCCTGATGTTGGGAAAGATTGAGGGCAGGAGGATGACACAGGATGAGATGGTTGGCTGGCATCACCGATTCGATGGACATGAAACTCTTGTGCAGGAGTTTCATAGATGTAAATGCCTGAGACCACAGGAGGGAAGAAGGCGAGGCAGCAGAGCCTTCAGGGTGGATGCAGATGTGATACCTGTGAAGGAAAACAGAAGGAAGGGCGATGGATGGCGAGATCTAGGAGCCTGAGACTGCAGTGCAGCCGGAGTGAAGGCGGTTTGTTAGCGTGTGTTGGGCAGGACCAGGCCTTCTCTAGAAAACTGGCTGTTTTCTGTCATTGGCCTGGAGTTAGCATGCAGCGTGCTGCAGGGGACCATGAAGGTGCTGGGCAGCTGGGACTGTCAGCTAATTACACTCCTCCCAGCTCTTTCTCTCTTGAAGGGAAATCTGAGTGGCAGGCTCTCAAGGTCATCAAAATGCTTATGCCTGTTTTTGTCCTTGAGTATATACTTATGTATGAAAAGCGGTATGTTTTGTTATTGTCAGAGTATTTTGGTAAATGGAATTCTTTGTGCATATTCCTGTAACAGGCACAGAAAATTCCTTTTCTTCATTCAGTTTTCACAGGTGTTGGGCTTGTTGACTTCTTGCAGTGCTGTCTTTCTGTTGTCTGTGTTGGCATCTTTCTAATGGCTGGTGAGGTCAAGTGTGCTTTTATGTGTTTTTGCAGCTACTTGGTTTCCTTCTGTGTATACGTCTTTTGCTGTTTTTCTGTAGGGTGTTCTTTTTCTTACTGATTTGTGTGTGCTCTTTGTATATTTGGATACCGATCCTTTCTTAGGGTTGTAGAGTTGTAAAGTTTTTGTTGTAGTTTTCCTCTCTAGTATGGGAGTTGATGGAATTTCTTTTCAGGAAGCAATAAAAACATATCCCTGGTTGGATATAGTTCTGCTCAGAGACTGGACTTGGTACATAGCTCCTTACCAGTTGTCACTAGGACTCCTGGTTTCTAAGATGATTGTCACTGAGAATTTGATACATCTTTTTTTTGTTACATTGCAACTTTCTTCAGTTAATTTGGTGTACTAATTACTAACCAATTGACCTAAATTGCAGTGCTGGATGACTTGAAAAGCTCTGATTTAATTTCTGTTCAACATCTAGTTTTAACAGCATAATAGCTTTGTTCATAGTGACTTGTGAAGTCAAGTGGGCCTTAAGCAGCATCACTACGAACAAAGCTAGTGGAGGTGATGGAATTCCAGTTGAGCTATTTCAAATCCTGAAAGATGATGCTGTGAAAGTGCTGCACTCAATATGCCAGCAAATTTGGAAAACTCAACAGTGGCCACAGGACTGAAAAAGGTCAGTTTTCATTCCAATTCCAAAGAAAGGCAATGCCAAAGAATGCTCAAATTACCGCATAGTTGCACTCATCTCACACACTAGTAAAGTAATGCTCAAAATTCTCCAAGCCAGGCTTCAGCAATACGTGAACCATGAACTTCCAGATGTTCAAGCTGGTTTTAGAAAAGGCAGAGGAACCAGAGATCAAATTGCCAGCATCCACTGGATCATTGGAAAAAGCAAGAGAGTTGCAGAAAAACATCTGTTTCTGCTTTATTGAATATGCCAAAGCCTTTGACTGTGTGGATCACAATAAACTGTGGAAAATTTTGAAGGAGATAGGAATACCAGACCACCTGACTTGCCTCTTGAGAAACCTATATGCAGGTCAGGAAGCAACAGTTAGAACTGGACGTGGAACAGCAGACTGGTTCCAAATAGGAAAAGGAGTACGTCAAGGCTGTATATTGTCACCCTGCTTATTTAACTTCTGTGCAGAGTACATCATGAGAAACGCTGGGCTGGAAGAAGCACAAGCTGGACTCAAGATTGCTGGGAGAAATATCAATAACCTCAGATATGCAGATGACACCACCCTTATGGCAAAAAGTGAAGAACTAAAGAGGTTCTTGATGAAAGTGAAAGAAGAGAGTGAAAAATTTGGCTTAAAGCTCAACGTTCAGAAAACTAAGATCATGGCATCTGGTCCCATCACTTCATGGCAAATAAATGGGGAAACAGTGGAAACAGTTGATGGCTTTATGTTTTTGGGCTGCAAAATCACTGCAGATGGTGATTACAGCCATGAAATTAAAAGACGCTTACTCCTTGGATGGAAAGTTATGACCAACCTAGACAGCATATTGAAAAGCAGAGACATTACTTTGCTGACTAAGGTCCGTCTAGTCAAGGCTATGGTTTTTCCTGTGGTCATGTATGGATGTGAGAGTTGGACTATAAAGAAAGCTGCTGCTGCTGCATCGCTTCAGTCGTGTCTGACTCTGTGTGACCCCACAGAAGGCAGCCCACCAGGCTCCCCCGTCCCTGGGATTCCCCAGGCAAGAACACTGGAGTGGGTTGCCATTTCCTTCACCAATGCATGAAAGTGAAAGTGAAGTCGCTCAGTCGTGTCCGACTCTTAGCGACCCCATGGACTGCAGCCCACCAGGCTCTTCTATCCATGGGAGTTTCCAGGCAAGAGTACTGGAGTGGGGTGCCATTGCCAAGAAAGCTGAGCGCCGAAGAATTGATGCTTTTGAACTGTGTTGAAGACTGTTGAGAGTCCCTTGGACTGCAAGGAGATCCAACCAGTCCATTCTAAAGGAGATCAGTCCTGGATGTTCATTGGTAGGACTGATGTTGAAGATGAAATTCCAATACTTTGGCCACCTGATGCAAAGAGCTGACTTGTTTGAAAAGACCCTGATGCTGGGAAAGATTGGGGACAGGAGGAGAAGGGGACGACGAGGATGAGATGGAGGGATGGCATCACCGACTCAATGGACATGAGTTTGGGTGAACTCTGGGAGTTGGTGATGTACAGGGAGTCCTGGCGTGCTGTGGTTCATGGGGTTGCAAAGAGTCGGACATGACTGAGTGACTGAACTGAACTGAGTTAGAGGTTAAAGTCATAACTTTACTTTCTATGATGGTCAGTTATTTTTCTGTAAAAGGTGAACGTGCTGTGGACTAAAACCCAATTCAGCTGTCTTACGGTTTTGTCACTGATTTTGAGGGAGTGGATGAGTGGTGTGGTGCCACTTGTCATCACAACAGAAAACCCTTGAAGGAATAATGTCAGTGCCAGGTTAGTGTAGTATTTGCTATATGCAGACTGGTTTGAATACTTCATTAATAATTTAACATAACAGTCACAACAATCACATCAGATAAAGTTGTTATCACCATTTTCCATGTGAGGAAACAGAGGCACAGAGAGGTTTACTGTTATGGTTCACCCTAGTAACTTGCCCAAGGTAACCCATTCTAAGATGCCATCTGTTGTCAGAAGCATCATTATTTTGTTTATTGCTAAGGAAGGAAAAACACCAGGATACTACTAAGATAAGTTGCAGTCAGACTGCAATCTAGTGTATTTCAGGGAGACTTAGCCAGAAATCCTCTCTTAAGAAAAACCACTTAGAGCAGCGCTTTATTGGATCAATTGCTTTGTTGTTTGCATGTGGTCCCAGGTATTGTGGAGATTTTTGTGTAGGGTGGCCACAGCCTGATTCGTGCCCAGTTGCATTCTTCCTCTTCTTCTCAATGAAAGCACAAATGAAATGGGAGGTGTCTGGCTTGGTTGACTGAGGCGAGTTGGAATGAGTTGCTTTACTCTTGCACGTATGTTGAAATAGTCATTTTCAGAGTGTAAAATAGAGTTGTTTTTTGAGGGGAGTGATTTTTTGTGATTGGATGACTTAAGGTTACAAAGGACCGTGTTATGTTGGTTACCTTTTAGTTTAACAGATGAGAGTATAACATTTAAATATCTATTTTCCCCCCTCCCCATATGTTTTTCTGCAGGTTCACATTGAACTTGAGCTGTGGAATGAGTTTAAGAACCATGTCTTGTTCAAGTGTGAAAAGATACACACATTAAAATATCTAAGAGTATTTTTAAAAGTCATTGGTTTTACCTGTACAACTATCTGGTTAGTATTGTTCAGCAACTAATTCTCCTTCCTTGTATATTATTCCCAATCTCCTTCACCATCAAAATAATGAAAACCAAACTAACTCTGCCTCTCTTCCCCTGAAAAAACCCCGATGTATGTATTTCTTAGTGTTATTAGTGAATTGTGTTCTGTTTTTCAAAGACCAGAGTATACTTACAGAAAATTGTAAGTTCTATTCTGGTTGACTTAAATGTGAGGTTTGCCATGGTTGGTTTGATCATAAGGTTAACTGAGGACTAGCTTCTGTCTGCCCAGAAACCAAGGCTTGCCTTGTGTTTTCACCGAGGGGACCTGGTGAGCCTCTGCCCCGGAGCTTGGCTGTGCTTGTCCCTCTTCAGCAGTTTCATCTAGTGACCAGGAAATACTCCCTGATGGCCTTCTTTATGTCTGAAAAGGTTAATTAAAATTTTGGGATTGGTTGAACATTCCATTCACTTGAACTCAGGGTATTTCTGTGCTATTCCACACATATACACACACACTTACTGAAGGCTGCG
This sequence comes from Capra hircus, assembly GCF_001704415.2. Lineage (NCBI taxonomy): Eukaryota > Metazoa > Chordata > Mammalia > Artiodactyla > Bovidae > Capra > Capra hircus. The sequence continues at coordinate 66,599,686 of NC_030828.1, forward strand.
CATCCTGTTTTACTGGCACAGAAGCTTCTGGGCTTGGGACTTGTCTGCTTTCAGACTTAGCGTGCACGTGCGGGAGCAGGATGGTAAGATGGGTAGGGTAAGACTTGGCTAGTCTGATCTTAGGTGGTCCCATGAAGTCTTCGTGGTGTCATGCACTTCTGCTTTCTGAGTGTTCTGAGCCGCCAATTCTGTTTAAATATCTAAAGGTTTATCTTTCTCACTTGACATAGTCGAATGTGGTTCTGCATTTAATAAGAGCACTTGTGTGCATTGATTGACTTTGCTCGAATAGGCATTTTGTAGTGGACAGTTGATAGTTAAGAACCAAGTTTACTTAAAAAATGGAAACCTAAGGGAATAAGTGAGCTTTAAAGTTGCATTAAAAACCTGGTGTTCCCTGTTTTAGGTGCTTTCTTAATAATGAATTTGTATGAGTTAGAGATATACATCTTAGATACATTCTTAAAATTTTTTTTCCAAGGTGAATTTCATATAACATGGGGCTTCGCTGGTGACTCAGATGGCAAGGAATCTGCCTGCTGTGTAGGAGACCTGGGTTTGATTCCTGGGTCAGGAAGATCCCCTGGAGAAGGAAATAGCTACCTACTCCAGTATTCTTGCCTGGAGCATCCCCATGGACAGAGGAGCCTGGTGGGCTACAGGCCATGGGGTCCCAAGGAGTTGGACATAACTGAGTGACTAAAGCTGAAACTTCAGTACTTAGGCCGCCTCATGCGAAGAGTTGACTCATTGGAAAAGACTCTGATGCTGGGAGGGATTGGGGGCAGGAGGAGAAGGGGACGACAGAGGATGAGATGGCTGGGTGGCATCACGGATTCGATGGACGTGAGTCTGAGTGAACTCCGGGAGTTGGTGATGGACAAGGAGGCCTGGCGTGCTGCGATTCATGGGGTCACAAAGAGTCGGACAGGACTGAGTGACTGAACTGAACTGAGTGAGTAAAACGCTTTCACTTTCATATAACATAAAATTAACCCTTTAAAAAATTGTTTGTTTATTTATTTGGCCACACTGCACTGCTTGTGGGATCTTCGTCCTGGGCCCTGAGCAGTGAGAGCACAGAGTCCTAAGCGTTGGGTTGCCAAGGCATCCCCAGGTTGACCGCTGTGAAGTCAGTAATTTAGTGGCGTTTAGGACACTTACGTTGTTGTGCCGCTCCTGCCACACCGTCTAGTCCCAGAATGTTTCCCTCACCCCAAGAGAGACTCTCAAGTCTATTACGTGGTTCCTTCCCCCTCCCCCTGCCCCTCCCCCTGCACACTGCTGATGACACGGGGGCGCTGGCAGCATAGTGGGGGGGTCTCCTTACTTGCGGCTCAGTGATTGAAGAAACCAGGAAGAAGCTGTAGGTGAAGTGGTTCTTTGAGCCAAGTCTTGAAAATAGGGGTTTTCCTGTGTTTATGATTTTATAATGTTAACTAATTTAAAAATTCATATTAAACTATGAAGTTTAAAACTATAAAACTGTTATTTTGAAAATGTTAATCTTTCTGAAAATTTCAATCCAGATTTTCTTTTAAACTGTTTTAAGCTGTGCTGTCCAGTAATGTAGCCACTAGTAATCTATAATTATTTAAATTTATTAAAATAAAATCAAACTGAAAATGCAGTTCTGTCACACTAACCACATCATTTCAAGCACGTGGCTCCTGGCTGCTGTGTCAGACTGCACAGAGCGGGATATTTTCCATGCTGTTGGACAGCACGAAGCCAGAGAATTTTAGGAGTGAAAGCTTGTTCTTTTTAATTTTTATAGTTAGTTCAGAGGTTCTGCCTCTAATCAAGGTGCATGGTGAAATGTGATACTGGAATGTGATGGTTGCGTATGGAATTCCTCTAGTGGAGTATTTGTTAAAATATTGCTGTTAAGGTATTCAAAATAAGGCTTCTTAAGAAAGCAAGTAGAAATTGAAAGCTTTTTATGTGATGGTAGGGGGATGGTTGTATAACACCTAGTTAAACCAAAAGGATGATCAAGATGTGTGACTATATTGAAGAGAAATGCAGAACTTAAAACATCAGCAATGTGAAGGGTTACCCTTGTTTGAAAACGTTAGGTTTCATATCTCTCCTGAGCATACTCAGCCTTTGCTCCAACTTCTCAAACACATTTAAACACTTTATAATTATTCTAATGCCCTTGTTTAGTAATTCTCTTATCTGTCTCATTTCTGAGTTGGTATCAGTTGATTGATTTCTTTCCCTCATTATGAGTTGTCTTTTCCCGTTTCTTTGCTTGTTTGGTAATTTTTGTTTAGATGCTAGACATTATGAATTTTATTTTGATGGATGCTGGATATCTTTATAGTTGTATAAATATTCTTGAGCTTTGTTCTAGAACATGGTGAAGTTCCTTACAAATGGTTTGTTCATTGCACATCTTGCTTTGTTAGGTGGGATCAGAGCCACGTAGCCCAGGGCTAATTATTTTCCATTCTGTGTGCTCTACCCAATCAGAAACCTCAAGTATTTTCTTTACAGACGTGTGCTGCTCAGTACTGTGCTGAGTCCTCAAGGAGCTCTCTGGAGTTCGGTGAGGCACTCCCCTTTTGGAACCCTGCCCTGCAAACTCAAGCTGCCCTGGCTTCCGTGGCCTCAGCTTGCTTCCTAAACTTGGGGAAACTGCTTGGCTTCCTTGGGCTCTCCCTCCCTGTGCTGCCAGCTGGCAGTGCTCACTAGGCAGTGGCTGGGCAGTTGTGGAATTGACCCTGTCTGTGTCCTCTCTCTCAGGGCTCAGTGTACTCTGCTGCTTGATGTCCACTGTCTTGAAGACTGTCGCTTTGTAGATTTGACTGGTCTTTAGTTGTTTATAGTGAAAGTGAAGTGAAAGTGAAAGTTGCTCAGTCGTGTCTGACTCTTTGCGACCCCATGAACTATACAGTCCATGGAATTCTCCAGGCCAGAATACTGGAGTGGGTAGCCTTTCCCTACTCCAGGGGATCTTCCCGACCCAGGAATCAAACCAGGGTCTCCAGCATTGCAGGCAGATTCTTTACCCACTGAGCTATCAGGGAAGCCCTTAGTTGTTTATAATGATAGGATAAATCTGGTTCACCCCACCTTGGCTGGAAACAGAAGTCTAGGTTTTTTTTAAAAAAAAGTAGAGGAATTGGTTTCATTTCGTTTTTTAAAGAAAATATTAGTATACATTTATATGTTGTCTGTTACTCTTAATCTATTTCATTTCTTCTTAAAGCTGTTAGGGCTTTTAAAAAAATTGTTGTATAGTTAATGTACAGTGCTATGTTAGTTTCAGGTAGACTGCATAATGATTTGACTTTTGCATGTATTATGAAATGATCACCAGTGTAAGTCTGGTAACCATCTGTCCCCATACAGGGCTGTCACAGTATTATTGACCATACACCTTAGGCTGTCTGTTACATCCCCATAACTGGAGGCTTGTTTTTACAAACTGAAGATTTGTATCTCTTTTTCCCCGTCCTCTGTTTCACAACCACTCCCACCCCATCCCTTCTAGTAACCAGATGGACTGCCTGTGTTTCCTTCTAGGAGTTGTATGGTTTCAGGTCTTAAAGTCTTTAATCCTTTTTGAGTTTATTTTTGTATATGGTGTGAGAAAGTAGTCCAGTTTGATTCTTTTGCATGTTGCTGTCCAATTTTTCCAGCACCATTTATTGAAGAGGCTGTCTTTTCCCTATTGGATATTCTTGTCTCCTTTGTCATAGATTAGTTGACTGAATAAATGTAGGCTTATTTCTGGGCTCTATATTCTGTTCCATTTTTCTGTGTGTCTTTTTTGGGTCCAGTAGCATACTGTTTTGATGACTTTCGCTTTGTAATATGGTTTGAAATCGGGGAACATTATACCCTCAGTTTTGTTGTTTTTTTCTGAAGGTTGCTTTGGTGTGTTATAGCTTTTAAACTTTTGAGTCTTATGTTCATGGAAGCCTTCTGTAAATGCTTTTAGAAACCAGGATATTAAAATTTCATGTTTTTATATAGCCACTATTCATTTTAGTGCCCATGACAAAGTGCTCAGACTAACTGCTTACTCATTGAAATCAGATGATTCTAGCCCAGAATTTTCCAAAGCAGAATAGTTTTTTTTTTAGTTCACTATTCTTTATAAATTATTAGTATAAATTAAAACTATTAAAAATTAGCTTTAAAAGTTATTAGCCCTAGTTAGGAACTAATTTTTTTTTTCAGAGAAAAGTATACTTTTCTCTTTGAAAAGTGTAATTTAGGAAATATCTCCTTCTTAGACTGTGTAAGATCTCCATTTTGCTGTGCTTAGTCACTCAATTGTGTCTGACTCTTTTGTGACCCCATGGACTGTAGCCCACAAAAATCCCATGGACAGAGGAACCATCTTGCTGGGATGTGAAAAAAACGAGTATTTGTAATAAAATTGGTATTTCCTTTTGAAGCCCTTCTTATAGAATTTTCATTGTTTCCTAGTCATTTTCAGCTTGATGTCTTCTAGATTTTGAACATCTGCCACTTTCATATGCCATGGATTGACACTCCTGAACTGCATCAGGGCTCTGTATGGCTGATGAGCTCGCATCCTGAGCCCTGCGGGTGCTCTGCTTGCGTGGCAGCGGGCCAGCTTCCATGGCATCGCCGTTTTGTACAGTGGTTGGTGGAGCAGAGAGGCTGGCGGTGGGCATGCAGGCCCTCGCCTGCTAACAGGGTCGGGACTGGAATAACTGAGCTTTTATTTAGTTTTGCATTTTAAGTTTCTAGGTAATTTTAAAAACAAGAGCTCTATTGCTGTAAAAAAGTTTTAAATCACACTTTCTGTCTTATGTGATCAAGTAGCAGTAGCAAAGTGAAAGTGTTAATACCAGTGAAGTGTTAATACCAGTGATTTGAAGTGTAAGTTCTAGAAAGTTTGGTGCAGATGAGACAGGCTAATGATCATTAGGCAGTCTAAAAGACATGCAGCTTTTACCTCAGTTGGACACATTCGTTGGTGGACTGTGTTTAACTGTGAAGGAAAAAAACAATTTAAGAACATGTATGAAATTGGAATTATGCTCTGGAAAAAGCAGGATGAGATGTAATTAGGTGTTTTCTAGTTTTAGCTTTTCAGGAACATAATTCCGCTCTGACATATATTGTCTAGCTTTTTACCCATAGTACTTTTGTACTATTTTAAGGAACTCGTGTGAAAAAATGATGGACTGCTTTTACTTCTGGTGGTCTAAAAACACTAATTTTTCCCTCTGTTACAGGATTTTACACTTGTATAGTTTTCCTAAACATTGATGAGTTGCTTTTTTGCTTATGGAGAATTTGAACATGTAGAAAGCAATAGAAATATTATTGAGTCCTGTATTGTCTGGCAGCCATCTTTAGCCAAATAAATAAAAACACTTTTTTTTTTGGCTAAAGTTTAGTAAATTCGCTTTCCACATTATAGAAGGTGAAGTTGTGTGTTAGACTTTTGGATGCTTCCTGGTCCAGCAGTCATAAAGCACCTCGCCTGGGGTGCGGTGAGCGCTGTGTGAGACAGGCGGGCCTGTGCTCTACGGACGGGGGTGGAGGTGGGGGGGTTGGGGGGGTGGAGGGAATCGGTGTGGAGGGGAAGGCTTTCCCCAGGTGACCCTGAGGTCGGTCTGGAAGGGTAGACGAAGGGGAGCTCTCCAGGACTGAGAGATGTGATGTTTTTGAGGAAGTTTGATCTGACTGTAGAGGCAGCATATGACAGATCACTGAGGCTGTGTGTGCTAAGCTGAGGAGCTTATTTAATTTTTAAATAATAACTTTACTAAGATGTAATTGACATCCATAAAGTTTACTCTCTTAAAGTGTACAGCTTGGCAATTTTCAGTGTGTTTACAGAGTTGTGCAACCATTACCACTGTCTGATTCTGTTTTTATCACCTCCAAAGAAATCCTGTACTTATTAGCAGTCATTCCCCATTTGGAATTTATTTTAAATGTCATTTAAATGTTTTTATTGTATTTTATTATTTATTTGTTTTTGGTTGCATTGTGTGGCTTGCAAGATCTCAGTTCCCCAGCCAAAGGCTGAACCTGGGCCATGACAATGAAAGCGTGGAGTTCTAATCACTAGCTACCAGGAAACTACCTATTTTATTTTACTTAGAGTTGGTTTACAATATTGTGTTAGTTTTGAATGTACAGCATAGTGATTCAGTGTTTTTACACATTATACTCCATTATAAGTTATTATAAGATAATGGATATAGCTCCTTGAGCTGTGCTGTAAATTCTTGTTGTTTATCTATTTTATATATAGTATTTTATATCCGTTAATTCCATACCCCTCACTTTCCCTTCCCCTCTTCTCTCTTCCCTTTGGTAACCGTGAGCTTGTTTTCTGTATCTGTGAGTCTGTTTCTGTTTTGCATATACATTCATTTATTTTATTTTTCAGGTTCCACGTGTAAGCAGTATAATACAGTTTGTCTAATTTATTTCACTCAGCATAATATTATTCTAGGTCTGTCCACATTGCCACAAATGGCAATATTTCGTTCTTTTTTTATGACTCACGTTCTTGTGTGTGTGTGTGTGTGTATCACATCTTGTTAATCATACTGTCTTTTGTCGGGCACTTGAGTTACTTTCATGTGTTGGCTGTTTTACCAAATAGTGCTGCTGTGACCATTGGTGTGCATTATTTTTTTCATTTATCTTTTTGAATTAGTGTTTTGTGGTGGTTGTTTTTTTTTTTTTTTATATACTCAGAAGTGGAATTGCTGGATCATATGATAGTTTTATTTTTAGTTTTTTAAGGATCCTCCATACTGTTTGGCAACTCACTCCAGTACTCTTGCCTGGAAAATCCCATGGACGGCGGAGCCTGGTGGGCTGCAGTCCGTGGGGTCGCTAGGAGTCGGACATGACTGAACGACTTCACTTTCATGCATTGGAGAAGGAAATGGCAACCCACTCCAGTGTTCTTGCCTGGAGAATCCCAGATGGTGGGCTGCCATCTATGGGGTCGCACAGAGTCGGACACAACTGACGCGACTTAGCAGCAGGAGCAGCATACTGTTCTCCATAGTGGCTGTACCAGTTTACATTCCCACCAGCAATGTTCCAGGGTTCCCTTTTCTCTTCATCTTCTCCAGCATTTGTTATTTGTAGACTTTTTGATGATGGTCATTGTGACTGGTGTGAGGAGTTACCTCACTGTGGTTCTGATTTGCATTTCTTTAATAATTAGCGATGTTAAGCCTCTTTTCGTGTGTCTGTTGGCCGTCTGTATTTCTTCTTTGGAAAAATGTCTCTTCAGGTCTTCTGCCCATTTTTTGATTGGGTTGTTTGGGTTTGGGGTTTTTCTGATACTGAGTTTTATGAGCTGTTTGTATATTTTGGACATTAGCCCCTTGTTGGTTGCATCATTTGCAAGTATTTTCTCCCGTTCTATAGGTTGTCCTTTTGTTTTTTCAGTGGTTCCTTTTGCTGTGCAAAATTAAATGAGCTTTAATAATCATTTAAGACTTATTTCTCTTAAAAACAACCTTCCTAACGTTTGTGTTGTGGAGGCAGTAGTGTAATATTTTTGTGAAATAATACTGTGTCACAGGTGTTGACCATGTGTGTTTTTAAAAATTCATTTCATAACTTCTTTTTCTAAAAAATGTTATATTTATTTATTTATGGCCGTGTTGGGTCTTAGCTGCCACATGCAGGCTCTCCATTGTGGTGCTAGGGCCAGTCTAGTTGCGATATGGGGGCTTAGTAGTTGTGCTGGGCTGGTGGGCTTAGTTGCCCTGAGGCATGTGGAGTCTTAGTTCCCTAGCTAAGGATGGAACCCACGTCCCCTACCTTGGAAGGTGGATTTTTAACCACTGGACCATCAGTGAAGTTCAAAGACTAGAGAACTTTGAGCCTCAGAGTGTCTACCTCATCTGTCTTACTATTGAACCTTGGATTTACATCTGTTATAGCACTTCTGTCTCTTTAGGTAATTACTGACTTTCTTGTTGTCTTCTCCCTGCCCACTGAGGGTGGGAACTACCTGTATCATTTTCCCATCCCTGCCTGCAAGCCGTCCCTGCCAGCCTGGAGAACAGATAGCTCCTCTTGGCCTCTACTGCGGCTGTCCTCCTGTGCACCGTCGTCTGTAACGTGAATTACTGAGCTTGCCTTCCAGTAAGTGTTCTGCTTCCACATGCTGCAGTGTAAGTCAGCATGTTTCTCTACTGCCCAGAACCTCACAGTGGCCTTACGAGACCTGTTTAGTCTGGTTCTTGTGTTACTATTTTAACTTTTATCTCCTTTGTGTCTTTCAAATCTTTGCTTAAATATTACCTTCTCAATGAGGCCTATCTTGACCTACCTACTATCCATCTATAAGTATGCTGTCTGTAAAATACAGTCTAGCTTCATACTGTATTCTTTCAACTTGATGATATCCTGTGACAGTAAAAAGATGAGTGGCTGCCAGAGGTTAGAGTAGGAGGAGGAATGATTAGGCAGAACAGATTTTTTAGAGCAGAGAAAAAACACTGTTGAATGCATAGTAATGGATACCTGCTGTTACACGTTCGTGCAGACTCAGAGTGTCCGGCCGAGAAGTGAGCCCTGGTGTGTGCTGGGCTTTGTGTGATTATGATGCGTCAGGACACATCCGTCAGCTGTGACAGATGTCCCGCTCCGCTGGGGTGCTGGTGGTGGGAGCAGCTGTCATGGGTGGGGGCAGAGAGTATATGGGAAATCTCTGTATCCTCCTCTCAGTCTTGCTGTCAACCTGGAACTGCTCTAAAATAATTGTCTTTAAATGTAAAAGACAACAACAGCATCAGCAAATATATAACCACAGATAGCACAGTTAAGTAAAAATAATGTTTGTTCCTTCGTGTGATTAAATCTCCAGTCAGCTGTTTTTAAACAGTTGTTTAGACCAGCATTCAAAATGATGTACATATTGCATTTAAAAAAGTAGCTTTATTGAGGTGTAATTGACACTCAGTAAACTGTCATATTTAAAGTGTACAGTTTGATTAGTTTTGACATATGTACACACCTGTGAAATTATTACCACAGTCAAGAGACTGAATTTAAAAAAAATTAAAAAAAAAAAGAGAGACTGAATATATTCATCATCCCACACCCAAGTTTCCTCATTGCTCCTTGTGATTCCTGCTAGTTGCCCTTCCTCCCCCAAGCAGCCACTCATCTGCTTCCTGTTACTGGAGGTTAGTTTGCATTTTCTTGTGTTTTATATAAATGAAAGCTTAACTTCTGTACTATCTTGACATCTGGCCTCTTTCAGCATAATTATTTTGAGACTCATCCACCTTGTTGTGTGTATCATTTGATTAATTTTTATTGCTTAGTCATATTACCTTGTATGAATACACCAGAATTTTTTTATTCACTCACTTCTTGATGGACATTTGAGTTATTTCCATTGTTGGGCTGTGACAAATATTAGTATGAATAGTATGTGTCATTTAGAAATTCCAGAATGATAGAGTAATACTTAACAATATACCTTCCCCCTTATATGTATTTTATTAAAAGAAATTATAGGTAGGTGGTAATGACCTTGGCTTTCCAAGTGGCACAGTGGCAAAGAATCTGCCTGCCAATGTAGGAGATGTAGGTTCAACCCGTGGTTCGGGAAGATCCCCTGGAGTAGGAATGGCAACCCACTCCAGTGTTCTTGCCTGGAAAATCCCATGGACAGAGGGGCCTGGCGGGCTACAGTTCATGGGGTCACAAAGAGTCGGACACAACTGAGCACGCGTGAATAATACTCGTGTACAAGTCTGTGTGTGAACATGTATTTCCTTCTCTTGTGGTAAACGTTCAGGATGAAATCATATTGTAGTTGTATACCTAAGTTTTTAAGAAACTGCAAACTTCCCCAAAGTGGGTTTATCCAATATAATTTTGCATTCTTACCAGCAGTGTATGAGAGTTCCAGTTGTTCCACAACCTTGCTAACATGTGGGATGGTCAGTCATTTTAATTTTAGACATTCTAATGTGTATGTAGTGGTATCATACTGTGGTTTTACCTTACATTTGCCTACTGACAGATGGTATTGAGCATTTAAAAATAAGTATATTTGCCATCTCTGTAGCTACCTGTAACAGTTTAGTTCACTTTCCTGCCTCCATGGCGTGGAAGCTCTCAGAACAAGAAGCTGGGACAGCAGTAGGGCTCACCTCTCTCGTTTCCCATCTCTGAGCTATCACTGATGTGCGTCGTCTGGAATACCGTTGTTTCATGTTTGTTTGGATTTTTCAAGGAGGAGGGTAATTCTGGTCTCTGTTACTCCCATGTTGGCCGAAAGCACACACGTGAATTTTAATATCTAAATTTCACCCTTTCTTTTTGATTTCTCTCATAATTTAATTATAGAAAACCACTAGATTGTCTGGCTGAGTTTCCCTCATTCTAGGTTTTCTCATTACATCCCTGTGCTTTTTTAAAAACATGTTCCTTTGTGCTTTCTGTAACGTGTGTGTGCACGCTCAGTCGTGTCCGATTCTTTTGCAGCCCCCTGGACTGTATGTAGCCTGTCAGACTCTTCTGTCCATGGGATTTTCCAGGCAAGAGTAGTGTGACGCGTTGCCATTTCCTTCTCCGGGGGATCTTCCTGACCCAGGAACTGAACCCTAGTATCTTGCATTGGCAGATGGATTTTTTACCACTGAGTCACCTGGGAAGCTCTTATCCTGGTATACTGTTTCTTATTTTTGTAGCACTTACTAACATAAATGTGTACATTTGTTTAATGTCTGTTCTAAAATTTAGACTCCATAAAGGTGCAGGTCTTTGTTTACTGCTGTATCCTCAGAGTCTAGAACATTGTTGAGCATCTAGTTGGCACAGAATATAAATCTTTTGAATTAAAAAAAAATTAATGCAGTAAAAGGTGTAGAACTGGTGAACTGTCCTTAGCCTGATTCCTTTGATAGAAAAGTAACATTTTCTTTCGTGAGAATAATTGTGTTTAACAACCCTGTTAGAGACAGTGTAAACTCTTCTGGGTCTTGGGCAGTTAGGAACTCCCCAGGTAGATTTGGGAGAGGGCTGTGTAACCAGATCTGCTTCTTCCTCTGAGACTAACCTTCCTTTTGGTAGCTACCAGAGATTTATTGGCCCTTTAAAATCCCAGGTCAGAGTCCCAGCCTTTTTCAGGGGATCAAGAAAGCGTTCCTGTGCTCAGAATGAGATGGCTACCCTGCCAACCTCAAGGCTTCAACAGAGTTCAGAGGAAGCCCCAGAACTAAAGGTGTTCCTGGTGGATACGCACCCCACCATCCCCTCCCTTAGCGCTCCTAGCATCTCTGTCTCGCTTTGCCTTTGGTATTGATCTCATTATGGGCTTTTTTCCTTAGTAATCAGTCACCAGGAAGGCCAGGGTTCCTAGGGCATTCCCTCGTTCTATGGGCTCTCTAAGACTGTATGTTCTTTTTGATCCCATCTCGCACCCCTGACCTTCTCTGGACACTTGTATATTCATTCAGCCTTAAACTCGGGGTGCAGCAGCAGAATCCCTCTGATCCTCTGTTTCTTTTGTGACGTCCCTCACCTTCTCGTTCTTACTGCAGCTTGGTGGTTTCCTGGTGACACCGTTTTCCCTGCAGCCCTCTCAAGTGGCCCTTGCTTTTCCCCTTACATTCCTCCAGTCATTGTCACATCCCACTCAAGAAGTGGGATATCTTCCTTGTTCTGTGTTAACACTTCTGTACCATTTTTTTCTCTTCCATAAAGCACCACAATGACTGTGATGTCAAAGATTTATACCACTCAGTACTGCTTTTTGCTGCCTCTCCCAAGATTGCTGTGGAAGAGCCAACCCCAGTGACGGAGTGTCACTCCTTGCCTCTCCTAACGCTTCTTGCCTCGTCAATACAATTAGGCCAGTTTCTTTTCGTTAGTGTTTGCATAGTGACTTTTTTTTATCTTTGTGCTCTCAGTCTTTCTTTATTCTTCTGTTTTAGGTATGTCTATACACATTTTCATCCGAATCTTACCTTGGACATTTAGTACTGTTCACAGTTTCTTTTAAGTATTCACTCATTTATTTGTAGTTAAATCTGCTGATTCAAAGCTTTCTATTTATTTGACCCACTTGTTCTCTTTCTTATTCCTTTGATCTTCTTTTGCATTTTGTGTTTATTATTTTTCTACCCTCTCTCCCTAGCTTGGTAGTTATATGATCTTTTTCAGAATACTATTCTCTTAATGGTTACCCGAGAGGTTTAATTTTGGATTTTAAATATTTTTATTGTGGTAAAATACATGTAATAGAAAATTTATGATCTTTCATCATTTTAAGTGCACAGTTCAGGGTATTCAATACATTCATGATATTGTGCAACCATCACCACCATCCATCTCCAGAATGCTTTTCATCTTGTAAAACTGAGACTCAACCCATTCAATACACTCCATTCCCTCCTCCCCGCAACCCTTAGCAACCACCGCTCTACTTTCTGTCTCTCTGAAATTTGACTACTCTAGGGACCTCATATAAGTGGAATCATACCGTTTCTGGTTGTTTTGTGTGTGCGAGAGAGACTGATTTCTTCATTTGGCGTCATGTCCTCAAGATTCGTTCACGTCGTCGTATCTGTCAGAATCGCCTTCCTTTCTAACGCTGTTTAAAGAACGGTGTTGCCAGATACAGGGTGTGTGGTTGATGAGTCTTTCCTTTTAGCACTCTCGAGTATACTGACTTGCTGTCTTCTGGCCTCCAGAGTCTCTGATGAGAAATCTGCCTGTGCTCTTACTGAGGATCCTTGGGATGTGATGTGTCGTTTCTCTCTCTTGAGAATCTCTCTTTGTCTTTGACTTTCAAAAGTTTGACTGTTTCTGCTGTATAGCAGAGTAATTCAGTTATGTATACTTTTTTCGTATTCTTTTCCTTTATGATTTATCACAGAATATTGAGTATAGTGTTGTACAGTACAACCGGTTGTTGTACAGTACAGCCTTGTTGTTCATCCATTCTATCTATAATGGTTTGCATCTTCTAACCCCAAACTCCCTATCCATCCAGCCGCCACCTCTCTCCCCCTTGGCAGCCACAGGTCTGTTCTCTATGTCTGTGAGTCTATTTTTGTTTTGTAGATATGTTCATTTTGTGTCATATTTTAGATTCTGCGTAAGTGGTGTCATATGGTATTTGTCTTGTTCCTTCGGACTTTGCTTGGTGAGATGATACTAGTTGTATCCATGTTGCTGCACGTGGCATTATTTCATTCTTCTTTATGGCTGAGTAATATTCCATTTATATATATACTATATCTTTAGTCATTCGTTTGTCAATGGACATGTGTTTCCATGTCTTGGCTATTGCAAATAGTGCTGCTATGAACACAGGGATGCAGGTATAAAAGCTGAAGTTGAAATTAACACGGTGTACCTTCCAAGTCTTTTTCTAGAAGTTGTAAGCCTTCAGTAGCCCCAGAGTTCTGCAGCAGCTACATCACCAGATTCTGCCAGTGTAGTTGTGGTCTAGCTGGGGAGACAGATTTCTTGTGCTTCTTATTCCACCATCTTCCCAGAATCTTCTCCCCTAGCGATTACGGTTTTTACATGCTTGATTTATCAATCTGAGGTAAACTAAGTGCTCTTACCCTCTTGAAGGACAGTGCGAGGACTATAGACCCCTTCAGTTACCTTTCTGCTCCCTATGTGCCTTGGTTGTTTTATATTTTAAGTCTTACATGTTTTAATTCCTATAAGAAACAGTTTTCTTACACAGTTATTTCATTTGGATTTATTAACATATTTACCCTTTTTGTTGCCCTTTATTTCTTTGTGTCTTCTCATAATTTTCTTTCTGGGTTTATTTTTCTTCTGCTTGCGGAATATCCTATGATATTTCTTTTAGGGGACACCTGCTGGTGATGAATCTGTCTGAAAATGTTTTTATTTCAGGTTTATTATGAAAGGTTGTTTTTATTGGGTTTCTTTGAGCACTTTAGAAGTATTTCATTGTGTTTTGTCTTCTTTTTTAGTAAAGTAGTATAATTGTAACCTGCCTTTTTTTTTTTAGGTGACTTAAATTTTTTTCTCTTTGTTTCAGCTGTTTTATTATGATGTTCCTAGATATGAATTTCTTTTTAATTTGCTCAGAATTCTTAGGCTTCTGTGGCTTGCTGTGTTTCATTGATTTTAGAAACTTCTCAGTCATTGTTCAATTATTGCTTCTGTTCCATTCTCCTCTTCCTTTTTGGAATTTCAGTTTCATATATGTTCTGTATCCCTGTCTCTTAGCCTCTGGTCCATGTTTTTCAAATTTTAATATTTTTGGGCTTCATTTGACATATTTTGGTGTAACTTGTCTTTCTCTGTCTGCTTCTAAATCCATCCATTGAGTTCTTGGTTTCAGTTGTATAGTCTTTTTTTAAAATTTTAGACCTTCCATTTGGTTCTTTTTTTTTTTTTTTTTTTAATAGTTCCTAGTTCTCTGCTAAGATAGTATGTTTTGTTTTCTATCTCCTGGAACATTGTAAGTGCAGTTATTTTAAAATCTGGCATCTCTTAATATGTGGAATGCTTGGGATCTGCTTCTATTTTGTATTTCTTCTGTCTTTTGTTCATGTTGTATTTTTTTCCTCATATGCCTGGTCATTTTTTATTACATGTTTTATATCAAACTTGGAATTTGCAAAATTGATTATAGAAGAAATTTGAGGTCCAGGATAATATCTTATTTACACTAGCACCCTGGAATCACCTTAATCCAGTTTCAGAGGAGCCAGTTGAAATGATTCAGAGCTAAGGTGCAATCCCTTTGAAGGTCTGTTTTCCTCAGTTTCATCTTTAACTCCTGGAGGCTAGCCTGCTGGAGTGTCCACCAGGAAATGGGCGCCCTCTCGCCTGTCTTTCTCTCCTCGCTCTGGCGTAGTGCTGCTGCAGGCCAGTGTCTTTGCCCTAGCTTCGCAAGCCTGTCAGAGGCATTGCTCAGTCTCTCAGTGGTCCCCTGTGAAATTGGCAAACCACCTTGGGGGGAAGACGTGACCTCAGTGGCTGGCCTTCCCTCCCCAAGCCTATCTCTCCTGCATTCTGATGTTACCTTGTCAGTTGTCTTGTTGCTTCAAGTGCATGTTTTAAATATTTTGCTCAGTTTCTGTAAGTATCCTCAGTGGGTGGGGTCTGAGTTGCTAGACTGTCCCTAGAACAGGAGTAGATTCTACCTTTCTGTGGCTGAGTACAGTCCAATGTCTGTAGTCCTCTGTGATTTCAGTATCCCTGAAGATAACTGATCTCAGAGCTGCTGTGAGTGGCTGGGCAACGGTTACACTACAGTGACGCTGGTCCTTAAGCACCTCAGCTTCCTAGTTCTTTGACCCCTTTCCAGGTCCCCTGTTCTCTGCCCGTCCCTGTGTTTCCGTCCCCTTGGATTCCCATCATCTGAAACTCCTCTGTCATCTTAGTATCAAACTTAGCACTCTGACTGTTCCTCCTTGATCTTTTTAGCTCACATCTTTCCAACATCCATTTCCTACAGACTTCAACTCCATTGTGACTTTCAGTTCATTGATCCTACCACTTTTCCTCTGAGCATTGTCGTGGTTTTGTTCACTTAAGTTCCATAGTTGGTTGATACAATCACATCCTCTACTTCTGTTCGCTTGTGTTCTGGTTTCATCTACAATCTTGGCTAAGCCACAACCTGTGTCTTAGCCTGGATTTGCGAGAAAAGAGAGCATAAGACAAAGCTTATATGCAAATACTTCATGTGAAGTTAGAGTAAGAGGGGAACAAGAAAGTGAGGCAGAGAAGGAGAGAAAGCATATAGGAAAAGGTATGTTACCAAGCTGGCCGCTGGTTCACAAGGACCTTAGCTGGTTGCTCAGCAGTGCTGAAAGTCCCCAGAGAACCATTGCACCTCTGAGAACACTCCCAGGGGCGGGGTGTGGGGAGGCCCACGGAGACATGCCTTGGCTCCTTCCTGTCTCTTAATGGTCAGAGTTGCCTCCCAGGGTCTAAAGTTTTCTGTGCATTCGGGTTTGTCTCTTGGCTTCCTTAAGTACCTGCTGGAAAAGCAGCTGAATTTGGGTGTTGGAGCTGGTGTGGCTTGTGCTAGAGTGGACAGAAGAAAGCCCACCAAAGCCCAACCCTCACCCCTGGGGGAGGTGGGGACAGCTGGGGTGTTGGGTGTGGGCCGGGGCTCTGTGAGCGTGTGAAGCTTGTGAGCCTTGGCAGCCTGGTAGGGCAGCTGGAGCTGGGAGGTGGGGTCTGGGGGAGGGGCACAGCTGCATCTGTCGTGGCCTGTTTAATCCAGCCTCTTGCTTATCCTTTGCTTGTGTCTGCACAGCTGAAGAGTGGCTGAGAAAGCCTAGTGACTAGTCTGACTTCAGAATCCTGGTCATCAAACTTCAGCAGGCCAGTTCTCGGTCACATTCTGTTTTACTCTAGTTACTCTCTTGAACGTTATTTAAATATCTCACTTTAAACCTTCCAATTCTTCCTTCCCCATCCTTCCTTTATTTCACTGGAAAAGAAACTGAAGCCATTGGAAGGAAATGTCCACAGGCTCCCACAGGCATATGTGCCCCTCCTACTTGTGTGCCTGGCCCTCTGCCTTGTCTTGTGAGAGTGTTTATGCTCCTGGCTGAGACCAGCACCTCTTCACGTGCACTTGACCTTCTTCCTACTCGAAGACTCACTCCAGTTATTCTTCTTCATATAATGCTATTAGGTTTTTCTTCTCTATTGTACCATTCTCAGTAGCCTATACAGCACTGTTACTTTTCCTTTTTTTTTTTTTAAATTCCTCTTGTAGTTAATTGTCTATATTCTCTTCTTTCCTATCCCTTTATTCTTTCTTGAACACATTCCATCTAGGCCCCACTCCAAAACCACTCATAACATCATTAGTGACTTCCTTGTTGCTAGATCCAGTGGTCAGCTTGCAGTCCTCATGTTATTTGACCTGTCTACCCCCAAGAGACCCAGTAGATTACTCCTCTTTGAAGTCTGGTCAGGCAGGGTTCGCCAAAGACGCAGAATCAATAGGAGAACCATCTGTGTCAATATCTATATGGCTTATTACAAGGAATTGACTCATGTGACTCTGGTGGCTGAGAAGTTCCAAGATATGCCCTTGGCATGCTGGAGACCCAGGAGAGAGGACGGTATAAGTTCTAGCCTGAGTTCAGAGGCCTGAGAACCAGCTCAAGTCGTCAGGTTGGAGAGGTTTCCTCTTAGTGTTTTTGTTCAATTCAGGCCTTCAGCTGATGGGTTGCAGGCCATCCAAATTATGAACATAGTCTTCATAATAGGTAGGCTTTATTCAGCCTACCGATTCAAGTGTTAACTTCATTGGAAGCACACCCTCCCTGACAAGCCACAGTCATGTGTGACCAGTATCTGGGCACCCTCTGGCCTGGCCCATCTTCTCCTGACATCTAGAGCAGGATGCCTGGTCATCCCTCTGAGATCTGGTCACTGTCACCCCTGACCTCAGCTCCAGCTTTGCTCCACTCCGGTCACAGATGCCTGCTTGCTGTTTCTTGACCATTGTCTGAGACGCACCTGCCTTAGGGTCTCTGCACTCACTTTGATTCTTGTTCCTCTGCCTCCCAACCCTTAATCCATGTGGCTCATGGCCTTATCTCTTTCCCTTTGCACTGAGATACCACATTCTCACCGAAGTTTTTCCAGGGTCAGTCTGTCTAAGCATTTCAGCTGCTTCCTGTTCCCTTTCCTTGCTTTATTTTTTTCTTATTCACTCTCATTAATCAGACATACTTCCTAATTTATTTTGTTTATTGTCTGACTCCCTCAGACACCCACTAGAAGGGTCAGCTTTCTGAGGTGAGAGCTTTTCAATCTAGTTGCTTTTCATACCCCAGCTTCTGGGATAGTGCCTGGTGCAAATCTGTCTCTCAGTAGCAACTTTCTTTTTGTTTAAAGATATGGACAGAATCTCTTCCCAGGAAGTTTATAAAATACAGGTTTCTAGCCTGAGTTCTCAGCAGTGAATACCTTTATTGACTTGTAGGTGCCTTTTGTATATGTCCTTTTAAGATACATCTTTAGTAGTCTAACTGTGAAAGAGCTGATGTCATTCTGAAGGCGCATAATCGGCTTTCTCACCTTTGTTTCTAGCTCTGTGTGTGTGTGTGTGTGCGCGCGCGCGCACGTGTGCATGCACGCGTATGTGTGCAAGAACCAACATTGCTGAAGCGCTTTACGGACACGATTATTTAATCCTTAAAAAAATCCTGCAACATAAGTTGTATCATCCCCCTTGTACAGATGGTGAAACTGAGATTTAGAGAGCTTAACCAGCTTGCCCAAAGGTCTCAGTGGTGAGTGGCAGAACCCAACTTGGAGTACCTTGATTTTGATCCTGTCTTCTTGACGACTAATAGAGATGTCATGTTGTTTTGTGGCATGCAGGAATTTAGAAATCTTGGGACAGGCTATTTGTTGCATTTCAGCCATTATGGTGATAAATATTCAAGGTGTTTGAGATTCCACTGGAAGTCAGGAATCCTCTCTAACATCAGTGGAGCAGTAACTGAACCTCAAGCCTTTCTCAGCTTTAGCCTTCCCAGATCTTCTTGGGCCCGTCTACTTGTTATGTTAGGTTTCTGGATCTGAGGTTCATACCTTGTCTAGGAGATTAGATAGGAAGTGGTGACTGCCATCACCAAAGATCCTGCCCTTTCTGGCTCAGGTTATCAAATCAGCTCCACCTGCCACTGGAGTATTCCATAAGGAATTACAGAAAAGTGTGACAAACCACTCAAACCTCTCAGCTGTAGATAACAACGCTTACTTTGTGGTTCTTGCAGAGCCTGGATAGCTGTCCTGTTGGGCTTGCTTGGGGTGCCTCATGAGGTCGCTGTCTGGAAGTCGCCGGGGCTGGTATTGTCTGCTGGCTTCACTGAGCAGCTGGGACACCTGGACTCTGTGCTTCTCCGTGCAGTTGCAGGGCCTGTACTTGGGACAGTGAGATTTCTTACGCAGTGGCTCAGGGCTCCCCATAGCAAGCATTTCAAGAAGGAGGAAGCAGAAATTGCCTGTTCTTTTTATAAAAAACTTTATAAGCTTTTACTTTATTTTGTTTTTTTGGCCACACGGTGTGGCATGTGGCATCCTACCTAGTTCCCCAACCAAGCGTCGAACCTGGGCCCCCTGCATTGGGAGTGTGGAGCCTTAGCCACTGGACCACCAGGGAAGTCCCAGAAATTGCTAATCTTTTTAACCTGTAGGTCCAAAATTGGTACATCGTCAGTCCTGTCACATGTGCTTGGTTAACACGGGTCATAGACCAGCCCAGATGTGTTGTGAATTCACTACACGAGGCATGGAGCAGGTTCGTTGATAGTAGACTAGTCCAAACTACTTCTGAGAGTGAACCGGGGCCTGTTAAAGCTTATGTTGAGCTGGTGGGTATAAACTGAAGCTGGCTAGGCCTCGCCTGCACGTGCGATCATCATAGTTATGCGTGTGCCCTGGAGGAGGCAGGAGCTGGGCTTACCCTCAGTCTTGGGTTTCTCTCACTCAGGATGCAGTTTGACCATGTGAAGTTCGGGTCTCATGTTTTAAGTGGAACATGACTTTTAAATAACAAGCCAACAACTTTGGGTGCTCAGTAAGTGAGTATAGGAGTTATTTTGACAGTGAAGGCCCTATGTTTCCTGAGATGACTTTGCTTTTTGGCCTCCAGTGGGGAGTTTTCCTGAGGTATTTTTCAAGACTGATTTTGACTATGTGCCTTTTTCACATTACATGATAACTTGGAACCTCATCCTTTCTTAAGATAGAGCTTCATTCTGCAGTTAATCAGAGGATCTCAGAAGGTCTGTTTGTTCAGAAACTCCCTCTCACCTGGTAGGAAGTTGTTACAGGTGCTCACAGGACAGCGGGCGCATCCGCAGCTCCCATGTGGTCTGGGGCCAGGTGGGATCCAGAGAGCTGTGTGGGTGGAGTTCTTTTTACTCTGTACTTTGAAGGAACGTCAGTTTGCAATCCAAAATGGAACTTGTGCTCCGTAGAATATTTCATCTGTAAAAGAAAATTCTAAAATTAAAAATCTTTGTTTTTCTGTATAATAGAAGGTAGACTTCTGAGGTGTGACCTTTAAGATCCCATTTTGATGTGAAGCACCTCCAGAGTGTCTTGCACTGACATGCTTGTGCACCCACACGTAGCTGTGCTTGCAGAGTGTGGGCTGAGGGCCGTTCTGTCTTCCTTGAGTTCACTGGGGAGGGATGGACTTCCTGAGGAGGGCTTCCTGATGCCCTGTGCTATCTTGCCCCAGCTGGTGAGGGGGAGTGTCAGTGAAAATTCTAGGCTTGAATGCAGTGTAATAGCCTCTTTATTAGCCCTGACTGTAGTGTAAAAACCAGAACAAAACCGACCTCTCCAAACCAGATTTCTGCAGATTTGAGTAGTTGGGAGACCTCTTTTTTGCTCAACAAGTTGAGAAGTGGACTGTGGTCAAGTGAAGTGCTATGCTTTCTGCCACTGGGGGCAGAGGGTTTCATGTAGTATACAACAAATGTTTCGGTATTTATGACTCTTTTCCGCAGTGTGTTTTGAGTTATGTTTTTAATGCTGCGGCAGCTGTGACACTAGGAGCTGTGTTTGTAGTAAGGGGCAAGGATCAGTTTACATACTGCCTTTGGTCTGTTTTCCACTTGCAGGACGGAGAGAAGGTGGCTGGGGTGACTAGTGGGCTGGGATGCGCTTGGCAGACTCGTGTGTATTGAGGTTCAGGGGATGGTAGCTAGTTTGTTCGCTTTTCAGATGAGTTTGGCGGTGGTGGCATTTGGTTGCTCAGCCGTGTTGGACTCTTTGTGATCCCGTGGGCTATAGCCCGCCAGGGTCCTCTGTCTGTGGGATTTCCTGGGCAAGAATACTGGATTGTTGCCATTTCCCGGATTGTTGCCATTTCCTTTTCCAGGGGATTCTCCTGGGTCAGGGACCAGGGATCCACATCTCCTGCATTGGCAGGTGGATTCTTTACCACTGAGCCACCAGGGAGATCCTGAGTTTGGGGTAGGTAATGTTAATTTTTAAAATTGTTAAGTAATTATGTAGGGAGAGGATTATCTTTTATAGAACACCCTTTAGATGTACATTTATAGCAGTCTTGTGAAGAACTCTGGCCTTTTACCCAGAGGGAACTAAGACTGACTCACCCAGTGTTACATAGTTAGTCATCTGTCAAGCTTGGATTGAGCTCAGGTTTGTTTGACTTAAAAATTCTCACGGATCACCCCTTCCGCTCTCCCACCCCCCACCTTGGTAATTTACACAAAAATCCTTCCCAACTAGAGACGGTCTGTGCTTTCTCTTCCACTGAATATGGAGACCCACAGCCCAGTGTAGAGCAGTTCCACCTGGCTGTATTGCCCTGTGTTTTCCATACGCCTGTTTCTTACGCTGTGGTAAACATACCGATCACACAGGGTTTTTTACCTGGGACCTAGGAACCCTCTGAAGTGGTGTGCAAAATGTTGTGCTTTTTTGTGGAAAATGTCAGCATTGAAAACTTTCATTAAATTCTCAATGGTTTCTGACTCAAATAAAAGGAAAAATACCAACCCCCAACAGTAATGCTTTGTGCCATTAGTATTGCCCTAGCATTGTTATTAAATGAATTAAAGTACATAAAGCGCTTAGAACAGTACCTGACAAGAAGTAAGCTCATTATTAGTGTTGTGATGACATTAATAGTTTTCTATGTGTATGGTCTTCAAAACTTTTAATAATTGGATAACGGTACATGAAATAGAATATTACCAGACATACCCTCTCTTTATTGTTGGTAATATTCAGGTTTAATTTCAATATTCAGTTTTAATTTTTTTTCTTATAAGCAATTTGAGATAAATCTCCATATATATAAAACAGTTCCCTGTATTTTGGATTTTTTCTGTGGATTCCCCACAGCAAAATTACTAGGTCACCATGTATGAACATTTTGAAGATCTTTAGACATATTTCCAGGCTGCGTTCCAGAAGGCACACAGTAGTGCGTAGCAGCAGTAAATTGCAGTCTGTTTTGCTGTATATATTTTTGCTTGCACTAGACAAATAGATTAATAAACAAGAGTGCCTTGTTTAATAAAAATTTTTGCAGCTTCCAGAGGTAAAACATTTTCTCTGTACTCTTTTAATTGTCTCTACATCCTTTTATCATTGAATCTTTTTTTTATGATTTTCTTATCAATGTGATATATTAGTTATCTGTTGCAGATATATGGTCTCAGATTGCTTGCCATTTAGATACAGTGTTTTTTTTTAGTAAATCTGTGGCTTTTTTTTTTGCACGTACTGCTATTGTTTTTAATTTCTAAGTCCTTCTCTGTCCCATATATCCAGTTTCTCTCATGCCAACTTTAAAATTTTCCTCCATATAAATTTCTAAAATCTCCTATGTAGAGAAATACTGAAGCCATATATATTTATTAGACTGTATATATACACATATATAGAAATGAACTATAAAGGCAGCTATTTTTCTTCATAATGACTGTGTAGTGTTTGTTTAGATTTAATCATAATTTGACTTCCCTGGTGGCTAAAATGGTAAAGAGTCTGCCTGCAGTGCAGGAGACTTGGGTTCGATCCCTGGGTCGAGACGATCCCCTGGAGAATGAAATGGCAACCCACTCCAATATTCTTGCGTGGAGAATCCCATGGATGGAGGAGCCTTCCAGGCTACAGTTCATGGAGTCGCAAAGAGTCAGATACAACTGAGCAACTTCACTTCACTACAGTCATAATTTAACCCTATTGATAAACATATTCTTGTTTCTAGTATTTTCTGTTACAACTTCTGCATGATTGTCTTGCTACATGTAGTCTCTGCTCACTTAGGTTCACTTTTCTGTACAGTAGGTACCCAGGTGGCTCAGTGGTGAAGAATCTGCCTGCCTCACAGGAGATGCAGGTTCAATCCCTGGGTTGGGAAGATCCCCTGGAGAAGGAAATGGCAACCCACTCCAGCATTCTTGCCTGGGAAATCCCATGGACAGAAGAGCCTGGTGGGCTACAGTTCATGGAGTTGCAGAGTCCGACATGGCTGAGAGACTAACACAACAACTGTGGATTCCTAGAAATGAAACAATTGGATCAAAATTTAGATAGAAAACTAGGAGGATTTTGAAAGTGTCCTTATTGTAAGAATGAGTCTCAGTCTTTTTGTATACGTATACATATATTTATGGATCATTTGTTTTTTCTTTCTATGAACTATTTGTGACCATTGCCCATTTTATTTTC
This sequence comes from Capra hircus, assembly GCF_001704415.2. Lineage (NCBI taxonomy): Eukaryota > Metazoa > Chordata > Mammalia > Artiodactyla > Bovidae > Capra > Capra hircus. The sequence continues at coordinate 66,622,879 of NC_030828.1, forward strand.
TTACTGCTTTATGAGGACTGTTTGTACATTAAAGGCGCTAGCCTTTTGATATATATTCATGCACTGGCTCTTGATTGCTGTGCCCAGGCTCTCTCTAGTTGCGGTGAGCAGGGGCCGCCCTTTGTTACAGTGTGTGGGCTTCTCACTGCGGTGGCTTCGCTTGTGGAGAACAGGCTCTGGACACCTGGGCTTAGTAGTGGTGATGCACGGCTTAGCTGCTCCACGGCGTGTGGGATCTTCCCAGACCAGGGATCAAAGTCATGTCCTCTGTATTAGGAGGCAAATTCTTAACCGCTGGACTGCCAGGGAAGCCCTTGATACCAGTTTGGTAAATGCTTTTATTTTGATGATGTTAAGGAGTTTAGCTCTTAAAAAGTTAAAAAAAATTTTTTTAAGTTTTAGATTTTATGGATACAAATTTGTCATTTTATTTACGACTTATAGGATTTTTAGTTTTTGGTCAGATTGCTAGGAGAAAGATGGTTTAAAGAAAAGTCTTTGCCTTTTCTGTATTAGAAGTTTTACAGTTTGGGAAAAAGTACATTGTTATGAGGGAACATTTCTTTATTTTCTCTAGTTGTAGTGTATTTAAATTTAGTTTTTTATAGTTTTTATAGTGTTTAAAAACTGGAAATAAACATCCAAGTTTAAAGTAATTGTCTTCACAGTTTGTATTAAGTACTTCTTTTACTTCAAATATCAGTACTTAAAAAAATATTAGTTTAAGAAACCAGTAAAAACATTCAACTTTCCTCAGATTATAGATTTAACACATAGAATGGGTTTCCACCTTGTGTCCAAGCCAATTTGACAAATTTGCTGCATCAGAAAGAACTATGGGAACCAACCCTGGGAATATACAGATGTGGACATTGTTACTGAACTCTTATTAACAGTTTTTTTCAGAAACACTGATTGGGGGTCAGTTTAAGGAAGGAGATTCTAGCAGAAGGATGTTTGGACTTGTAAGTAACGGAGAGGTGAATTTTAATGGGAAGGGTACTAGACATTATCCCTACCTTTGTAGTATTGTTTTCTGTTCAAGTTTTCAATATGAATCTCTTGGGGTTCTTTTCCTGATTTTGTACAGCTGCCACTGTACTGTTCATGACTGTATCCATGGGAACATAAGTAGGGTGACACAAGTTTATAACTTGTTGCTAGGCAGATCTAGCTTGAACTGTAATAAAGTTTCCTCATTAAAAAGTGTTTGGATGTTTTACCTTCTGTGGGGGAAGGTAACTAAATAGAATAGTTTGGAATTAAAACTGTGAAATTGTATAAACCTTTTATAGTGGAAAGAACTGGTCGTGTTTTTAATTAGTTGAATGTTTGAAATTGAAGAGAATAAGATAACTCTGTGCTGCAAACTTGGCCTTTTAGGTTTAAAAGGTTAGTATTCAGCTGTGTAGGGACTAGATGTGGACCCCTAAATCTATCTCAGAACACACGTTCAATTCCAGAAAGACGACAGATACTCTAGGTCATCCTTCCCAGACTTGGCAGACTCATGAAGGAGGCCTTGTGGGGCATTAGATGCCTCTCCTATTTTGGTTGAAATTTCATTTTTTTAATTAAAATCTTTTAATAGGTAATGTGTCATTGGTGTAAAACAGCTAAATTTGAAAAAGGTACAGAGTGAAATATAATTGGTTTCTTACCTTTTTCCTCTTGAATCTCACAGTTACCCAGAGACCACCATACTTACTAACCTCTTGTCTGATTATAATTTAAAGAATATGTTTGAGTAGTTATTTAGAAATAGTAGATGACATTTATGCATTTTGTATGCCAGCCACTGTGGTCAGTGCATCGCAGGACAACCTAGGAAGTAGTTTCTACTCACTGTTTTACAGATAGGGAAGCCTACTCGTAAGGCTTCAGAAAGTTAAATAACTTGCACAAGGTTTCATATTTCTTGCCCACTGGATTAATCCATATTTTATTTCTGCTCTGTCCTCCTGTGTCTAGTGCAATGACTGTGGGATTGGGGTAGTGTGTAAAGTGTAGTGTGAAGGCTGGTTTTACACAGGTGGTCATATCCTCATCTGTTGGCTTTGAACTTGTGTAGCTGTGACTCACTTCTCTTTGTAGACAAGTTACACTGAGGATTGGCGCAGCATTGCGTCTGAATATTCATGAAAGGAATCTTATATTTCTGGATCTCATGTTGGGGACATTTGGGAGAACCTCCCTTGTGATTGGATAAGTTCAGTATTTGAGGATGAGGGTATTAACATAGGCATTGATATAATTATGACTCCATTCCTTGTGGGTGTGTTTGGTTTTTATCCCCTTTTCTCCTGCCGCAGCTGTATCTTGGCCCATGTCCTTTTAGTTTCATGATGTAAGAGAAGGAATAAGTGGGACTAGGAGTCATCTAGAAGGAGTAAAGTGTTTTGTTAAATGCCAGTATTAGCAAGTGTCTGTGATTTTGAAAATCTGTGTTTAGTGTAAATTATGTGTAGTGCCTCCAATTTTTTACCTTTGAACTGTAGAAAATAAAATTTTAGAGCTTGGGTAACACTATTGAGATTATTTGGCAAGAGGAAAATGAGAAACGATTCAATTCCATAGGTAATTGTTGAACTACTTTCTTTATTAAGTGAGGATAATATTTATCTCATAGGGTTGGTATGAGGATTAAGAGATAATCCTTACGAAAGTCTTGGGCTGATTATTTAATGATAATACTAATCGTTAAACTCACTGAACACTTTGTATGTGCTAGCATAATATGAGCAGAGAAGTATTCTGAGACATCATAGGAAGGCCTGGGTAGAGTGTAGAAGAGAGTTAGGAAGGCCATTTGAAAGATTTTTATAGTGAGAGTGAAAGCTGAACTAAGAGATTAGCTTTGAGGGAACGTGAACAAAGCATATAGAGCTGGCAGACGGGTAGGGAAGTAAAAAGACTGAGTTTTGATGCCTTGAGTAATGGGATACTGGAAAGAGTAGAGCAGTCTGGAGATGTCACTAGTGTTTTGGAAACTGAAAGTAGGCTAATGTAAAGTAACTACCTTGGCAGAACTGAGGAGGCTGAGCCGAGGGAGGGAGAGGTGGTGTGAGGCTCTAGGAAGCAAGAAGGTTGCTGCTGCAGCGCCTCCCAGAGGCCAGGGTGGCAGGCAGGTGGACGTGCCAGCTGTCTGCAGGGCCTAGTGTGGGGTGGGCAGGGTTCAGCTGCTGGCCCGGCCGAAAGTCTGGCTCCTCCGGTCACCCAGCAGCCACCCCTTCCCTCTCCCAGCAGAGGGCCAGTGGAGTGTGAGCCCCAGGGACGTGGAGGGGAGGGCTGGAGTCGGGGTGCCTAGACCAGAGAGGGCGCTAGGTGCAGAGATTGCGTGACGTTTCCATGTTGAATGGTGAGAACCTCAGGACATCCCAGAATTCTTGCAGCCTGGTTATACCCTCCAGGCAGCAGATGAGAAGATTCTTCTTTGAGAGAAAACTGGCCCAGATATAAAGGCCTACAGCCTCCAACAACTGTCAGCCTGTATCCTAGTCACTGTTTGTATTGCTGTTGTCATGGCTATTGCCTGAAAACGACAGCTATTATTTTACTATCTCACATGGGTTTTGGTGGTCAGGGTTTAGGAAGGGCTCACGTGGGCTGGTTTGGCTTGTGTTTCTCTCCAGGTTGTGGTCACGTAGCGGCTGCACACAGGTCAGCAGGGCCGCTGAAGCAGCTTGGACTGGCCCGGCAACTCCTTTCCTGGGTCTCGGCATGGGCACGTGCCAGGAGAGCCAGGTGAAAGTCGTATCGCCCTTGTGACCTGCCTCGGGAGCCTTATGGCCTCGGTTCTGCCCTTGTCTCATGTCTGTTCAGCCTCAGAGGGAGGCAACGTAGACTCCACCTCTTGGCAGAATTTGAATCAAAGTCTGATTCTGAGGAGAATGTGTAGGAGGATGTTGTGGCCACTTTTGGAAAAGATGATTTACCACAATTTACCTTTTGATTGTAAGATGTTCCCCATTGTTGATGTTCAGTCGCTAAGTCGTGTTCAAGTTGTCGCAACGCCATGGACTGCAGCACACCGGGCTTCTCTGTCCTTCACTGTCTCTTGGAGTTTGCTCAGATTCATTTCCATTGAGTGGTGATGCTATCCAACCATCTCATCCTTTGTCACCCACTTCTCCTCCTGCCCTCAATCTTTCCCAGCATCAGGGTCTTTTCCAGTGAGTCAGTTCTTTGCATCAGGTGGCCAGTGTATTGGAGCGTCACCTTCAGCATCAGTCCTTCCAATGAATATTCAGGGCTGGTTTCCTTTAGGATTGACTGGTTTGATTTCCCTGCAGCCCAAGGGACTCTGAAGAGGCTTCTCCAGCACCATAGTTATAAAGCATCACTTCTTCAGCTCTTGGCCCTGTTTATGGTCCAACTTTCACATCTGTATGTGACTACTGGAAAAACCATAGCTTTGACTATATGGACCTTTATCTGTATAGTCAAAAATGTTCCTACTACATGCAAATTATATTCATACCCTCCCCCAGCACCCTTTTCCAGTTGTGACATCAGATCCTGTCCCCTAAATCAGGCCAGTTGTAGCCAGATGCGTTTCCTCAGGTATAGTTCTGGATCTGGACACACGTGAACTTTAGAGCCAAGTAATCTACTGTTTTCTCCACATGGTGGGTAAGGCTTAGGATAGATGCTGCAGGCACACCTGTTCAGAAAAGGAGAAAACAGGCACAGCAGTCACGGGTCCAAGGTGTTTCTGAAATCCAGGTGGGCACAGCTGCCGGCCCTTCATCAGGAATCCATTCTCTCACCTGGGAGTGATTCTCCAAGGCTCTTGGCTCTACTCTGAGATTTTGTTTTGCCTTCTGAGTTATCCTTTACTATTATTAGTGTCTAGGTTTTAATAATTGGGTTAAAATACATGTAAGATAAAATTTTCCATCTTAATTATTTTTTCTTGTGGCTCAGCTGGTAAAGAATCTGCCTGTAATGTGGGAGACCTGGGTTCGATCCCTGGGTTGGGACGATGCCCTGGAGAAGGGAAAGGCTACCCACTCCAGTACTCTGGCCTGGAGAATTCCATAGACTGTATAGTCCAGGGGTTGCAAAGAGTCAGACACAACTGAGCAACTTGCAGTTCTCTTCAGCCATTTTTTACCAAAGTATAGTTGCTTTACAGGTCATACTGCCATGCCAGCCCCTGCTGCGCAGCGCCGCAGTCTCACACATGCGCCTTCTTTCCCAGTCTTGTCCACCGTGCTCCCTCCCTGGAGACTGGATGCAGGTCCCTGTGCTCTGCACAAGGACCTTCTTGTTCATCTTAACCACTTTTAAGTGAACAGTTCAGTGATATTGAATACCTTCATAGTGTACAGCTGTCAGCAAAAATCCACCTCCAGAGTGCGTTTCATTTTGTAAATTGAAGCTCTGTATCCATTAAACACTTAACCTCTCATTCCCATAATCCACCTCCCCCCAGCTCCTGGCAATCACTATTTTACTTTCTGTCTCTGTAATTTTTAACTACTCTAAGTACCTCATATAAGTGGACTCATGCAGTGTTTGTGATTTTGTAACTGGCCTGTTTTTGTTAGCATAATGTCCTCAAGGTTCCTGCATGCTGTCCTGTGCCAGCATTTCCTTCCATTTTCAAGGCTGAATAATACTCCATTGTATGGATGTGTCATATTTTGCTTGGGTATTCTTTTGTGGATGGACACTTGGGTTGCTTCCATGTTTTAGCTATTGTGACTAATGCTGCTATGACTTAGGTGTGCAAATATCACAGAGACCCAGCTTTTAATTCTTTTGGATATATACCCAGAAGTGGAATTACTGGCTCATATGGTAATTTAATTTTTTTTTTAGAAACTGCCTTGCTGTTTTCCACATCAACTGTACCATTTTACATTCCCAGCACCACGTAAAAGTTCAGATTTCTCCACATCCTCACTAATGCTTGTTATTTTCCATTTTTTTTGGTAGTAGCCATTCTACTGGGTATAATTTTGTTTGTATTTACCTAATGATCCTTAGAAAGCATCACTACAAACAAAGCTAGTGGAGGTGATGGAATTCTAGTTGAGCTGTTTCAAATCCTGAAAGATGATGCTGTGAAAGTGCTGCACTCAGCATGCCAGCAAATTTGGAAAACTCAGCAGTGGCCACACGACTGGAAAAGGTCAGTTTTCATTCCAATTCCAAAGAAAGGCAATGCCAAAGAATGCTCAAACTACCGCACAGTTGCACTCATCTCACGTGCTAATAAAGTAATGCTCAAAATTCTCCAAGCCAGGCTCCAGCAATACATGAACCGTGGACTCCCTGACGTTCAAGCTGGTTTTAGAAAAGGCAGAGGAACCAGAGATCAAATTGCCAACATCCGCTGGATCATGGAAAAAGCAAGAGAGTTGCAGAAAAACATCTATTTCTGCTTTATTGACTATGCCAAAGCCTTTGACTGTGTGGATCACAATAAACTGTGGAAAATTCTGAAAGAGATGGGCATACCAGTCACCTGACCTGCCTTTTGAGAAATCTGTATGCAGGTCAGGAAGCAACAGTTAGAACTGGACATGGAACAACAGACTGGTTCCAAATAGGAAAAGGAGTACGTCAAGGCTATATATTGTCACCCTGCTTATTTAACTTCTATGCAGAGTACATCATGAGAAACGCTGGACTGGAAGAAACACAAGCTGGAATCAAGATTGCCGGGAGAAATATCAATAACCTCGGATATGCAGATGACCCCACCCTTATGGCAGAAAGTGAAGAGGAGCTAAAAAGTCTCTTGATGAAAGTGAAAGAGGAGAGCGAAAAAGTTGGCCTAAAGCTCAACATTCAGAAAACGAAGATCATGGCATCCAGTCCCATCACTTCATGGGAAATAGATGGGGAAACAGTGGAAACAGTGTCAGACTTTATTTTTTTGGGCTCCAAAATCACTGCAGATGGTGATTGCAGCCATGAAATTAAAAGACGCTTACTCCTTGGAAGAAGAGTTATGACCAACTTAGATAGCATATTCAAAAGCAGAGACATTACTTTGCCGACTAAGGTCCGTCTAGTCAAGGCTATGGTTTTTCCTGTGGTCATGTATGGATGTGAGAGTTGGACTGTGAAGAAGGCTGAGCGCCGAAGAATTGATGCTTTTGAACTGTGGTGTTGGAGAAGACTCTTGAGAGTCTCTTGGACTGCAAGGACATCCAACCAGTCCATTCTGAAGGAGATCAGCCCTGGGATTTCTTTGGAAGGAATGATGCTGAAGCTGAAACTCCAGTACTTTGGCCACCTCATGAGAAGAGTTGACTCATTGGAAAAAACTCTGATGCTGGGAGGGATTGGGGGCAGGAGGAGAGGGGGACGACCGAGGATGAGATGGCTGGATGGCATCACGGACTCGATGGACGTGAGTCTGAGTGAACTCCAGGAGATGGTGATGAACAGGGAGGCCTGGCGTGCTGCGGTTCATGGGGTCGCAAAGAGTCGGACACGACTGAGCGACTGAACTGAACTGAATGATTAGTGATGCTGAACATCTTTTAATGTGCTTCTTAACCATTGGTGTGTATTCTTTGGAGAAATGTCTGTTGAAATACTCTGCCCATTTTTAAAATCTCTTGTTGATACTGTTGAGTTTTGCAAGTTCTCTATGTATTCTGGTTATTAATCTCTTATTAGATCTATGATTTGCAAATTTTTTTTCAAGAAATGGCTGGTTTTTAGAGTGGAATAGGTTGGGAGTTGGCAATTGACATGTATTCTGGATTGACTACTGTATTTAAAATACATAACCAACAAGGACTTACTGTGTAGCACAGGGAACTCTGTTCATTACTCTGTAATAACCTGAATAGAAAAAAATTTGAAAAAGAGCAGATACATGTATATGTATAACTGGATCCCTTTGCTGCGCACCTGAAACTATCACAACATTGTTAATCAGCTGTGCTCCAGTATAAAGTTTAAAGAAAAAAGGACTGGCTGGGTTTTAAAGCTGAGGGAAGTTTTCTTAGCCTGCTTCATGCTCATAATATTTTGGGAAGAAAAAAGGCGTTCGTTCTGTATTATTTTTGTCTCTTTCAGTCCAAACTGGTACACTTCCTTAAAAATTTGTGTAGGTTTTCTGTGTGTCAATTTATTAATCCATTCCAGTTAGACAAAAGCCACACTTCTGATGGGTCCTTCACTTCCTCTGGCTCCTTGTGCATCTGCTGCGAGACAGCTGCTCCTAACAGTCTGAGCAGCTCCACTGCTTCAGTGGAGAGGCTCTTTAGAAGCAGCCCTTAATGTTTTTAGAAGACCCTTGGTTTGTTTTGAAATGCCAATTTGGAACCTTCTTGGATCTTTCTGAGGTGTTTAAAAAAGTTTTTCAGCCGTAGCCTGGATTTGATTTCTCCCCCATAGCCACTTCTCATTTTGATCTATTCCTTTATTTATTTATTTAGACTGTGCTCGGTCCTTGTTGCTGCCTGGGCTTTTCTCTAGCTGCAGTGTGCGGCTGGTAGTTGCCGCGGCTTCTCTCGTTGCGGAGCATGGGCATTAGGCTCACAGGCTTTACTACTTACGGCACTCAGGCGCAGCTGACTTCCTTTATTTTTAACAATTCATTTTCCCTAGCTACTCCTTCTCTCTCTCCCCTCTCATTTTATCATAGGCATTGTGAAGAGACTGGTGACATGTTCAGTGTTATGCCTGGGAGTCTCCTTCGATGGGTCGTTTGAATTGATTAGGTAAAAGATTCCACATGACTGCACACCACATAACAAAGGTCCCCTTTTTTCCAGTGTATAGTAGTATTTCTCTTACTTTTGTGCCTAAAAAATGACCCCCCCACGCTATTTGCATGGTTTCTGTGGGTCAGGAATTTGGGGGAGCTTTGCTAGGCGATTCTGATGCTCAGGTAACGTCTTGGCTGCCTTCAGTCGGTGGAGCTGGAAGAGCCGTGGGCACAGGGAGGCGGGTCTGCGTGTGTGGTGGGGGCACGGCAGGCTCCTTTCTCAGCATGTAGTCTCAGGGCCTCTCCACGAGGTCTCTGCGTGTGGACTAGATTGTGCCGCTGCTTCAAGGCACTCAGATCACGTACTCGGACACACACTTTGCAAAGGTGTATGTCTCAGGAGAAACAGGTAGAATCTGTTTTGTCTCTATGCTTGAAAGTCAAAGCATGTCACATGCTTTGGTTACAAATTTGCCCAAGTTCAAGGGGGAGGGAACATAAACCTCACCTCTTGGAGGCAAGAGTTCCAGTTGGTCACAGTGTTAGAAGGTCACATGAAGTAGGAGGTACTGTGGTCAGCTTTAGAGAATACAGTCCATCATGGCTCTCAGGGAAACAGAAGGATCCGTGTCCCGTCACTCTGCAAGCCTTGCTGCTTAGGAAGCCTTGTGTGCACATGCAGGGAAAACCTGCTTTTTAGTTAAGACTTCCTTCCTAACTGTGCCTCAGCAGTCAAGGATCATTGTAAACCTGAAGAAAGCCTCTGACAGTAATGCAGGCAGGTGAAAAAGACATTGAATGAAGAGAGAAAATGGAAATCGCAGAAGGAAAGTTCAAGCTTCAAAAACAAAAGGCTCAAAGAACTTAAAGAAAATGTTAAATTCATGATACAAAAATAGTATTTTAAAGGGACTTCCTTGGCAGTCCAGTGGTTAACACACCACACTTCCATTGCAAGGGGCATGGGTTTGATCCCTGGTCAGAGAGCTAAGATCCTGTGTGCTTCACAGCCCCCCAAAAAAAAAAAAAAATATATATATATATATATATATGTATATACAAAATAGGGACCCATTCAGAGAATAAGAAAGAGCTCTTGGAAAATAGAATAGCAGAGGAAATTTTCAATAGGGAACTGAAAAAAAATCTTCCAGAATGTGTTAAGCAAAGACCGATGAAAAAGAGAATGTAGAGTGCCCGAGCCTTGGTTAGATCATTGGAGAATATTGTTTGAGGAAGAGGACTACGTGGGGCAATGTGAATGTGGACTGTGTATTCAGTGTCGGTTTTCTTCAAGTGTGGCAATGGTGCTGAGGCTTTGTAGCAGAAGTGTACTGAAGCAGCACCATATGCTGTCTGCTTTCCTCGCGTGTATATATATATGTACAGGGAAGAGAGATGCCATGCCGGGAGAGAGACGATTAAAGCAATTACGACTTTATGTTAATAATTAGTGATAAATGCAGAAGCAAAACAGAAAGAGTATATCACAGTTAATGGATCAATTAAGGGGAGCCTACATCTGAATTACTAGAGAGAGGGGAAAACAGAAAATTGAAAGGGCACAGTGATTAAATTAGTCCTTAAAAGTTTTCCCGGAATTGAAGGTCATAAATCCCCAGATTGAGCAGATCCACCAAGTGCCCAGCACAGTGAGTAAAGAAAAAAATAAATGAACGAATTTCAGGACGTTGAGGGTGGAGAGGATCCCACAGTCTTGCAGAGGGAACAGATGAAGTTCAGCAGTGGACTGGGGTCTGTGTGGCTCTGGAATCTCCGGGATAGTGGACTGGCACCCTTGGGTCCTGGGAGCATTGCTTCCAGTCTTGGATTCCACACCAAGCTGTTTTCCATTCTTGAGGGGCTGCTCCACTTCATGTTCCTACTGGCAGTGTATGAGGGTTGCATTTTTTCCACATCTTTGTCTATACTTGTTATTGTCTGTCATTTAAATTATAACCACCCTGGTGGTGTGAAGTGATATCTCACTGTGTGTGTGTGTTTCTGTTTCTTTCTTTGCCCGGTGGCTTATGGATCTAATTGCCTGACCAGGGATCAAACCTGGGCCATTGCACTCATCACTGGACCACCAGGGAATTTCCTTGGTGCTTTTAATTTGTTTCCCTGTTGACTGATGATATTGAGCATCTTTTCATGTTCTTATGTGGATGAATATCTTTTTAGATCCTTTTTCCACTTTTAATTTGGTTGTCTTTTTATTATCAAGTTGTAGATTATTATTCTTTAATGTATCAGTTTTTCCTATAAAGACAGACATTTTCCTTTATAAGCACATATCAAAATCAGGAAATTGGAACATAGATTCAGTAATACCTTTAATCTTTTTGGCCACCAGCACCTTTAGAACACTGTCTTTGGAGGGAATTTCCCACATTATTCGTCCTAAAGTGGAAGCCATTACTGTGCTTTCCCACCCTTCTGTGCAGTTAGCCATAGGCATGTGACTTCTGCTCCATGAACCAGGGCAAGATGGAGGATGGGAAGGAGCCAGAAGAGCTGAAGGGACCAGCCTCAGGCAGCAGTTTCTAGGAGTGTTGTTCACTGCCCCTGACCCCATCGTGAGGAGCACCTGTGGCTATAAGGTCTCCTCAGAAGCAGTTCTGTGGCATCTGACCCCATGACTTCTAAAGCTGAGTCTTTGACCCTCTTAGAGATGGTGTGAGCAACTGAGTTGCTGGGTTAGAATGCAGTCTGTGCTCTACAGTGAAAAAGTCTGACTAGTGAGGAAACGGGCATTCTGTCTAATGATCCACCATGGGTTGGTTCTCTAGCCTGGCGATGTGTGAGGGCAGTGAGGCAGAGGGAGCTGGAAGCAGTGTAGTGACCAGCAAGCAGTGCTAACGACCGAGGTTACCATGAATCAGTGTGTAGTAAAGCTTCAGGAGGAAGTGAGTGAAAAAAAGCACACAAACCTCACAGACCTCACCACACCCATCAGTGAAACAAACCAAAATAAAACCAAGCAGGATTTCCCCGGGGAGAGCGGGAAGAGGGGGCAGGCTTCAGAGTGCAGTAGGTAGGGAGATGTCCTCTCTTGCCTGTTAGTGGAATCTGGAGGTCAGGTCCAGTTTTCTCGTTTTATTGATGGGGAAACAGTCCCAGATACTTTCTGAAATTTCTGTATTTTTGCAGGAGTTTGATTATTCTGCAGTTGTTGTATTAATATATGAAGGAGTGAACTCTGGGGTTACTGAACTCTATTTGGTCTCATTGCTGTCATGGATATTCTTTCCAGCTGAGTTTGGAACTGGTTTCCCTGAGATATTTTAACATCATGGAACTCTCTCTTTTAAAAAATTAAATGAACTAATTTATTCAGCTGTATCGGATCTTAGTTGTAGCCCACAGGCTTTAGTTGCCCTGTGGGCATGTGTGACCTTACTTCCCTGACTAGGGATGGAACCTGCATCCCCTGCATTGGAAGGTGGCTTCTTAACCACTGGATGGCCAGGGAAGGTGCCCCCTTTTAGAGTTATGAATTATTCAGTGTTGGATGGCTTGCCATGTACTGAATAGTCTGTCTTCTCACTCCTAACTGCTGTGTAAGTATTAGGACTTGGACTCATAGTAGAATCCATGTATTTTAATGAGAACATTCTCACTTTTAAAGTGAACTCCTAATTTACCAGCAGCTAATAGAACTCTCACAGTTGCATCACAGATCACCAACTGTGATTAGGGAAAATAATTTGACTTGTAAGTTTTGAGTATTGCCATTTATGAGGGATATAGAGTTAAAAATAGTTTCAGACTGAAGTAGAAATTCTTGATATGAGTAAGCGTACTTATAGAGTGAATGGGTCCCCTTATTATTTAGAGACTTGCATGTATCTGATCTCTGGTGGCTGAGAGTTGCCTGAGTTGATTATTAGTAGTAGGCCTTTTAAATAAAGAAAACTTATTCTTTAAGTTTTAGATCTAGAGGATCTTTATGCTTGGAATAAGTAGAATTGTTAGGTTTCCTTTCGATGGGAGCAGGGTAACCAGGTCTCTTAGAAGCAGCTTTAGGATTGAATCTAGTCCTGATGTCTGGATCATTTATTTTAAGCCCCTCATATGTGCTAAATAACCTTTGCTGCTTGTTTTAAAATGCTATTTTATTTAATCTCTATGAGGAAGAAATTGTTTTCTCCATCTTTACAGTAGAGAAAACTGGGGCTTAAAAATATTAGGCAACTCTACTTCAATCTGGACAGAGTCTTGTTGCATTCCAGAACTGTTTCACTAAACCCTGTAAATGGCTGCATCAGAGGATGACTGGCAGGATGGAAGAAGGGTGCTGAGAAGTGCCCGGTGGGTACCTTCCTGCCCTCTGTCTCCTCTGGGCAGTGCTTAGATTTCTCAGACCTTTACCTGATTCTTGTGTCCTCAAACTAAGTGTTTTGTGTGATGTTATTTGTTTTGTCCTCTTATTAAGCTTGCCTATCTGCTTGTCCTTCTGAACATTTCCCTTCACATATTGTTGTACCATCTACCTACATTTGTATTTAAGTATTTTATTATGTCCTTTCATTGAAGCCTTACTTTGGGTGAAAATTCTCAAAACTACCTTTCTCTCTAGCATATTCTGTTTTTGTCAACCTAGAACCAGCCTCCCAGCTGAGATTTTTTTGCTTAGAAGCTTAACAGCCACCTACTGTTAACATTTTCTGTCTTCCAGTTGACAAAAATATTACTATTGATAAATAGTGAATGTGCTTAGAATGTATGCTGCTGCTGCTGCTGCTGCTGCTAAGTCGCTTCAGTCGTGTCCGACTCTGTGCGATCCCATAGACAGCAGCCCACTAGGCTCCTCTGTCCGTGGGAATCTCCAGGCAAGAATACTGGAGTGGGTTGCCATTTCCTTCTCCAGTGCATGAAAGTGAAAAGTGAAAGTGAAGTCGCTCAGTCGTGCCTGACTCTTAGAATGTATAGGTAAAAATAAATTAGAAGGGTGTGTGTGTCCATTTGAATATAGCTGCTGTCGAGGTTTAGTGTTATTTCTTAGTAATTTGTAAAAGATTCCTGTTACATGTTTGTAGCCATCAGGTAAAATGTGGATTCCATTTTGAGTTGGGCACTTGCATAAAGCTGAAGAGGAAGTAAAGACAAGATTAAATTCTGATTTGAGCTTGTCATTGAGTAATGCCTTATAATGGCTGTGGGTTCTGACAACATCCCCCTTCCTGTGATGTGGAAGGCCTGGACGTTTGCGGGAACCACGGTGTTCCCAGCCAGAGGGCGGTGATCCAGCCAGTCTCAGTAACTGAGGATCGGTGGTCGTGGACACAGCTCATTCCCCGTAGTTAACTTTTTTCCTTCTCAAATAAAAATTTATTGAATATTTGGATAGGTATTACAGGCATGTGGTACACGATTAAAAGATGCAAAAGGGTTTGTATGATGAAAAGGAGAGTTCTCCTGCATTCTTAGCCTTCTTTTTCTTCTCTCTGGAGACAGCCATTTTACTCGTTTCTCCTGTGTGTGTTGGCACTGGCTTCCAGAGAGTGTCCTATCTGTCGTCCTTTAGAACAACTCATATTCAGACGTTACTTTTTTCCTTTTATGGTGCTCATTGGCATTAGGACCTTGTCTATGGCAAGCCTCATAATTTACTTTTTTCCACTTTATCATGATGTTTTCCTATGTTTTTATGGTCTTTCAATTTTTAAGAACTGACTTTGGTATATTTTTTAGAGATGATTATAAGTTAATGTTTGTGAAAGTACCTGGCACATAATAGTTGGTTAATAAATATTTCCTTTTGTCTTGCCCCATCTCTTCCTCCCACTTGGTTTGTATAAAACAAAAGACAAGATGAAAAAAAATTTGTGAACCAGGCAATACAGTAAATTCCAAAATTAAGATTAAGCTTGTGTGAGTAGTAATGTTTCTTGGTGAACTCATTCGAGTAGAAATAAATTATTTTTATTCTTTTAATTCATTTTGCCTCAGCTGTTAAAAAAAAAATTCTTCTAGTTTTGGTTTTTGCCCTGAAGTAGTTTTGTTGGATTGACTGTGTAAGCCCAAACACATGCAAGGTAGGAATGTGTAAAAAAGGCTCTTGAACATATCTTTGCAAGATGTCTGGAGGAGGAAATGGCAACCCACTCCAGTTTCCTTGCCTGGAGAATTCCATGGGATCTCAAAGAGTCAGACACGGCTAAGCAACTAACACACCCAGCCTTCAAAAGGCATTTTGTTTCTTTGTTTTCAAGATGTTCCTCATCACAGTGGCGGATACTAGTATGTGCCCAGTGTCTGGATTTAGGATTTCCCGCCTGTATTGTTCTTTTGGTGAATCTTCCCAAGTGACTTCATGTCCTCAGGTTTAAGGCATGGAGACATAATGGCTTTTTGTTAGGTGCTTTAAAGCCCAAGTATTTTGATCTAAACCTGGTTTACTTCCGCTTGAAGCTGACTGACTTAAACCTTTTTAGGCAGGTTGTCTTTGCTTTGAATAAGATTTCTATAACACAGAAGTATTGTGAGGATTGATTAATTAATGGCTTTTGAAGATGAAAAAAATTTTCATAATTGGCATATAATTAAAATGGCTGTCATCACCCTGGAAAAGCTATCTGTAGTATAAAGCAAAACTTTAGATCTTACCCATCCTTTTTGATATTAGATAATTTGATTTATTTATCTAGTGAGATTTTAAACTTCATATGTTTCTCCTAAGGTATGATTATTAAGGATAAAATTTTAACTGGACAGTTTCCCATTGCATTGTTTGTCTGAAACAAGTACAGGGTTTTTCTTTCTGATGAGTGATCTTTTTAAAAATGATCTGCAAATTGTAGTTTTGACATTTTCTTATGTTTATTGCTCTAATTCTAGAAGTTTTGGGGGTGTTACTTTCTCAGAAGCCGATGGCTACTGCCCTTCTCCCCTTCCTGTACACTGTGGATCATCAGGCCCCTCTCCCAGGGCCCCTTGGTGCTGGCCTCTTACGTTACCATTCCCGTCTATCGCAGCATCGAAGGAAGAGGCCAGCGCTGCTGCGTCGCTGTTGCCTCAGCCTTATTCAGCTTCCACTGGTTTTCCTGTTGATGTGCCTTTTCTGTTCCAGAATCCAGTCCAGGTCTCCATGTTGCATTGAACTGTCTTGCCTGCCCAGTCTCCTCTGGGCTATGACAGTTAATCAGTCTTTCCTTATTATTCATGAGCTTGAGAGTTTTGAGGAGTTTTGTAGAATATTCCTGAATTTATCTGTCCTTTTTCTTACAGTGAGGCTGGTGTAATGGGTTTGGGGAAGACTGTACAGTGGCAGACTTCCCTTCACTTCTCATCACATTAGAGTGTGTGTGCGTCGGGGGTGGGGGGAGCAGGGATGGCGTACGTGCTGGAATCATGAAGAGAGCAGAGCCATGCCATGTTAACCTTGATTACCTGGCCAAGGTAATGGTAACCAGATCTCTCTCCCGTAGAGTTACCCCGCCCTCTTTCCTGCTCTTTTCTTTGGAATCCAGTTACTAAGTCCAGCTCACAAGGGAGTGGTGGGAAGTAAAGCTCCACCTCCTGGAGAAAGGGAGTATTTACATAAATTACTTGGAATTCTTCAGGGAAGCCACTTTTTTCTAGGAAATAGCTTCTTTGCCCATTTTTCTGTTGGCTTATTGGGCTTTTTAAAATTTAACTGTTGAAGTGTTTTACATAGTATCTTAACAAATATTTGGATAAATTATTGAGCTTAGCTATTTGCATATAAATAAGTTGGTTGGTTTGGTTGATAGAAAGTTATGAGATCTCTACTATCAAAACAAATATGTCTTCTCACCAGCGTTATGAGTGGCTAGGTGGCAGAGTCATTCCAGCTCATGAGCCTTCTGTTGGTATTTTGGCTCTTCTGGTGGCAGGTAACATAATAGTAACAAGAACAATTACTTTGTTTTAACAGAAATTTCTGTGAAGTCCCACAGCACCATGACAAGGAACCATGCTTTTTTCCTGAGCGTGAAAGGTCTGGACTAAATGTGATCAAGTGTGGCTGAGAGCTGGGGACTGAAATAAAAGTGGGAGCCTGTATTAAAGACTTAGCCTTGGCATTGAATCACCTTGGGCAAGACACTGCATGTCTCTAGAGGATGGTCTCCTCACTTGTAAATTAGGCAGACTGTGAAGTTCTTTGTAGCTGTAACATTATAAGTCAGGTTAGGAGCCGGCATGAACTTCGGAGAAATTCTTGGAGGAAAATGTGAAGTAGAGTTACATGAGGTAATGTGAAATAGAATTACACAGGCAAGACAGATGTTTCCTGAATCTGTTTGGAACAAGTTTGGATTTGGAGGCAAGGGGAGGAGGCAGAGAGTTTGATAAAGATGTTGCGACCTGAACAAGGCGCTGAGGGCCTGGGTCAGTGGTTTGGAATGTAGGAGAAGAGAGCCATAGCTGGGAAGCACTTAGAAAGTTATGTTCAGTTTTTCTCAGGTGGTACTTTTTGCTTGTATTACTCCAAACACTGGCTTTCATAGTAAGAGTAGTCAATTTTTCATTTGAGAAAATGAAGGCTTCTTTCCAAGGAACTTTTTCAGTGTCTTAAACTTTGTAGGCAGTACACCTAGAACTCTGACCTACAGTAGTTTGAGTTTGAACCCATCTATTTAACCGGTTCATCATCATGGGTTCTCTGTGGATGTGAACCAGAGTTTGTGTGCTTTATGTGATCTGATGAACGTGAACATTTTGCTGCTTTTTAATAAAATTGTTCTATGAATTTGATGTACAGTGTAAGTGGTATTTGTTGTGATTTCCCTAACAAGTATAAAAATTTGAACAGATATTTTTGCATAGGTTATTTTAGGGGGCAAAAATAAGTTTTGTTTATAATAAAATTATTATAATTTAATAATCTTATATAATAAAGTTAACTTTTCCATTTGTGCTGAATTAAAACGAGATGTTCCTTTTCTAAGACTAGTATTAAGAAATTGAAGGCATCTGGTTTTCCAACATTTTTAAAATGTGATATTACCAGATTAGTTCAGTTCAGTTCAGTCGCTCAGTCGTGTCCGACTCTTTGCGACCCCATGAATCGCAGCACGCCAGGCTTCCCTGTCCATCACCAACTCCCGGAGTTCACTCAAGAGTTGTGTCCATTGAGTCAGTGATGCCATCCAGCCATCTCATCCTTGGTCATCCCCTTCTCCTCCTGCCCCCAATCCCTCCCAGCATCAAAGTTTTCTCCAATGAGTCAACTGTTCGCATGAGGTGGCCAAAGTACTGGAGTTTCAGCTTTAGCATCATTCCTTCCAAAGAAATCCCAGGGTTGATCTCCTTCAGAATGGACTGGTTGGATGTCCTTGCTGTCCAAGGGACTCTCAAGAGTCTTCTCCAACACCACAGTTCAAAAGCATCAATTCTTCGGCGCTCAGCCTTCTTCACAGTCCAACTCTCACATCCATACATGACCACAGGAAAAACCATAGCCTTGACTAGACGGACCTTAGTCGGCAAAGTAATGTCTCTGCTTTTGAATATGCTATGTAGGTTGGTCATAACTTTTCTTCCAAGGAGTAAGCGTCTTTTAATTTCATGGCTGCAGTCACCATCTGCAGTTATTTTGGAGCCCCAAAAAAGAAAGTCTGACACTATTTCCACTGTTTCCCCATCTATTTGCCATGAAGTGATGGGACCGGATGCCATGATCTTCGTTTTCTCAATGTTGAGTTTTAAGCCAACTTTTTCACTCTTCTCTTTTACTTTCATCAAGAGGCTTTTTAGCTCCTCTTCACTTTCTGCCATAAGGGTGGTGTCATCTGCATACCAGATTAGTATGTTAATGAAAAGATTGTATGACAGTTTTCAATTTCAGCTGTAATATTAAAGATAGAGGTTTTGTTAATATGGTGTGATTTATAAATTGGCTTAGATTTGTTTTTAAAAGAAAAGAAAACAGTAAAATTGTGTATTGTGGTATTTCTAAACTCTTCTGAGATATGATGTGATTTTTGTATTTATATGTTACTGTTTGAATTAGAATAGTAATAGTCCTAGCTTCAGACTATATGCCCAATTAAGTTCATTGCTTACAGGAGTGAGACCCATTGCTTACAGGTGGTACCCACCCCCCAAAGTCTGTTACTAAGTTGTTTGTATATCACTGTATATCAAAAAGAGAGGAATTCCCTAATTTCTATTTAAAACTACAACAAAAAGTCTTATTTTAAATTTGGTTTCATGTGTTCTGTTTTAAGCATAGATATTTAACCTTTTGGGTGCAAAGTGTTTTACAGTATTCTTGGGTTCAGTTAGGTTAATGGCATTGTAGTCACAGAAAGTATGCTTATTCTACATATGTTAGATTTCTCGTAGTGCTTTTTTTAAAGACCATTTATGGGACCGTGGGGGGCTTCCTACATGGCTCAGTGGTAAAGAACCCACCTGCCAACAATGCAAGAGACACAGACGCAGGTTCAGTCCCTGGGTGGAGAAGATCCCCTGGAGGAGAACATGGCAATCCACTCCAGTATTCTTGCCTGGAGAATCTCATGGACAGAGGAGCCTGGCAGACTACAGTCCATGGGTCTGCAAAAAGTCAGACACGACTAAACTGAGTTAGCATGCACCCATGTGGGACTAAGGATGTCCAAAATTTTTTCAAAGGGATAAAGCACTGTAAAGAGAGATGAAGAAGGCAAGAAGCTAATAAAATCCTCACAAATCTGGATTAGTTATGGAAGAGTCAGCAATAATTATGAAGATTTAAAAAATTTTGATCCGTAGTGCTGTTTTTTAATTCCATCAATAGATTGGATAATCATTCCTTTTTCTTTGATTAAACTATGTCATTGGGTTTATACTCTAAGCATCTCCTAACTTCCTAAGACATCAGATGGAAGGAAATAATTTCTTACTAAGTGTCAACAATTTAATCATTTATTAAGTCTTTAGCTGTGAGAGAAGCCTTGGGGAGGGAGCATCTGCATGGACAGTAGGTGCTCTTGTTACAAGGCAGCCCAGCCGGGTGAGTGGGCTATATTGGGGTTTTCCTAGGTACGGAGTTATGTTAATAGAAACGTAATTGTAAGTGGACATGAGTTGTTACCCTGGATGATTCAGTAACATACAGCGCTTCTTGTAGTCTGCTCTGTTTTACTTGGTGTATTGTCTTCTCATGTTATTAAATGTACATTTAAAAAAAGCAACTTCTTTTAAAGTGTTCGTAGTTTCCCTTGTATTGTTATATCAAACTTTTAAAGTCTCTTGGACGTTTGAGTTGTTCCCAGTTTATTGCCATTTTCGGCAGCACTTGATGAGCAGCTTGGTAGATGAATTTTTATGTAACTCTATGATGATTTTGTTTTAGGATGAATTGCTAGAGGCTTTGGTAAACATTACCAAACTGCCCTTCTGAAAGCTAAACTAATTTATGTCAATTGTCAGTATTCTGTCAATGCTTTTTGCCAGTTTTTCTGTATTCCTCTCTAACATCTTGCGCTGCCAAACTTTTGGAAAGGATTCCATGTTCTCATTTCCCCAACCCAACTCTTTATAAGTAGATTCTAATTAATAAATGGGTACAATATTAAAGCTGTGTCCTCAACTGGTAGTTCAGTGACTGAAATTTTCCCTGGGCCATGCAGACGTGGGGATGATTGTGTAGGATAAACCAGCCCTGTGTATTTCTCATGGTGGTGGTGTATCACCATTAGTCAGATGGTGGCCAGAGGGGTTTTCCCTTCTTGGTGTGCCTGGTGGTGAAACACCAGTAGTTCTGCCCATTGGGACCCAGTGTACTTTTGTGACATTGCTGGTTAGAATAGTGTTAAGAGAAATAGGGAGACCCAGAACACAAAACTTTTCACTGTGTATTTAAATGGTGCTGGAAATGTTTTGTCCCTCCTTGTTTTGGTTTAGATTATATACATAGTGATATTGCATTGGTATTAAGGAATGAGTTTGTTAGATTGACAGAATGGAAGGAAAATGTTTATGTTTTCTCTAGAGAAGACTGATTTTGAGTTCAAGACACCTGTAGACTTCAACAATAGGTGAACTGTGAGCTTCCAGATGTTCAAGCTGGTTTTAGAAAAGGCAGAGGAACCAGAGATCAAATTGCCAACATCTGCTGGATCATGGAAAAAGCAAGAGAGTTCCAGAAAAACATCTATTTTTGCTTTATTGACTATGCCAAAGTCTTTTGACTGTGTGGATGGCAATAAACTGTGGAAAATTCTGAGAGAGATGGGAATACCAGACCACCTAACCTGCCTTTGAGAAATCTGTATGCAGGTCAGGAAGCAACAGTTAGAACTGGACGTGGAACAGCAGACTGGTTCCAAATAGGAAAAGGAGTACATCAAGGCTGTATATTGTCACCCTGCTTATTTAACTTCTATGCAGAGTACATCATGGGAAACACTGGGCTGGATGAATCACAAGCTGGAATCAAGATTGCCAGGAGAAATATCAATAACCTCAGATATGCAGCTGACACCACCCTTATGGCAGAAAGTGAAGAGGAACTAAAAAGCCTCTTGATGAAAGTGAAAAGAGGAGAGTGGAAAAGTTGGCCTAAAGCCCAACATTCAGAAAACTAAGATCATGGCATCTGATCCCATCACTTCATGGCAAATAGATGGAGAAATAGTGGAAACAGTGTCAGACTTTATTTTGGGGGGCTCCAAAATCACTGCAGATGGTGACTGCAGCCATGAAATAAAAAGACACTCCTTGAAAGAAAAGTTATGACCAACCTAGATAGCATATTCAAAAGCAGAGACATTACTTTGTCAGCAAAGGTCCGTCTAGTCAAGGCTATGGTTTTTCCAGTAGTCATGTATAGATGTGAGAGTTGGACTATAAAGAAAGCTGAGTGCTGAAGAATTGATGCTTTTGAACTGCGGTGTTGGAAAAGACTCTTGAGAGTCCCTTGGACTGCAAGGAGATCAAACCAGTCAATCCTATGGGAGATCAGTCCTGAATATTCACTGGAAGGACTGATGAAGCTGAAACTCCAATGCTTTGGCCACCTGATGCGAAGAGCTGACTCACTGAAAAAGACCCCGATGCTGGGAAAGATTGAGGGCAGGAGGAGAAGGGGACGACCGAGGATGAGATGGTTGGATGGCATCACCGTCTCAATGGACATGAGTTTGAGTTAACTCCAGCCGTTGGGGATGGACAGGGAGGCCTGGCGTGCTGCAGTCCATGGGGTCACAAAGAGTCGGAGACAACTGAGCGACTGAACTGCACTGAACTGATAGGTCAGGGAGAGTGAGAGAAAACATGATGTTTTTGTTAGGGGAAGCACACTGAAACTGCCCACCCTGGCCAGACACCATAGTAACCATTCAATGTGAGTTATTTTACAACAGCAGGTCCTGGTAAGAAACACGGAACTAACAAGCCACCACTAACAGAAAGAGTTTGGGAAAGGTCAAAAAGAGATTCCACGTGTCCAACCACCTCCCAGAATCCTTCTCGCTGACATACATCTCGGCTGAGCAATGTGTGCCACCAGGAAGGACCCTGAGTCAGAATGATTGTCCAGAGACAACCTGGAAACTATTCATGTCACCATGAAACCCAAGACTGCAAGCCATGCAGCAGAGCAGTTCTGGATTCCCTTACCTGCCTGCTCTCCGCCCGGGCGCCCCTTCCCAATAAAGTCTCTTGCTTTGTCAGCACGCGTGTCTCTTTGGACAGTTCATTTCCAAGTGTCAGACAAGAGTGCCCTTTCCAGCCTTGGAAGGGGTCCCCCTTCATGCAACATTTTTTAATTAGAAAGGATCCGAGTATACAGGTGCATTTTCTAGCGTAGCGTTTACTTCAGTAGCATTTGATCGGAACCTAAATTCCTTGAAGAATCAGAGGGACAGAGATCAGGATTGGTTGGACTCAGGTTACCAGAACTGAGGAAGGTTTGCACCCGGTGTTGTCAGCTGGAAATACTGTACATCGTATGTTTGAAATGGCCTTCTTGTCAGGCTAGATTCTTGTCCTCTTTGAGGAGAGGTGTTGGGGGGTTGGGGGGAGGTGAGACCTGCCTTCTAGAGGTGGAGGGGTCCATCATACCACTCCCTCCTAAAACTTTCCACTAGCTGGCGGCTTAACTTGTCACTTTATGCATTCCAGTTTATTCGGCTTTTATGAAGCCCTGGTCACGGTCCAGGCAGTGAAGACACGGAAGTCTCCAGGGCCCCAGTCTAACAGAGGAGACTGAAGGGAGTGATAAGTGTGTATTGGGTACTTAGCATGTACCCTTCTGAATGAAGCCCAGGCTCTCAGTATACACATGGATCCATGAAGCTGAGTTCATCCTCATTGGGCGGCAAAGTGGGAATGCAGTCTCAGACAGGAGCTCAGATAATGGCCACTGTATAGAAAGATTCATAAGGTAAACCAATTCTTATCTCACAGGGCTGTTTTGTGTGTTTTATGACATAGATATGTACAAAGTTTAACCCTGTTACTGGCACATAGTATTAATAGGTAATAATTAGATCGTACTGACCCCAAAGCCTCTGGTAATAATTGCCACCAGTAATAATTGAGTTTAACTTACAAAGTCATTGTTCTTTCCACAGCAGCTTGTGTCTTTATGGAGACCATTGTCGAAGTCTAAGCTGTGACAGAAGCTGTCCCTGGTGATACAGGAGTGGTGAGGGGGTGGACTACTGAGCTGTTCTAGGAGAGTCAGGGCAGGCTTTCCCAAGGTGGTGATCCTGGGTCTGTCTTACAGGACTAGTAGCAGTTAGCTTATGGGAAAAGATAGAGAGGGACATTGCAGTGAGAAGGAAGTGTAAGAGGAAATATGTGAGAGAGCAGAAAGGCTTAGTGACCTAGTTATCACGTGGGGATGATTGTTGGCAGAGTGGGGCGTGGAGTTAGAAAGGCTGGCCAGACTGTGCAAGGCATTGGAATGCCATACATTTATCCTGAAGACAGTGGGGAAGCTGTGAATGGAGGTTTTTCAAAGTAAACTTTCTATTTTAGAATAATTTCAGGTTTACAGAAGTTACCAGGACAATCCAGAGAGTTCCCACATACCCAGCACCCCTACTGCTATCTTAAATTAGTATGGTACATTTCTTACAATTGATGAACCAATGTTAATACATTGTTATTACTTGAAGTCCATTTATTTCCTGTTTTTACTTCCTTAGTTTCACTTTTTCTCTTCTAAGATCCCGTCCAGACATACCACATTACATCTAATTGCCATGTCTCCTTAGATTCCTCTTGTCTGTGATGGTATCTTTTAAAAACTTTGTTGGAGTATATAGGCTTCTCCAAGCTCGGCTTCAACAGTATGTGAACCGAGAACTTCCAGATGTTAAAGCTGGAGAAAAGGCAAAGGAACCAGAGGTCAAATTGCCAACATCCGTTGGATCATAGAAAAAATAAGAGAAGCATCTGCTTCTGCTTCATTGACTACGCTAAAGCCTTTGACTGTGTGGATCACAACAAACTGGAAAATTCTTAAAGAGATGGGAATACCAGACTACCTTACCTGCCTCCTGAGAAACCTGTATTCAGGTCAAGAAGCAAGTTAGAACATATGGAACAGTGGACTGGGAAAGTAGTACATCAAGGCTGTATATTGTCACCCTGCTTATTAACTTACAGTCTGAGTGAAGTGAAAGTCAGTCATGTCCAACTCTTTGTGACCCCATGGACTATACCGTCCATGGAATTCTCCAGGCCAGAATACTAGAGTGGGTAGTCTTTCTCTTCTCCAGGGTATCTTCCCAACCCAGGGATCGAACCTAGGTCTCCCGCGTTGCAGGCAGATTCTTTACAAGCTGAGCTGTCAGGGAAGCCTGATACAGGCAGAGTACATCATGCGAAATGCTGGGCTGGATGAAGCACAAGCTGGAATCAAGATTGCAGGGAGAAGTACCAATAACCTCAGATATGCAGATGACAACACCCTTATGGCAGAAAGCGAAAAGGAAGTAAAGAGCCTCTTGATGAAAGTGAAAGAGGAGAGTGATAAAGCTGGCTTAAAGCTCAACATTCAATAAATGAAGATCATGCCATCTGGTCCCATCACTTCATGGCAAATAGATGGGGAAACAGTGGAAACAGTGACAGACTTTATTTTCTTGGGCTTCAAAATCACTGCAGATGGTGACTGCAGCCATGAAATTAAAAGATGCTTGCTCGTTGGAAGAAAAGCTATGACCAACCTAGAGAGCACATTGAAAAGCAGAGACATTACTTTGCCAACAAAGGTCACTCTAGTTAAAGCTATGGTTTCTCTGGTAGTCATGTACGGATGTGAGAGTGGGACCATAAAGAAAGCTGAGCACCGAAGAATTGATGCTTTTGAACTGTGGTGTTGGAGAAGACTCTTGGGAGTCCCTTGGACTGCAAGGAGATCCAACCAGTCCATCCTAAAGGAGATCAGTCCTGGGTGTTCATTGGAAGGACTGATGCTGAAGCTGAAACTCCAATACTTTGGCCACCTGATTTGAAGAGCTGACTCATTTGAAAAGACCCTGCTGCTGGGAGGGATTGGGGGCAGGAGGAGAAGGTGATAAGAGAGGATGAGATGGCTGGATGGCATCATTGACTTGATGGACATGAGTTTGGGTGGACTCTGGGAGTTGGTGATGGACAGGGAGGCCTGGCGTGCTGTGATTCATGGGGTCTCAAAGAGTCGGACACAACTGAGCTACTGAACTGAACTGAACTGAACCGTCTGACTGCCTTCATCCCATCCCTCCCCTCTCCCCAACCTTGTAATCCCAAATCTGATGTCTTTTTCTGTGATTAAAAAAAATTTTTTTAAATTGACCTGCAGCTCTATGTTAGTTCCTGTTACACAACATAGTGGGCTTCCCTTATGGCTCAGCTGGTAAAGAATCTGCCTGCAATGCAAGAGACCTGGGTTCAGTCCCTGGGTTGGGGAGATCCCCTAGAGAAGGGAAAGGCTACCCACTCTAGTATTCTGGCCTGGACAATACAGTCCATGGAGTTGCAAAGAGTCAGACATGACTGAGCGACTTTCACTTCATTTTACTTCACACAACATAGTGATTCAGTATTCTTATACATTTCAAAATGATCACCACAGTAAGTCTGTGTCACCATAGAAAGACACTACATAATTACTGTCTGTTTCCCCACTGTACATTTCATGCCTGTGACACGTTCTGCAACTGGAAGTTTGTATCTCTTATTCTCTATCATCTACTTCTTTCCTCCTCACCCCACCTCTTGGCACCACCTATTTGTTCTCTGAATCTATAACTCTATAGTTTGTTCGTTTCTTGTTTTAGATTCCATATATAAGTGAAATCATACAGTATTTGTCCTTCCATCCCTGACTTATTTCATTTAACATAATGCCCTGTATGTCCATCCATGTTTTTGCAACCAACAAGGTTTCTTTTTTATGGCTGACTAGTATTCCATTGCGTATATATACCACATCTTCTTTATGTGGTCATCTATTGATGGGCACTTAGGTTACTTCTGTATCTTGATTATTGGCTGTTAAATGAACATGTTGTTGTTCAGTCACTAAGTTGTGTCCAGCTCTGTGACCCCATGGACTGCAGCACGCCAGGCTACCCTGTCCTTCACTATCTCCCAGAGCTTGCTCACACTCCTGTCCATTGAGTCAGTGATGTCATCCAACCATCCTCATCCTCTGCCTCCTTCTCCTCCTGCCTTCAATCTTTCCAACCATCAGAGTCTTTTCCAGTGAGTCAGCTCTTTGCATCAGGTGGCCAAAGTATTGGAGCTTCAGCATCAGTCCTTCCATGAATATTCAGGGTTGATTTCCTTTAGAATTAAATGGTTTGATCTCCTTGCTGTTCATGAGATTCTCAACAGTCTTCTCCAGCACCACGGTTCAAAAATTGTCAATTCTTCAGTGCTCAACCTTCTTAATGTCCAACTCTCACATCTGAACATGATTGTTGGAAAAACCACAGCTTTGTCCATATACACCTTTGTCAGCAAAGTAATATATCTGCTTTTTAATACGCTATCTAGGTTTGTCATAGCTTTCCTTCCAAGGAGCAAGTGTCTTTTAATCTCATGGCTGCAGTCCCCATCTACAGTGATTTTGGAGCCCAAGAAAATGAATAAAATCTGTCACTGTCACTGTTACCACTTTTTCCCTTTGTATTTGCCATGAAGTGATGGGACTGGATGCCATGATCTTAGTTTTTTGAATGTTGAATTTCAAGCCAGCTTTTCCACTCTTTTTTCACCCTTACCACGAGGCTCTTTAGTTCCTCTTCGCTTTCTGCCATTAGGGTGGTATCATCTGAGGTGGTGATATTTCTCCTAGCAATCTTGATTCCAGCTTGTGAGTCATCCAGGTGGTCATTTCACATGATGTACTCTGCATATAAGTTAAATAAGCAGAGTGACAATATACAGCCTTGACCAGTGCTCCTTTTCCAGTTTGGAACCAGTCTGTTATTCCATGTCCAGTTCTGACTGTTGCTTCTTGACCTGCACACAGGTTTCTCAGGAGGCAGATAAGGTGGTCTGATCTTCCCATCTCTTTTAAGAATTTTCCACAGTTTGCTGTGATCCACATTGTCAGAGGCTTTAGTGTAGTCAGTGAAGCAGAAGTAGATGTTTTTCTGAAATCCTCTTGCTTACTCTGTGATCCGGTGAATGTTGACAGTTTGGGTCTTATGCCTTTTCTAAATCCAGCTTATACATATGGAAGTTCTCAGTTCATGTACTTGAAACATAGCTTGAAGGATTTTGAGCATGACCTTGCTATCATGTGAAATGAGCACAATTGTGTGGTAGTTTGAACATTCTTTGGCATTGCCCTTCTTTGGCGTTGCGTGAAAACAAACCTTTTCAAGTCCTGTGGCCACTGCTGAATTTTCCAAATTTGCTGACATATTGAGTGCAGTGAACGTAGAGGTGCTTATATCTTTTCTGATTAATGTTTTTTTGTTTGCTTTGGATAAGTACCTGGAAGTGGAATTGCTGGGTCATATAGTAGTTCTATTTTTAATTTTTTGAGGAATTTCCATATTGTTCCATAGCAGCTGCACCAGTTTACATTCCCAACAACAGTGCGTGAGTGTTTCCTTTTCTCCACATTTTCACCAAGAATTATTATCTCCACGTTCTCACCAAGAATTATTATTTGTTGTCTTCTTGATAATAGCCTCGCTGGTGGATTCTTTACCAACTGAGCTATCGGAAAGATCCTCTGGAGAAGGGATAGGCTGCCCACTCCAGTATTCTTGGCTTCCCTTGCAGCTCAGCTGGTAAAGAAGCCACCTGCAATGTGGGAGATGTGGGTTCAGTCGCTGGATTGGGAAGATCCCCTGGAGAAGGGAAAGGCACATACACACACACACACAAACAGTAGGGCTTCCCTGATAGCTCAGTGGGCAAAGAATCCACCTGCAATGCCGGAGACCCTGCTTTGACTCCTGGGTCGGGAAGATCCACTGGAGAAGGGATAGGCTACCCACTCCAGTATTCTTGACTTCCCTTGTGGCTCAGCTGGCAAAGAATCTGCCTGCAATGCGGGAGACCTAGGTTTGATCCCTGGGTTGGGAAGATCCCCTGGAGAAGAGATAGGCTACCCACTCAGTATCCTGGCTTAGAGAATTCCATGGACTGTAGTATAGTCCATGGGGTCGCAAAGAGTCAGACACGACTGCGTGATTTTCAGTTTGATAATAGCAATTCCAGTAGATGTGAAGTGGTAATCTCACTGGTTTTGATTTACATTTCCCTTATGGCTAGTGAAGTTGAGCATCTTTTCATGTGCCTGTTGGCCGTCTGTATGTTTTTCTTGGAAAAGTGTCTCTTCAGGTCCTCTGCCCAATTTTGATTGGGTTGTTTGCTTTTTGGATTTGAGACCTATTCATTTTTGCTTTTGTTTCACTTGTCTGAGGAGACATATAAAAATAATTACCAAGATCAATTGATGTCACAGAGCTTACTGCCTATGTTTTCTTCTAGAATTTTTATGGTTTCAGGTCTTACATTTAAGTCTTTAAGCCATTTTGAAATTATTTTTGTGGATGATTTGAGAGAGTTGTCCAGTTTGATCCTTTTGCATATAGCTGTCCAATTTTTCCAACACTGTTTTTGAAGAGGCTGTCTTTCCCTGTTGCTGCTTCTTGCCTCCTTTGTTGTAGCTGTTGTTCATTTGCCGAGTCTTGTCCGACTCTGCAACTGCATGGTCTGCAGCATGCCAGGCTTCCCTGTCCTCGACTGTTTCCTGGAGTTTGTTCACATTTATGTCCATTGAGTCAGTGATGCTATTTAATCATCTCATCCTCTGCTGCTCCCTTCTCCTTCTGCCCTCAATCTTTGCCGGCATCAGGGTCTTTTCCAGTGAGTCAGCCCTTCGCATTAGGTGGCCAAAGAATTGGAGCTTCAGCACCAGTCCTTCCAAATGAATATTCAGGGTTTATTTCCTTTAGGATTGACTAGTTTGATCTCTTTGTGGTCCACGGGACTCTCAGGAGTCTTCTCCAGCACCACAATTTGAAGGCATTAATTCTCTGATGCTCAGCCTTCTTTATAGTCCAGCTCTCACATCCGTACGTGACTAGAAAAGCCATAGCTTTGATGGAACGCACCTTTGTCAGCACAGGATGTCTCTGCTTTTTAATACACTGTCTAGAGTTGACATAACTTTCTTTCCAAGGAGCAGACGTCTTTTAATTTCATGACTGCAGTCACCATCTGCAGTAATTTTGAAGCCCAAGAAAGTAAAATCTATCCGTGCTTCCTTTTTTCCCCCTTGTTTGCCATGAAATATATTATCTATGTTGTAGATTAATTGTCAAAAAGAAGTGCAAGTTCATTTCTAGGCTCTCTATTCCATTCCATTGATCTGTGTGTGTGTTTTTGTGCCAGGCTCATGCTGTTTTGGTGACTGTAGCTTTGTATTACAGTCTGAGGTCTAGAATAAGTCTTTAGTCTATAAGTCTAAAGGAGCATGCACTTTCAGTTCTGTTCTTTCTGAAGATTGTTTTGGCTATTCAGGGTCCTATGTTTTGATAGAAATTTTGGAATTTTTTTATACCATTGGTAGAGTTGCATTGAGTCTGAACATTGGCTTGAGTAGTATGATCCTTTTAACAGTATTAATTTCTTCTAGTCCATGAGCATGGCATATCTTTCCTTATGTTTATATCATTTAGTTTTTTCATCATTGTCTTATAGTTTTCCATATACAGATCTTTTACCTCCTTAGATTTATTCTTAGATATTTTATTCTTTTTGATGTGATGGTAACTGGGGTTTTCTTAATTTTTCTTACTTATAGTTGGTTGATAGTGTATAAAAATGCGACAGATTCAGTATATTAATTTTGTATCCTGCAACTTTTCCAACTTTATTGAAGAGTTCTTTTAGTTTTTTGGTGGCATCTTCAGGGTTTTCTATGTATAGTATCATGTCATCTGCAAAAAGTGATAGTTTTACTTCTTTCTTTTCAGTGTGGATTCCTTTTATTTCTTTTTGTCTTATTGCTGTGGCTAGGACTTCTGAAACTATCTTGAATAAAAGTGGCAAGAGTGGGCCTCTTGTTTTGTTCCTCTTCTTAGAGAAAATAATTTCAGCTTTTCACTGTTGAGTATGATGTTAGCTGTGTGCTTGTCATATGTGACCTTTATTATGGTGATGTATGGATCCTCTGTACCCACTTTGTTGAGAGTTTTTGTCATAAATATATGTTGAATTTTGTCCATAGCTTTGTCTGTATCTTTTGAGATGATGATTTGATTTTTTTATTCAGTTTGTTAATGGAGTGTACTGCATTGATTGATTTGCAGATAGTGAACCATCCTTGTACACCTAGGATAAATCCCACTTGCTCATAGTTTATGATCCTTTTGGTTTATTGTTAAGCTTGTTCTGCTAATAGTGTGTTGAGGATTTTTGTGACAGTGATATTGGCCTGTAATTTTATTTTGTGTGTGTGTGTGATATCTTTGTTTGGTTTTGGCATCAGAATGATTCTGGCCTCACTGAGTTAAGTGTTCCTTCTCTTGCAATTTTTTGAAATAGATTGAGAAGGATAGGTGTTGACTCCTCTCTAAATGTTTCATAGAATTCACCTGTTAAGCTGTCTGGTCCTAGGCTTTGTTGAGAGTTTTTAAAATTACTTGTTCAGTTTCATTACTGGTAATTGGTGTGTTCATATTTTGTATTTCTTCCTGGTTCTGTCTTGGGAGATTGTACATTTCTAGGAGTTTGTCTGTGTCTCCTCTAAGTTGTCCATCTTATTGGCATATAATTGTTTGTGGTGGTCTCTTGTGATCCTTTGTATTTCTGTGGTGTCAGTTGTAACCTTTTCTGTTCATTTCTGATTTTATTGATTTGAGCTCTCTTTTTTTCCTTGATGAGTCTATCTAAAGGCCTATCAATTTTATCTTTTCAGAGTCAACAGTCAGTTTAGTTGATGTTTTCTATTGTGTGTGTGTTTTTTTAATTTACTTATTGATCTTTGTTCTTTTATACAGTTGATAAGGTTCTCAAGGGAAGTATATTGGGGTGCTTTGCTGTTCCCTCCTCCAGTGGATCAGATTTTGTCAACTCTCCACTATGACCCATAAGTCTTGGGTGGCCCTACATAGCATGGCTCACAGCTTCATTGAATTATGCAAGCCCCTTCACCATGACAAGGCAGTGATCCATGAAGGGGATATTACACTGAAAGATGAGTCCCCCTGGTCTGTCTGAAGGTGTCCAATATGCTACTGGGGAAGAGCAAAGAAGAACTACTAGTAGCCCCAGAAAGAATGAAGTGGCTGGACCAAAGTGGAAACAGTGCTCAGTTGTGGATATGTCTGGTGATGAAAGTAAAATCTAATGCTGCTGAGAACAGTGTTGCATAGGAACCTGGAGTGCTAGGTCCATGACTCTAGGTAAACTGGACATGGTCAAGCAGGAGATGGTAAGAAAAAAATATCGGCATCTTAGGAATCAGTGAACAAAAATGGGTGGGAATGGGCAAATTTAATTCAGATGACCATTAAATCTACTACTATGAGCAGGAATCCTATAGAAGAAATGGAGTAGCCCTTATAATCAACAGAAGAGTCCAAAAGGGAATACTTGGGTGCAACCTCAAAAACAACAGAATGATACTGGTTCATTTCCAAGGCAAGCCATTCAGTATCACAGTAATCCAAGTCTATACCCCAACCACTAATGCCGAACAAGCCGAAGTTGATCCGTTTTATGAAGACTTCCTAGAACTTACACCAAAAAAAGATGTTCTGTTCACCATTGGGGATTGGAATGCAAAAGTAGGAAGTCAAGAGATACCTGGAGTAAAGTTTGTCCTTGGAATACCAAATGAAGCAGGGCAAAGGCTCACTGAATTCTTCCAAGAGAATGTACTGGTCATAGCAAATACCCTTTTACAACAGCACAAGAGATGACTTTACACATGGACATCACCAAATGGTCAATACAAAAATCAAATTGATTACATTCTTTGTGGCTGAAGATGGAGAAGCTCTATATAGTCAGCAAAAACTAGACCTGGAGCTGACTGTGGCTCAGATTAGCAGCTTTTCATAGCAAAATTCAGGCTTAAACTAAAGAAAACAGGGAAACCACTAGGCCAGCCAGGTACGACTTAAATGCCCTATGAATATGCATTAGAGGTAACGGATAGATTCAAGGGATTAGAACTTATAAATAGTGTTCCTGAAGAACTATGGACAGAGGTCTGTAATATTGTATAGGAGGCAGTGAACAAAACCATCCCAAAGAAAAATAGCAAAAAGGCAAAGTGGTTATCTGAGGAGGCATCACAAATAGCTAAAGAAGAGAAGCAGAAAGCAAGGGGGAAAGGGGAAGGTGTACACGACTAAGCGCACACCCCAAAGAACAGCGTGGAGAGAGAGAAGGTCTTCAGTGAACAGTGCCTAAAACTCGAAGAGAACACAGAGTGGGAAAGACCAGAGAGCTCTGCAGGAAAACTGACGATATCAAGGGAGCGTTTTGCCCCGAAGATGGGCACAATAAAGGACAGAAATGATACAGACCTAGTAGATGCTGAAGAGATCAAGAAGATATGGAAACTCTACACAGAAGAACTGCTCAAAAAAGATCTTAATGAACTGGATTACTACAATGGTGCAAACAGTCACCCAGTGCCAGACATTCTGGCGAGTGAAGTCAAGTGGGCCTTGGGAAGCACTGCTGTTCATAAAGCTAGTGGATGCTTTTAGGATGGTAGTGGAATTTTAGTAGAACTCTGCAAAACACTAAAGGACGATGCCATCAAGGTGTTGCATTCAATATGTCAGCAAAGCTGGAAGATGCAGCAGTGGCTACAGGACTGGAAAAGAGCAACCCTCCTCCCAGTTCCCAAGAAGGGTGGTGCTGATGTGCTCATCATCGGACAGTCGCACTTACCTCGCATGCTAGGAAGGTCGTGCTTAAAATCCTGCATGCTGCACTTCAGCGTTATGTGAACCAAGAACTTACAGCTGTCCAAGCTGGGTTTAGAAAAGGAAGAGAAACCAGAGACCAAATTGCAAACATTGGCTGGATCATAGAGAAGGCAGTGGAATTCCAGAAAAAAAATCTACCTCTGTTTCATCGACTACCTCAAAACCTTTGACTGTGTGGATCATAATAAACTATGGAAAGCTCTTCAAGAGATGGGAGTACCAGACCATCTTACCTGTCTCCTGAAAAACCTGTATGCGGGACAAGAAACAACAGTTAGAGCCCTGTATGGAACAACTGATTGGTTCAGGATTGGGAAAGGAGTGTGACGGGGCTGTCTGCTGTCACCCTGTTTGTTAAGTCTATATGATGTCATCATGAGAAATGCCGGGCTGGATTAGTTACAAGTGGAATCAAGATAGGTGGGAGAAACATCAGCAACTACAGATACGTGGATGATACCACTCTAATGGCAGAAAGCGAAGAGGAAGTAAAGAGCCTCTTGATGAGGGTGAAGGAGAGTGAAAGGGTTGGCTTAAATTTAAAAAAAAAACAAAACACCTAAGATCATGTCATCCAGCCCCTTTACTTCATGGCAAGTAGAGGGGGACAAGGTGGAAGTAGTGACAGATTTCCTCTTCTTGGTCTCCAAAATCACTGCGGATGGTGACTGCAGCCATGAAATCAGAAGATGTTTGCATCTTGGCAGGAAAGTTTTCAACAGTGTCTTGAAAAGCAGAGAAATTACTCTGCCAACAAAGGTCCTTATAGTCAAGACTATGGTATTGCCAGCTGGACTGTAAAGAAGGCAGAGCACCGAAGCGTTGATGCCTTCGAACTGTGGTGCTGGAGGAGGCTCCTGAAAGTCCCTTGCACAGCAAGGAGATCAAACCAGTCGATCTTAAGGGAAACCAACCCTGAATACTCATTGGAAGGAGTGATGCTGAAGCTGAAGTTCCAGTGTTTTCATCACCTGATAAACAGCTGACTCACTGGGAAAGTCCCTGATGCTGGGGAAGATTGAGGGCAGAAGGAAAAGAGGATGTCAGTGGATGAGATGGCTGGATGACATCGCTGATGCAATGGACATGAACTTGGGCAGACTTCGGGAGATAGTGAGGGACAGGGAGGCTTGGCATGCTGCAGTCCATGGATCACAAAGAATCGGACACGACTGGGCAACTGAACAACAGTAATGTTTATGTTTGGCTTTCCTAGGTCTTCGTGCTGCATACAGGCTTTCTCTAGTTGGGGCTGTGCTGTGCTTAGTCGCTCAGTCATGTCCAATTCTTTTCAACCAACCCCAGGGACTGTAGCCCCCCAGGCTCCTCTCTCCATGAGGGTTCTCCAGGCAAGAATACTGGAGTAGATCGCCGTGCCCTCCTCCAGGGGAATCTTCCCAACCCAGGGATCAAACCCGGGTCTCTGGCTTTGCAAGTGAAGTCTTTACTGACTGAGCCACCAGGAGAGCCCTTAGCTGGGGCAAACGAGGGCTGCTCTTTGCTGCAGTATGTGAGCTGCCCACTGTGGTGACTTTTCTTTTTTTGTGGAGTATAGGGTCTAGGGGAACCTGGCTTCAGTAGCTGTGGCATGGGAGCTCAGTAGTTGTGGGGGTATGGGTTTTGTTGCTCTCTGGCATGTGGGATCTTCCCCAACCAGGGGTCAAATCTGTGAGCCCTGAATTGTCAGCTGGATTGTTAACTACTGGACCACCAGGAAAGTCCTGTATCTATTTTTTCCAGATTATTTTCCTTTGTAGTTTATTACCAGATAGTGAATATAATTCCCCAAATGAAAGTGAAAGTGTTAGTCACTCAGTCATGTCTGACTCTTTGTGACCCCATGGACTGAACCCCCCAGGCTCCTCTGTCTATGGAATTCTCCAGGCAAGAATACTGGAGTGAGTAGCCATTCTTTGCTCCAGTGGATCTTCCCGATCCAGGGATCGACCCAGGTCTCCTGCATTGCAGGCAGATTCTTTACCATCTGAGCCACCAGGGAAACCCCATAATTCCCTGTGCTATACAGTAACTCATTGTTGCTTACCTATTTTATGTATAGTAGATTGTAGATTTTATGTTAGCCCCATGTTTCTAATTTATCGTCTCCCCTTTTCCCTTTTAGTATGTTTGTTTTCTATGTTTGTGAATCTGTTTCTGCTTTGTATATAGATTGATTTTTATTATTTTTTAAATTTCATATTTAAGTAATACCATAAAATGTTTTTTTCCTGCATTACTTCACTAAGTGTAACATTCTCTAGGTCTGTCCATGTTGCCACAAATGGCAATATTTGATTCTTTTTTTATGCGTGAGTAATATTCTATAGTGTGTGTTTATATGTATACACATATGAAATGGATGAAGCACAAGCTGGAATCAAGATTGCCCGGAGAAATATCAATAACCTCAGATATGCAGATGACACCACCCTTACGGCAGAAAGTGAAGAGGAACTAAAAAGCCTCTTGATGAAAGTGAAAGAGGAGAGTGAAAAAGTTGGCTTAAAGCTCAACATTCAGGAAACTAAGATCGTGGCGTCCGGTCCCATCACTTCATGGCAAACAGATGGAGAAACAGTGGAAACAGTGTTCTTGGGCTTCAAAAATCACTGCAGATGGTGACGGCAGCCATGAAATTAAAAGACACTTGACTCCTTGGAAGAAAAGCTATGGCCAACCTAGACAACATATTAACAGGCAGAGACATTACTTTGCCGACAAAGGTCTGTCTAGTCGAAGCTATGGTTTTTCCAGCAGTCATGTATGGATGTGAGAGTTGGAACATAAACCTGAGTGCCAAAGAGTTGATGCTTTTGAACTGTGGTATTGGAGAAGACTCTTGAGAGTCTCTTGGACTGCAAGGAGATCCAACCAGTCAATCCTAAGGGAAATCAGTCCTGAATATTCATTGGAAGGACTAATGCTGAAGCTGAAGCTCCAGTACTTTGGCCACCTGATGTGAAGAACTGACTCATTTGAAAAGACCCTGATACTGGGAAAGATTGAAGGCGGGAGGAGAAGGGGACGACAGAGGATGAGATGGCTGGATGGCATCACCAACTCAATGGACATGAGTTTGTACAAGCTCCGGGAGTTGGTGATGAAGAGGGAAGCCTGGTGTGCTGCAGTCTAGGGGTTGCAAAGAGTCAGACACAACTGAGTGACTGAACTGAACTGATTTGTATACACATTGCATCTTCTTAAGGCGGTCATCTGTCTATGGGCACTTGGGTTGTTCTCATGTCTTGGCTATTATAAATAGTGCTGCTGTGAACATTGGGGTGCATGTATCTTTTTGAATTTTCATCTTTTCTGGATTTATGTCCAGGAGTGGCATTGCTGGATCATCTGGTAGCGCTCTCTTTTTTTTTTTTTTTTATTGTACCACATAGCATACGGGATCCTAGTTCCCTGACCCTTGCGACTTGCGTTGGAAGCATGGAGTTTTAACCAGTGGAATGCCAGGGAAGTCCTATTTTTTGCTTTCTAAGGAGCCTCCATACTGTTTTTCAGAGCAGCTGCAGGAAGTGTAGGAAGGTTCTCTGTTTTCACACCCTCATCTGTGTTTATCATTTGTAGACTTTTTGATTATGGCCATTCTTAGTGGTTTGAGTTGATACCTTGTTGTACTTTTGATTTGCATTTCTCTAATAATTAGCAATGCTAAGCATCTTTTCATGTGCCTCTTGACCTTCTGTATGTCTGCTTTGCACAAATGTCTGTTTAGATCTTCTGCCCATTTTTTGAGTGGGTTCTTTATTTGATGTTGAATTGTGTGAACTGTTTGTGTGTTTTGGATCTTAACTCTTTGTTGATCATATCATTTACAAATATTTTCTTCCTTTCCGTAGGTTGTCTCTTTGTTTCACTGATGGTGTTCTTTGCTGTGCAGAAGCTTTTAGGTTTAATTAAGTTTCATTTGTTTATTTTTGCTTTTATTTCTTTTGCCTTAGGAGACCGATATAAGAAAATATTGGCATGAATTTATGTCAGAGAGTTTTTTGCCTGTGTTCTAGGAGTTTTATGGTGTCATGTCTTATATTTAGGTCTTTCAATCATTTTGAGTTTATTTTTTGTAGGACAGTGTTATTATAGTCACTATGCTGTTCATTACATCCCCATGGTTTATTCATTCTAGCACTGAAAGTTCGCACCTTTTGATCTTCCCCGCATGATATCACCCCGTTCCGCCCTCCACCCCTGGTAAGCACTGCTGTTTTCTGTGTCTGAGCTTTTCCAGATTCCACATCAGTGAGCTCATGTGGTGTTTGTCTCTGCCATGCTTTCCTTAAGTGCTGCCCTCGGGACCCACCCAGACCGTCCCAGATGGCAGCGTTTCATTTTCATAGTTGACTAGTATCCCTGTGTCCATTCTTTTACCCACGGACGCCCACTGAGGTTGTTGCCAGCACTGGCTGCTGCATCCAGTGCTGCTGTGAGCGCTGAGGTGCGTGCATCTTTCTGACCTAGTGCTTTCCTTTTCTTCAGACAAGTGGGATTGCTGGATCATATGATAGCTTTATTTTTAAGTTTTGAGGAACCTCCATACCAGTTTACATTGCCACTGACAGTGTGCCTTTTCTCCACCTTCTTACCAATGCTTGTTGTTTCTTGTCTTTTTTCATAATAGCCATTCTAACAGGTGCCAGGTAACACCTCATAGCATGTCCCTGATGATTAATAATGTTGAGCTTTTTTTTTTTTTAATGTACGTGTTGGCCACCTATATATCTTCTTTGGAAAGCTGTCTAATTGAATCTTCGGCTCATTTTTAAATTGAATTTTTTTTTTTTGCTGTGAAGTTGTATGAGTTCTTTTTTATTTTGTATATTAGTCACTTATCAGATATATGCTTTGCAAGTATTTTCTCCCAAAATTTGCAAGTATTTTCTCTTTTGATTCAGTGGTTTTCAATAGGTTGCCTTTTCATTTTGCTGATAAATGCCTTTGCTTTTATTTTGATGTAGTCCCACTTATTTATTTTTACTTTTGTGCTTTTGGTTTTGGGCTGTCATTGTTATACATGTCTTTGTGTTTGCTCTTTTGTTGCTTACTCATTTCTGTGATTCCCACTTCTGTTTCTTTAAGCATTCCATATGTGTTTATAATTCTGTGTTTGTTAATTGCAGTATCTGAAGTCCAGTGTCTGCAAACTGTTGCATACAGTGTTTTGTTGAGTATTTGTCCTCTTTGAGTTTATTTTTATCGTGGCAGTCTGAGAGGCTAATCCTCAAGGAAAGTTAGCTTAAAATTGTTTTCCTCCTGCTGGTCAAGGAGAGTAAACAAGAAATAGGTTGTAGGTTTTTCAAGTTGTTTGTTTGTTGCCCACATTTTTAGGCACTATGTGCCTCCCTGTGATTACACGAGAAAACTGAGTGAGACGGCGTTTCCTGAAACTTAGTGAGGCTTTGCTTGCCTTTATTCCATTGCAGTGGGTTTCCCCATGAAAGGTCTAAATTCTTTAATTTTGGAAACATACTTAGTTTTCTTTTTTAAGTAATCTGTGCAGGTTTTCCAGTTTTTAGGAAATGAGCAACATAAGAGACATAAAATTGCAATCATGAAATAATTCTCTGTAAGTTTTAAATGAATTCTCTTTTCTTTTGTAAAAGAGAATTTAATCATGTATTACTTGAATGCATTCTTATGAAGAGAATCCAAACAATAAGAAAGTATGTGGAACAAAAAGCACAAATTTCATTTTTTCCTCTCACTCCAGTGCCCCCACTTCTTTTCTGGGATTTATCCACTGTTTAAATTTACGAGGTGGTTTTTCTTATCTCTGGTTTGATATTTTTACATTTTAATTCATTTACTCATTAAAAAAATACTTAGGCTAGAAACAAGTTTTCTCACTTTTAAAATAATGGCTTTATTAAGATATTCACAAAATGTACAATTTAGTTGTTTAAAATGTACAAATCTGTGGTTTTCAGGGTGTTCACAGGATTGTGCAACCTTCTCTACTCAGTTTTAGACCCTTCTTGCTGCCCTGTGAAGAGACGCTCTGCCCAGTAACAGTCGCTCCACCCCACCCCCACTAGCAACCACTCACTTTCTGTCTATAGAATTGCCTACTCTGGACATTCATATAGATGGAATTGTATACTATGTTTTTTTTGTGACAGACTGCTTTCACTTTCAATATGATTTCAGGTTGAATCTATACTAAACATGGATCAATACTTCATTCTTGCTTATGGCAGTATAGTAGTCCATCATATACATAGACTAAATTTTGCTTATTCATTCATCAGTTGATGTACATTTGGATGGTTTCCACCTTATGGCTGTTATGAATAGTGCTGTGAAAGTTTGTATACAAGTTTTTATGTGGCTACACACTGGTTACCCACTCCAGTATTCTGGCCTGGAGAGTTCCATGGACAGACGACCCTGGCGGGCTACAGTCCATGGATGGTGTCACAAAGAGTTGAACATGACTGAGCAACTGACACTTCCACTTTTCACTTTCACGTTTTCCTTTCTCTGGGCTGTACACCTAGGAATGGAATTGCTGAGTTACGGTGACTCTGTTCAGGCTTTTGAAGAACCACTCGACTCCT
The DNA here is from genome assembly GCF_001704415.2 of Capra hircus. Classification (NCBI taxonomy): domain Eukaryota; kingdom Metazoa; phylum Chordata; class Mammalia; order Artiodactyla; family Bovidae; genus Capra; species Capra hircus. The sequence goes on from NC_030828.1 coordinate 66,662,499, forward strand.
TTCTTTTCTGTGCTTGGTCCCTTTGGATATCTATACTGTGATTCAGCCAGTTCCTGTGGATGGACTTTGAAGATTTTGCCACATTATAGCACTGTAAACAGTGTTGTAATGACCATCCATGTTAGAATTCTCCAGAGAAACAGAAGCAGTGGTGTGTGGGTGAGTGTGTAGACATTATTTTATGGTATTGACTTCTGTGATCGTGGATGCCCAGCACGTGTGAACTTTGTAGGGCAGGTCTTGCAGGAGGAAGCTGAGGCTCAGTGTTGAGGCAGAGAAATCTCAAGTTTTCCCCATAAGGCCTTTCAGTGATTAGACAAAACACACCCACAGGATGGAGGGTTTCTTCCTTACTTAATGTCAGCTCATATGGCCAAAGCTATAGCGCCTAGATTAACGCTGGATTCCATGCCTGGTGTTACAACCAGCCCAGTTGACACCTGTGTTAAGAAATCTCTAGGCAGGTACTTAAAAGCTTTGAAAAATATGCTGGTGTTTTCTATTCTTCTTTTTTTTTGTTAAATGCTGGTTAGGACCCAATCAGTAAATTGGCCTAACTTGCACTTTGAAAAGCATTGCAACTGATACATGTATTATATCTAGAAATGGGTTGCTGGGTTGCAGAGTATGCTTCATACATTGCCAGCTTTCCCTGAAGCAGTTGTACCGATGTACATTCCCACTGGCAGTGCGAATTCCCTTGATGGCAACTGATAATTTCAGTTTCCTTGTCTTTCTTCAGCTTCCCTCCAGGTAGGGAAGGTTTTTAACACTTGGTAATCAACTTTAAATGAGGAGAATGTTGTGAATCACTGTGTTGTACAACTGTAACTTATAAAAATCTTGTACATCAATGACACTTCAATAAAAGCTCTACTGAACAAAAGAGAGCAGCTGCAGAGTTGTTAACACCTTCAGCAGATATCAGTGTCTGTCCAGAAATGAATGGCACTGCTTTCTTTTCACTGTATCTGTATTCAGATTGCATACAGCGAAATGGACTGGTAATGGACTGGTATTTGGCGTCCGTATTTGTGAGTATCAGGGCCTGTGTAGTTTCATGTAGCCACCCCTGCAGCTGGGATACAGAACAGTTCCATCTCCTCAGAACATTACCTCACACAACTCTTAGCCTTCCTTCTGTTCCTTCCCTACCTTTATAGTTTTCACCTATCCCAGAATGTCACATAGATGGAATTACACAGTATGTAAGCTTTTGAGGTATGGCCGCGTTGCTGCTCTATCAGTAGTTCATGTATTTTGAATGCTAGGTAGTATTGCTCTGTGTTTAACCTTTCCAGCTTGTTTAACCTTTTACTTTTTGAAGGACATTTGGGTTTCTTCCCCAGTCTTTGACAGTTGTGAATTGTAAGCCATTGTGTGCAGGTTTTATTGTGAACATATATTAACTCTCCCTGGAGAAGGGAATGGCAACCCACTTAAGTATTCTTCCCTGGAGAATCCCATGGATAGAGGAGCCTGGCAGGCTACAGTCTATAGGATCACACAGATTCAGACACGACTGAAGCAACTTAACATGCATGCATGTATGTTAACTCTGTAGGGAGATAGAATTGTTGAGTCACTCGTTAAATACAGTTGTATCTGATTAAAGCTGCAGAACTTTTCTTGAGTGATTTTATCATTTTGCACCAATCCCAGCACTGTCAGAAAGCTTCAGTTGCTCCTTATTCTTATCGGTACTTGGTATTATCTATCTCTTTTATTTTAGAAGTGCTAATGGTTATACACTGGTTTCTCATCGTGGCTTTAGTTTGCATTTCCCTAATGGCTAATGATGTTGCTTTTCATGTGCTTATGTGCCATCTTTGGTGAAACAGTTGTTAAATCTTTTGCCCATTTTTAAAGTTGGGTTATTTTCTTACTATCGTGTTTTAAATGTCTTTTCTATGATCTGGGTACAAGTCCTTGTCTGGTGCCATGCTTCACAGATGTTCTCTCACAGTCTGAGTTTTTATTAAGCTCAGTTTATTGTTTTTAACTTTTATGGATTGTGCTTTTGGTGTTATATCTAAGAATGCTTTCCTTAATCAAGTTCATGAAGATTTTCTCATGTTTTTTCCTAAAAGATTTGTAGCTTTAGATTTTACCTTTATATTTGAAAGGGCTTCCCTGGTGGCTCAGAGGGTAAAGTGTCTGCCTGCAGTGCAGGAGACCAGGGTTCGATCCCTAAGTCGGGAAGATCCCCTGGAGAAGGAAATGGCAACCCACTCCAGTACTCTTGCCTGGAGAATCCCATGGATGGAGGAGCCTGGTGGGGAACAGTCCACAGGGTCGCACAGAGTCGGTTTATATTTAAGATCCATTTTGAATTGAATTTCTGTAAGGTATGAGGTATAGGTCGAGTTTCACTTCTTTTGCATATAGAGATCCATTAAAAAAAAATACTTCTTGGTCACACCACACACCATGTGGGATCTTAGTTCCTGATCTAGGATCAAACCCGCGCCCTCTGCAGTGGAAGCGCAGTCTTGACCACTGGACCACCAAGGAAGTCCTTCCGATTATTAAAGTACCCTTTGTTGAAAAGGATACCCTTTCTCCATTGAGTTGCTTTTGCATCTTTGTTTCAAATCAGTTGACCGTATTTATATGGGTTTATTTCTGGTCTGCCATCTGTTCCATTGATCTGTGTGCCTCGTTTACCAATACCATACTGCCTTGAATACTGTACTTTTATATAGTGAGTCTTAAAGCAGAGTGGTGGAAGTTATCCAGCTTCAGGCTGTTGTGGCCTCATTTGCCTTTATGCTGTCCATTTGTCTGTGTCAGTATGAACTCATAGATCATTATTACTTCATGATTTATGGATTATTATTTTATTATGATCATTTATTTTGCTCAGATTATTGCAGATTCGATCCGTGGTAGATAGATTCCATCATTCTTGAGCACTCTGCTAGCGCTTGGGATTCCCCAGTGACTCAGCAGTAGAGAATTTTCCTGCAGTGCGGGAGATGCAGGAGACACAGGCTGGATCCCTGGGTGGGGAAGAGGAGGAAATGACAACACACTCCAGTGTTCTTGTGAGGAAAATCCCGTGGACAGAGGAGCCTGGCGGGCTAAGATCCGTGGGGTTGCGAGAGTCATACACTGAAGTGACTGAGCGTGCATGCTACCTCCTGGCATAACAGAATATTCCAGGTTCTCTTACACTTTTCCTGTCCTAGCCCTCCTAGGCCTAGAGTCAACCATTATCCTATGGAGATCTAGTTTCCTTTATTGTAGAATGGTAGTTAGAGACCAAGATTTGACAGCTAGATGTGCTCATTTTCTTACTAGGTTGTCATTGTGTCTAGTCTTGAGGTGGACAAACCGGGATCAGTAATGTATTTATGTATGCACACATATGTACGTCTGTGGACACTAAAACCCGTTGGTTCTTACTGGTAAGCACCAGTTTCTGTCGAGCACCTCAGAATCCTTTCTCACCTCCCCTTCTGTGTCTGTAACACTTTCTCTCAGCAGGATTCTTCTGAGATTCGTTCATACCGTGTGCCTGAATAGTTCATTCCTTTTTATTGCTGAGGCTTATTCCTTTAAATGGATATACTGCAGTTTTAGGAAGTTTGCTGGGCTTTCCCCCAAAGGGATAGTACCATTTCACACTTCCGCCAGCAGCTTAGGAGAGTTCTGATTTCTCTACATTATGGCCCAACTGTGGGCATTGTCAGTCTTCTTAACTTTATACTTTGTAGTAGGTATGTTGTGACGTCTCATGTGGTTTTGTCTTTCTCTACTGACTGTTGGTGTTTAATGCCTTTCCATGTGTTTGCCATCCATTTCTTTGGTATTTATTCAGATGTTTTGCCCATTTCTTGACAGTTGAGGTTTTTCTTATTGTTCAGTCTTGAGAGAGTTCTTTATATATTCTGGATACAAGTCTCTATCAGATATGTGGTTTATAATTATTTTCTCTTAGTCTTTGGCTTGGCTTTTATCCCTTTAGTAGTATTTGAAAATAAGTTGTTACCTTTGATGAATCCAGTTTATAAACTTTTTTCTTTTATGGATTGTGCTTTTGGATGTTTATCTAATAAGATCTCTCTAAACCTAAAATCAAAAATATTTTTTACAAGTTTTATAATTGGGGGTTTATATTTAGTCTTGAACAAATTTTTGTATATGAGTAAGATTAGATCTATTAATTTTTCTAAGTATGAATATCCATTTGTTCAGGCATTATTTGTTTAAAAGATTATTTTTCTCCATTGAATTTTACCTTTACACCTTTGTGGAAAATCTATTGATCCTATATAAGGGGTTCTGTTTTTGGACTCCATTCTATTCCATTTCTTTCTCTATGTGCCAATACCACACTGTCTTGATTACTGAGTCTTCATAATTAGTTCAGTTCAGACTGTATATGTTTTCCAGCTTTGCTGTTTTTTTAAAGTAGTTGTGGCTATTTTAGGTTCTTTACATTCCTGCAGGAATTTTAGAATGTTTGTCAATTTCTACAAAAAGGTATACTGGGATTTTGATGGGATTGTGTTGAATCTATAGAGCACTTTGGGGAGAGTGCTATCTTAATAATATTTGAGTTTTTTGATCCATATACATGATATATCTTTTTATTTACTTAGATCTTTAGTTTTAGTTTCTCTCAAATATTTAGCAGTTTTCAGTGTTTGTCTTCACTCTGACGTGTTAGTCACTCATTCGTGTCCAAACCTTTTTGACCCCCTGGACTGTAGCCCTTCAGGCTCTTTTTGTCCATGGATTTCTCCAGGCAAGTGTTGCCATTCCCTTCTCCAGAGGATCTTCCCCACCCAGAAATCAAACCCGAGTCTCCTGCATTGCAGGAAGATTCTTTACCATCTGAGTCACAAGGAAAGCCCAAAGTGAAAGTGAAGTCGCTCAGTCGTGTCCGACTCTTGTAACCCCATGGACTGTAACCTGCCAGGCTCCTCTCTCCAGGGGATTTTCCAGGCAATACTAGAGTGCGTTGCCGTTTCCTTCTCCAGGGGATCTTCCCAACCCAGGGATCAAAACCCGGTCTTCTGCACTGCAGGCAGGGAAGCCCATGTCTATCACATCTATCAACTAAATAGGGGTATTCTTTGATTTTGATTTTTGATTACACACATATATAGAAATTGAGTTGAAACAACTTGTTTCCTGCAACTTTGCCGAAACTCATTCATTCTAACAACTTTTTGTAGGTACAGTAGATTTTCTACACAGGTGATCATGTCATCTATGAATAAAAACAGTTTTAATTCTGCTTTCTCAATGTGGATTCTTTTATTTCTGTTTTGACTTTGGATTTTTATTTGAAATACCGAAAGCCTGTATTCCATGTCTGGTCCATCCTCACACGAGTATTTGTTGACTTTATGTTTACTTTTAGATTTTGTGTAGCCTTAACATTGTTCTAAAAGTCAGAACCATATTTAAAAACCATATAAATAAGTGACTTAAAAGCAGTCACTCCCATCTTTTATCATACTCCAGTGTCCCTGTTCATTACACCCTGTTCCTACCCAGCAGGTAAATTCCACCTTTAATCTTGCCTTGTTCATCATAGTCTTGCCTTCCCACCATTCCATCAGTTTTCTTTAAAGTAGCTGCCACACAGATTTTAGCAAAAGTGCATAAATTCATTAAAATCTAGAATACGTTGTTATACAAATTTATATAAAAGATAAGATCAAAAGATCTGGCAACTTCATAAAAGCAGGAATTCTTAAACAGGGCTTGGTAAATTTTATAAAAGTATGTTTATATTGGTGTGTGTGTTTAAGTTGAATTTTTTTCTGGAAGTAGATTGCAAAACTTTCATCATGTTTCAGAGGAATTTATTTAAAGAAAAAAAGGTAAAGTAAGAGAATGTCTTTAGAATGAATGAGTTTGGATCTAAATCAGTCTAAAGACTGATTAGTGAGCCTCTTGTCTCTTGAGTCTTTTGTACCTTCTGAAGATAACATCTTAATTTTTGACTGTTGTTTGTGGTCAGTCCAGTTGTACATGTCATTTGTATACCTTTTGACCTACTGTTTTGTATCACAGATTTTTAAGAATTTGAATGCACTTCACATATTTCCTTTCCATTTAAATCTTTTTAAATGGTTGGTTATTCTTTCTAAAAAGCTTCCCTGGTGGCTCAGTCGGTAAAGAACCTGCCTGCAGTGCTGGAGACGTGACTTTAATCCCTGGGTTGGGAAGGTCCCATTTAGGAGAGCATGGCAACCCACTCAAGTATTCTTGCCTGAAGAATCCCCATGGACAGAAGAGCCTGGTGGGCTGCAGTCCATGGGCTCGCTAAGAGTTGGACGCTGAGCAACTAAACACATACATAATGTTCTTTCTTAAAGTTGTTAAAAGAATTTTTGAATTCCTGCTGTCAAATCACTAAAATAACCAATACGCTAATGACAGTAAAGGGTAAGGTTATTCAAAGCGCACGTGAAAAATTCATAGTTTGAAAAGAATCCTTGAACAGCTTGCCACATGCAGCTTCCCATGCTGCATCAGCTTCCATTCTCTGTGTCCCCGTCTGGGCGCGGAGCATCTCAGTTGGTGGTGACTAACCCTTAGGCGCCGTAGCCGTCCCGGCTGAGCGTGAGCTCAGCCAGGTCTGCCTCCCAGCGGCTGAGTGACCTGTTTGTTTCCTCACCTCACAAATGAGAATAGCAGTCACACCTACCTCATATGTGCTTGTTACATAAATAGAAGTTTAGGTAGAAAAAGACTTGGAAGCAGAAATGTTTCAGCAAACTTCAGGACTCCCCCTACACCTGCCCATGTTAAATGCGCAGGTTCCATTGGGGCAGATTTCAGTAGACTGGGTGATGTCATCATCTTCTGAGGTTTTAAAACAGACCAGAGTGGTGGTGGTAGTATGTCTGCTAAATTTTTAATAAGAATTTTCTTTTTTTATTTCTCCCAAGCCAAACTAGCAAAACGCAGTCAAGAACGAGACAATCTTGGAATGCTGGTCTGGTCACCTAATCAAAATCTATCAGAAGCAAAATGTAAGTTTTAAAGTACTTTTATCTTCCATCTTTCTTATTTACTCCAAACTTTTAGAGTTACCTTTGTAGCTAAAAGTCTCTAGATATAGTACATTTATTTTACATTTTTTAAGTAAGTAATTTGAAGAATCTGAAAATATGTTCTTTGTTGTATCCTGTCATAATGATTTAAAGATTCTTAAAGTATGGTTTCATGATTTACTTTATATGTAAAATGCGGAAGTAGCTAATATTCTGAAGTAACTAGGAGGAAAGGTTCAGAGTGGAAAGAAAATGATAATTCAGTGTATAACTCCTTCAGCTGGGAATTTATAGATCTGTAAAGATGAAGAGTTGAACAGATTCCTTAGTGGAAGGATTACAGCAGGCACATGCGTTTATTGAAAACAGATTTCATGATGTACGATTCGGCCTGGTCAGAGGCAGAGCTTGGCTCTTTCGTGTTTACATTTTGGGAGCATGAATATTCTGAGCTACTTTGGGGTTTCTTTTAAGGGATGGGGATCCTAGAGTGAGATTAATTGTATTTCCCAACTTTGCCTTTTCACTTTTTCTGTCCCCTCTGCTCAGATGATCAGGCAAGAATAATTTTATATTTGATATATTGCCATAAGTCTTTGCTGTTTTCAAAGTTTTTGTTTTTGTCGTAGCTTTAAAGACAGAAAAAACTCTAAATTCCCCTCTTTGAGAATTATTCAGTGTGTGTGGGGTTGTCCATGGATGGAATTTATGGGGATTTGTGAACTCAGAAATCACATGCCTTTTTTGGGGGGTGGGGTTTATATATGTTTTCCTGGAGAAAACTGGGGTTTTCAAGGGCTCTTTGAAAGAAATCGGATAAGAATCAATGCTCTAAAATGTGTTAGGGCTTAGAAAACATCAGTGGTAAGTGTTGGTCAGGAAACTTGAATTGTGAATGAAGGCTGTGCTCTCAGGCTTCGACCGGAATTTCCCAGGTTGTGCTTTACAGTCGGTGTCAGCAGGTTTCCTCCATCATGTAAGAGTTAGAGGTGATGCACATTGAATGTACCCCTCTTACACAAGTGACACGCATGTTTGCACGTTTAAGATGCAGAGAGCTCATATGGTAAAGAAACGTTTAATTTTGACCAAAAAGGATCTTTTTTAAAAACACAGTACCCTCTGTGGAGCACAGGAAATTCAACTGCTCTTAGTAATGCTAAATTTAGCAAGAATAAAGTAATCTCAAATCTAATCTGATTTTTAGAGTATCTTAGTTTTGCCTCCATCAGGCTACTGCTTGATGAGTTTATCATGGAAAAAGGAAGAGCAGAAGGAAGTGTATTGGTGTTTCTGATGCCCCTGCTGTGCTGGGGAAGGAAGTCCTTTTTCGTATTTCCTGTTGGCTTTATCCCTTTGATCATTTGCTCAAATATGTTGCTTCTAACAGAGCTGAAAATCTGTGTCCATGTAATTTTTAAGCTTTGTTTTCTGATCTCTGCTGAGTAAGTTTGCTTCCTTTGGGTCTTAGGTGCTCAGTTTTCGTGCCACCTTTGCTGTCCCTGTCCAAGCTAACTCTGCCTGGTGGCCTCCAGGGTTTCCTCTTGCTTCAGTTTTGGAGTTTTTTTTCATCTCTGTTGCACAGCTGGGTATATTCTATTTAGTCACAGTGCCCCTCTTAAATTATGATGTCCAGAACTAAACATTAAAAATGTTGAGCATTTGTTGAGCATTGGACTAAAATGTTTTTCCATATTCTTGTATCAGTCAGTCTTTACTGTAACGGAAGAGGACTTTTTTGTCCCCATGTTACAGATGGCATTCCACAATTTAAAGAGGCTGTGAACACAGAGCATCAGTAGTGGCGCCGGGAGTGTCTGTGTTGCTGATCTTCACCCTAGCTGGTGCTCCCAATGTGTCCCTCAGGTCACAGGCATCAGGTCTCAGCCCCCTCTTCATTCCAGTTGCTTCCTGCTGTTATTGCACTGAAGATTTTATGTACTAACTCTTGCTGTTATTGTATTACCTTTGAAAATCCTGGGAGTCAGAATTTAATTTTAATATTAGCTTGTTTTTCCTAGACTTAGACGTAAAGAACAGAATATGAACAGTAATGGATTTTTAAACAGTGGTATTGCCTAAAATAAATTTGCAGCTTTAATGTAAGTCCTGATACTGTTGATTAAAACTTTAACTCTTAAACTAATCTAAAAGTAATATTTATATATTATTGAAAGTTCAGAAGACACAGAAGAGTATGAAGAAGAAACAGTTCACCTCACCTATCGCTTCATTACCCAGAGATAACTGTTGGTAAACATTTTGGGATGTTTTCCCAGTCCCTTTTTCCCTCTGTGCATGTTTTTGTAAGTGAGGTGATGGATTTCTCTGTGTGTGAGTGCATATTATCTTCCTAAACAGTGACTTGCCTTTGTCACCTTGTTGGACCCCTGGTGAACATTTAAAATAATGTTGAATATTTTATCATATGAATGTATTGGGTATTTAACCATTCTCTTTAAAATTTAGATTGTTTCTAATTTGTTGCTATTGTAAAAGAAGGTGATGGTGAAAAACTGAATCATAGAGCTTTGTTCTCTTTTGTTGCCATTGTTGTGTTTTTAGTATTTTGTAAGATACCTCATGCGAAGAGTTGACTCATTGGAAAAGACTCTGATGCTGGGAGGGATTGGGGGCAGGAGAAGGGGACGACAGAGGATGAGATGGCTGGATGGCATCACTGACTCGATGGACGTGAGTCTGAGTGAACTCTGGGAGATGGTGATGGACAGGGAGGCCTGGCGTGCTGCGATTCAGGGGGTCGCAAAGAGTCAGACACGACTGAGCGACTGAACTGAACTGAACTGAAGATACATCCTTAGGAGTGGAATTGTGGATCCATGAGAGTTTGCTTAACTGCCCAAGTGTGAGGATGTGAGTGTAATCCATGGTGTCAGTTAGGTTCCACTTGTGGAGCTTTGGGGATCACACTCTTTGAGTAGTCATCTAATCATAACTAAAATGTAACTATAGTGTCAATGGGGACAAATATACATAATTTGTTCTCTTTACCATCTGTCATTTCCCCCTCAGCTTCTCTCCCTCCCAGTATATAGACAAAAAAGAAGTCTCTTTTTGTCTTTCTCATTTATTTTGAAGGAAAGTGGAAATCTTGATTGTCCAACAGTTGATTCTGATTTTATGTAGAAGCAGGAGACTGGGGACATCTACTAGAAGTGCAGAGATGTCCCCATGTGTAAGGATGTCTGTAGATCACTGGCTTTCTCTGTGTTGGTTTCTTTCTTCATAAGTAACTGCTTAGAGTTCTTCCTCTTAGGGTTACTGCAAGTTTACACAATTATTTTGTGGTTATAAAAATAAGTGCTGTTGTAGAAATTTTGAACAATATAGAATGTATAATGTAGACAATTAAGCTCTCTTATAATTACTATTTACTATATATCTATATACTTTTCCTAGTATGTTTATGCATATTAATAAGTGTATGATTTTTAAATCACATATATGAGCTGTTTAGCAGTTTTCTGTTAACAATATTATCTGGGACTTTGTTCTGTTTGAATATATTTACAATTATTTAGTTTTATGGGAAATAGATGGGGAAATAGTGGAAACAGTGTCGGACTTTATTTTTTGGGGCTCCAAAATCACTGCAGATCGTGATTGCAGCCATGAAATTAAAAAACGCTTACTCCTTGGAGAGAAAGTTATGACCAACCTAGATAGTATATTGAAAAGCAGATATTACTTTGCCAACAAAGGTCCGTCTAGTCAAGGCTATGGTTTGTCCAGTGGTCATGTATGGATGTGAGAGTTGGACTGTGAAGAAAGCTGATTGCTGAAGAATTGATACTTTTGAACTGTGGTGTTGGAGAAGACTCTTGAGAGTCCCTTGGACTGCAAGGAGATCCAACCAGTCCATCCTAAAGGAGATCAGTCCTGGGTGTTCATTGGAAGGACTGATACTGAAGCTGAAACTCCAATACTTTGGCCACCTGATGTGAAGAGTTGACTCATTGGAAAAGACTCTGATGCTGGGATGGATTGGGGGCAGGAGGAGAAGGGGACGACAGAGGATGAGATGGCTGGATGGCATCACTGACTGGATGGACATGAGTTTGGGTGAATTCCAGGAGTTGGTGATGGACAGGGAGGCCTGGCATGCTGCAGTTCATGGGGTCATGAAGAGTCGGACATGACTGAGCGACTGAACTGAACTGAACTGAAACTAACAAGTATGGGTGCACCATAATTTAGTCTTTTCTTTTTATATTTTTATTCTTATTTTTTAAAAAGCACATTTCCTCCAAAAGGATCTCAGTTAGAGTTATATCGAATTTGTGTTTATTCAGTGAGAATTGATTTCCTTCACATTTTTATTGAGCGGTCTTGTATGCTTGGTAGGTACCTGGAGGGAGGGATTCAGGAAGTTTATATTCTGATGCACAAAGAGGGGGGCCATGAAATGTAAACAGATCATTTATATGTATTTCCTTTAGTCCAACTGTTTCCTTTTAGTTGCAAAAACCTGGGATCTGGAGAAGTTAGGTCAAATGTTTAGGGTCCCTCAGCTAGTTAGTAGCCAAGGTTGGTCTAGATTTCTGGTTTGAGCTCTTATCACACAGGTCTCCCTTGGTGTGCTGTCTGATTTAATAAACCAAAAAGTTTAAAGTATTACTGATATTACACAGTTGCTTTTGGGTGTGTCTAAGTAAAACTTCCTTAAGGAGGGATGCAACCTCTGGAGTATGCCTAGAAAAGGTGCAGAGACGCATTTCATGTAGAGGAAATGTGGGTAAGTCCAAGTAGCATAGATGAGAACAATGGCATGTGGGCATTATTATAAACACTATTGTAGCGAATTACATGATTAAGTGATGACATGATATTTAGGGGGCAAAGGCACAAATGACGGTTCGGTCCCATAATGGAATCTGGACGTCGGACAGTGAGAGAAACTGGAAATCACCTGTCCGAACTTTAAAGAAAAAAATTAACGCTTTCAACAGGTAGACATATAGAACTGAAAATCATGTCAAATTAGGGATTTTAAAGTAAGTTTTAGCTTTTAGGGGATGAGAACCGTCCTTGGACCTGCATATAAAAAGTTATTTCTGTATTAAGTCATTTGACTTCAGTACCCATTTTCAAAATTATATTATGAGTGAAAGTTTCACAGGTATGTAGTAAATGCCTAAACTTTCACAGAAATATATAGTAAATGTGTCAGGGTCTCTATTCACAACTTTCTAGATGACTGTAAATTGAAGTCAGAAGACCTGACAGTTGCCACTAGGTACCCTGGGGTCTGAGCCCACCTCTGCCCTCTGGACGCAACCAGAGCCCGCTCCCCTTGTCCGCATCTCTCTTGCTGAGTTCTACATGGTGCTGTCCCCTCCCCTCCTCCTGGGAATGGCTGAAGTGTCCCTGGGGGGGCCCCTTCTTGACCACACTGTAGAGACCATACTGTCTGATCTTCCTTTCCCTTGTTCCACCTTTCTCCCCTGTTCATAACCCCTCAGCTGGAGGCTTGAGAGGAAATTCTTTCACATGATTAAAATTCACAACTCACAAATTTAGAAACTTCATTTTACAGTAACATAAAAAGCACATTTCTCCTCATTTTTGTAGTTCTGATATTGGTGTAATTGTTTAAATGTTTGGGCTCATTGAGGTGGTTTCTGTCACATTAAAATGGGAACTGTTCTTTACACATCAGTGTTATTCTCTAATTCATTGATTGATCATAGTCACCTGGGATCATTATAAAAACAAACCCATAACATCAAGAGTATATTGGATTCTTTCTTTGATCTGAGTGTATTCATCTCCTGAAAATGAACCTAGCTGTATCCTTACATATGTGCTTTTCTCTACACACATCATACTTTACTAGAAGCTCTATATATGCATAAAGTATACGTATACATCCATGCACACACATATATGTTCATAAACATGAACACACATACATATTTATACACATACATTACAAAACAGGGTGGAACCTGAGTCAGTATTCTAAAGATGTTTGTCAGACAGTTCTTATCAGTCAGGATTGGAAACTACTGAAATAGAACATGGCTCTGGTGGTGTTCAGGGACTGAGTCGGTGCCTCTGAGTATTTATGTATATGTATATTATTGTACAGAGAATTTATAAAAATACTTCTTATTTGACAAATGATGAAATGGACTTAGCTGCAAGTTCCTGATAGAAACTTAAGGGCTCTTACTCATCATCCAGGGCTGTTTGCACTGTAGTTCATTGTGAGATTATAGGTGAGTCAAGGGTTAGTCTTTTTCTCCCTCTTTTAATGTCAGGAAAGGTTGCCTTTAATTGAGGAAGATGCAGACCTTGTGAGCGTGGTTCCTTCCTCAGCTTGTGTGCGCAGAGCAGCTCCCGAGAGTGGACAGGACAGGCTTGAGGGCACAGCTGCCTTGGGGCTGTGGCCGTCAGGTGCTGATGTGCTGTGACGGGGTGCAGGCGGCTAGCAGGCGAGTTGCCACTGTGTGCATCTTGCTCCTTGCCACAGGCTTGGGCCATGTTTAAGGAGAAGGCTGGTTATTTTGATTAGTCACAACTAAATGTCCTTCATTCCAGTGATGATCAGTTTCTACAACAGAGAATAGGCATATGCCTTTGTGTGTGAGTAGTAGAGTAAACGGGGAGGAGTGCACTTATCTTTTTATTGGAAAAAAATTTAATGCAACACACAAGCAAGTGTAAATCTAACAGTTAAATGGTTAGCCCTGGAAGGCGTGATGGCCTGCCTACTCTTAGAGGAGGGCCCTGTGGCACTGAGGTGGGGGAGGATGTGTCCAGAGTCATGTCTGCTGATTCTGGGTGGACCAGGTAGGAATAGATGCTCGAGGTTGGATGCCACTGTGTGTGGCTTAGTGAGGTGCTCGTGTTTCTTATTTCGCTTGATGAGATTGTCTGTGAGATTGGGCTGGATTTGTAGTGTTTACTTGGGTGCAGAGGGTGGGGGGAACTTTTTCTCTAAAGTGGGCTTTTAACAAAACTACATTAAGAAATGGCATTGTCATAAAGGAAGCATATTTTATCCCTGACAAGGAGGGACTGGTGCTTTCATCATAGCCTGACTGAGTCTCTGGCTGAGTCTCAGCCCACTACTCCCACCTCGAGATATCACAGGGATCATTGAAATGTTGTAGTGATGTCTGTGCCCACCAGGTGGCACAATTGCTTTACCTAACCGATTCAAGCTCATTTTGATTCTCAGCGAGTTATGGTGATGATTCATTTCTTATTTTAATAGCTCAAGGAGATGCCACAATATTTGTTATCATATTCTTGAAGAAAACTTTAGCATGCTGTTTTTGAGTTACGAGAGAGAAAGTGGTACCGTATTTCCTTTGCAGCACCTGAAGCTATAGAAAATATGATGATAAAAACTTTACAGCTGTCCTAGGGCTATGGGTTTGTCCTCAGCAAAGGTGTCAGCCTCTTGCTCTGCATAGACTGTGCAGGATCACAAGTATTCCAAGTCGCTGCAGTATCTGGGGAGGGAAGGGTGAGTTAAGGTTACTGTGGCAGTTTTCTTCTGCATTCTTCCCAGTTTTGCAGTCGAATTTGAGATTCTTACTAATGGTACTGGGAGCGTTCAGATCATCAAGTTAGAACATGAATATAGAAACCTATGAAGCTTTGCTCAAGGCAGTCATCTGTCTGTTAGCTTCTGACTCCGTCACTTCCTTCATCAACCACAGTTTTGTTTTCTTGACTCCATTCAAACGGAATAGACTGTGTTGCTGCCTTGCTCAGCATTCTCTGCCATGGAGCTGTCCTTATCTGAAGTGAGCTTCTCCTGTCTCCCTTACTCAGGAGAGAGGATTGCTAACCGAGGTTTAACTTGATGGGTCCTGGGGCCAAACACTGGGGGTGCATTGATACAAGAGTCCTGTCTCTGCCTTTACCAGCTGTGTGACCCTGGCCAAGTGACCTAACCTCTCTGCACCTCAATGTCTTCGTTTGTGGATGGGAGTGATAGTAGAATTATTGGAGAGGATTAAAAAGAGAAGCCTCGTAAAGAGCTTAGACCAGTGGCCCGCATGTAGCCGATTCTCAGACGTTAGTGACTTTTGTTAATCAGTACAGCTCCATGGAGTCGCAAAGAGTCGGACACGACTGAACATCTAAACTGAACTGAACCGCTGTTGAGTCTTCAGGAAGTTTCTCTTGAGTGGCCGTCAGCAGCGGCACTGCCTTCTCAGGCTGCCCTGCGACTGCACTTGCTGCCGCGCGCATTCGTGTTCTCCTCTGCCACCTGTGTGTTGGGTCACGGCACTGCAGGAAATCGTCTTTCTTTTGTATTTGGCCTGCTGTTTAATGCGGTGTTCTGTACGTAGTGAGGGTAGTTCAGTAAATGTTTGACTAAGCTCGGTTAAATTTTGTACATTTTCTTGTTGAATCTCACACACATTCTACCTTTAAATGATGTTACCCCCCAAACAACTCATTCAGTTGTGCTATGCATAATGGTAAGTTGTTGTCGAAAAAGGCACGGTTTGTGTAGTCTGTGTAGTTCTTTAAACAATTAGAGTGATGCATCCATCACGATTTGAGATTAGACCATTCTTCCTGGCTGTTTCTGTAGGAGCTTTCAAGTTTTTAAAAACACGGCATTATGCAATGATAGGATTGTTTTTAAAGCAGAATACACTTAACGCTGTGTTTGAGTCTCCTACTTCTGATGATAGATTAGAGTGTCAGCTAAGCTGCACAAGGCAAGTCTGCCTGTAGCTCGCCCATGACCCCGGTCCTGTCCCGAGTGCACTGGGGAAGACTGGTGGGGGCAGAGCCTGGGCCTTTCCCTAAGCCCCGTGGACCTTGCTCGTCAACCTGATCACACTCAGTCAATCACTCTGCCTGCAGTGGCTGTTTGCCCCAGATTGGGATGAACTCTGGTTAACCTTTAATCTTCTAGAGACAAAATCAAGATTATTGTTGCCAGATAATAGAAAGTGCTGGGAATGTCCCCACCCCCACCCCCCCTGTGTTCTTTGTCTCAGGCAGCTGGTACTTTTCTTGTTTCCCTTGTTTCATCTTTGTCCCCCACCTCAAATATCCAGTCATCCTTTGTTTTTCATAGGAGCAGGTGGGAGTCAATTTTGTCTTCTGAGATTGAAAGCTCATTTTTACTTAAGAAAGCCGTGCGAGAGGTTTTAAAAAATGTTCCATTTTTTTCATGAACTGCCAACAGCTCCTGGCAGGCTGTGTAAAGCAGCCAGGCAGGTGGTGGGGAGGGCCTTGAGAGCGCAGAAGCTGAGGTAGGGGTCCCTGTCCACCGCTGATGAAAGGGAACGAGGGCTGGGGACGGCTCAGAGAGGGCAAGCAGGGGAGACAAGGCCTGTCACAGCACTGTCTGTGCCTGTGGCTGTGCTGAATTTACGCTGGTCCAGAGCGCTCTTTGAGTAGCAGGGGACAAGGAGGCCTTCCCTCCGTGGTGTAGTTTTCAGTTACGGGATAACCTAGCTCTGCTGGTGTGAGCAAGTTGCTGAGGGTAGCACAGTCTTAAATACAGTGCTTGTCAGGCACCACTGGATACGAACGCATTTTATCAACAGGCAGAGCCAAGATTTGACCTGAGTCTTTCTGACCCCATACCTAACCTGTGCTGCCTCTCTTTACTTCCCTTTCTTTCTTTTAGTTAAGGTATAGTTAATTTACAGTATTGTGTTAATTTCAGGTGAAGAGCAAAGTGGTTCAGGTTTATATATATATATATTCAGATTATTTTCCTTTATAACTTATTACAAGATACTAAATATAATCCTCTGTGCTATACAGTAAATCCTCGTTACTTGTCTTATTGTGTGTGGTGGTTGGTATCTGTTAATCCCATGCTCCTAGTTTATCTACCCCTTCCCTCTCTCCTTCAGTAACCATAGGTTTGTTTTCTGTGTCTGTGAGCCAGTTTGTTTTGTGTATAGATTGATTTGTACTATTTTTCAGATTCCGCATATACATGATATATAATATTGGCCTTTCGTTTGGTGTAATAATCTCTAGGTTCATCCGTGTTGCTGCAGATGGCAGCATTCCATTCTTTTTCATGCCTGAGCAGCAGTCCCTCGTACAGATGCACCGCATCTCCTTAAGCCCCCTGTTAGTGAGCACGTGGGTTGGTCCCGTGTCTTGGCTTTTGTGAACAGTGCTCCTGTGAATGTCGGGGCCTCTGTCTTTTCCAACGTGTGTGCAGGAGTGGGATCTCGTGTTCTGTGGTAACAGCCTCCACACTGTTCTCCCTAGCGGCTGCACCAGTTTCCATCCCACCAGCAGTGCAGGAGGGTGCACTTTGCTCCACACTCTCTCCAACATTTGTTATCTGTAGCCTTTTTGATGATAGGTGCTGCCTTTCACCTTGCTAGTAAAAGAACCTAAAATGTTAACATAGTACATATCACAGTACGCTAGCGTTCATTCAGCAGATGTTTGTCTAACCTTTATTGAACACTGGGCAGGGGGACAATGAAAAGAATGAAAAACTGGGTTTTCACTGGCAGATATTAGACGGTAATCCTTTTCTAAGCTGCAAGGTCCCCCGTATGTTAACTTATTTCTTCGAACCTTCAAGGGCAGGTGATGTCACTTCAGTAGCTGTGATACAGGTCTTTCTTCCTTTGCTTTAGGTTTGAGTCCTGAGGGTGATCTCTAAGAACACCTAAAAGATATGACTTAAAAAGCCACCATTTGCTGTTTGTTGTTGTTGCTCAGTTGCTAAGTCATGTCCGACTCTGCGACCTGATGAACTGAGGCATGCCAGGCTTCTCAGTCCTTCTCCGTCTCCCGGAGCTGGCTCAAACTCATGTCCGCTGACTCGGTGATGCCATCCAACCATCTCATCCTCTGTCACCTGCTTCTCCTTTTGCCTTTAGTCTTTCCCAGCATCAGGATCTTTTTCAATGAGTCGGCTTTTCGTATCAGGTGGCCAAAGTATTGGAGCTTCAGCATCAGTCCTTCCAATGAGTATTCAGGGTTAATTTCCTTTAGGATTGACTGGTTTGATCTTCTTGCAGTCCAAGGGACTCTCAAGAATCTTCTCCAGCACCACAGTTTAAAAGCATCAATTCTTCGGTGCTCAGCCTTGTTTATGGTCCAACTCTCACATCCATACATGACTACTGGAAAAACCATAGCTTTGACTATGCACACCTTTGGTGGCAAAGTGATATCTCTGCTTTTTAATACGCTGTCTGGGTTTATCATAACTTTCCTTCCAAGGAGCAAGTGTCTTTTAATTTCATGGCTATAGTCATCATCTGCAGTGATTTTGGAACCTAAGAAAAGAAAACTTGTTACTATTTCCACTTTTCCCCCTTCTTTTTGCCATGAAGTGATAGAACTGGTTGCCATTATCTTAGTTTTTTGCTTGTTGAGTTTCAAGCCATCTTTTTCATTCTCTTCTTTCACCTTCATCAAGAGGCTCTTGAGTTCCTCTTCACTTTCTGCCATTAGAGTGGTATCACCTGCATATCTGAGGTTGTTGGTATTTCTCCCAGCAATCTGTGTACAACATGGCAAATGTTATATCTACATTTAGCAGCAGCAGCTGGGATCCACTGTTTTAGTCTGTTTTACTGGTCCTACCACCAGTTAATTTTTTATATAAAAACAAAAGAACAGATAAAGATAGAAAAAGCATCTAAAGGAAGCTTTTGTTTCCCTTGTAATGTTTTTAGGGAAATCTGATCAGAAACGGTGGGGACCATTGTAGTGGACTCTGTTACTTTTGTAGCAGACTGTGGCTCTGCCCTGAGAGGGTGGGCAGGGCAGGCTCCCTAGGGCTCCTGCATCACAGCCGGCCTGTGGGTGTACTTGTCTAAAGATCGTAGGACTGACTGGGGATCACATGCCCGAATGTGTGCACACACCACACATTCCGTACTCTGTTAAGGTAAATAATAGCTTCTGGAAACCTGTATGCTTGCAGAGACTATATAGCAGAAGCTTGAGGTGCGTTTATTGTTCATTCAGCAGATATTTATAAAAAGAAGGAACCCATAAAGCAGACCTCCAGGGCTGACCCTCAGTTGACTGTAGTTTGTTTTTCTCTCTTCCTCTCACGTGTTCTTGACTTGAGCACATCTCATTACCTGGCTTTTGTCCTCTGACCTGAGGTCCATCCCTGGGGTCTAGGGTGCCTCGGGCAGCATTTAGGCTTCTCTCAGGCAGGCATGCAGCCACCTGCTTTAGCAACCTTACTTTTCAAGACCTTTTTTTTTTTCTTTTTAAAGAACTTTCCATCATTTTTCTGTTATTTGGCATAATTTACCCTGTTGTGAAGTAATAAGCAAGGGACATACTTTGAAACATTTCAGCCCCCAATTGAAAAATCACCAGTTTCAACTTTGGGGACAAACAAGGGCTTTTATCATTTACTGACTCTCAGGTAGATGGGAGTTTTACTCTACTCTGAGTGGAGTAGCCAGTCAGTTTGTGAGTATATTAGATGTAAAAAAACAGAAAGTTAGTGCCTTACTATTAAAATGCACTATATGTAGTTACTGTCTGAATTAAATTGGGTCTTTTGTCAGTAGAAAAAAAATCCCCCCTGGTATTAGAATATATGCTAATGAGCTTGAATTCATTCTCAGAGTTGATTTCTGTTTCCTACTGGGTGGTCAGCTTTACTGCAGTTAGGGAGGCTGGTGCGGTGTGGCTGATCGCAGCTGAGACCAGGCGCTCTGGCTCTCAGGCGTCTTCTGCTCGCTCTGTCCCCTCAGCGCGAGTCTGGTCATTGCCCCTGGAAAGTGAGATCTGAGGGAAGGGTCTTAGGGCTGGAAGGAGTGCATGTTTGTTTCCTGCAATTCTGTGCCACCTGCGTTTTCCTTTCTGAGTTTGTCTTGCTATTGTAGTTGGTAAGGAGAGTCACACAGGAGCATGAGGAGGTGCTGTTGGTTAGTGGTCTCTTCCTGTTCCGGGAGAAAGCCTGGGAGGTGTAGCGAGGATGTGGGCCCTCCTTGGGTGGCAGCTGAGGGAGTGTGAGCCCGGCAGTCTCCTCGAGCTCCTTTCGTGAGTGCGCGCTGGCGCTAGCCACCTTGTGCCGGACTTGGAGAGCAAGTACTCGGTGCTGTTCCTGTGGTTTATTGCCGAGATTTTCTTTATCATGAAAGTAGGTTGCTTGCTCTTGCGTCTGAGAATAAACCCCCATTTCATATTTCTTTTTATTTATAAATAATTATGTTTTCAAGTGCCAAAGTAATGTTTGCTTATCATAGAAAATTTAAGTAAAAAAAAAAAAAGAAAAGAAAATTTAAGTAGAACCTTATTTTAAAAAAAGGGAAAACCAGTCTCATAACCTCAGCATCCAGAAATAAGTGCTGTATTTATTCGTTCCGCCACTTCTCTGTGAGACTGTGCGTGTAAGATCCGGAACGAGGTGACACTGTGTGGCTCTGCTTCACTCCGGTCTTGCCTTCGTCTTCATCCTCACGCGTGGCAGCCTGAAGTATGTAATTAGTACCGGTTCTGGTGCCCATAGACCGTGCCCGCCTGCTCTTGTTCACGGCCTCCTGTCTTGTTTTTCAGTGGATGAATACATCGCCATTGCCAAAGAGAAGCATGGGTACAACATGGAGCAGGTAACGGTGGGATTTTGTTGTTGTTCAAAATGGGTTTCATAGCTCACCTGTCAGGTGTCTCGTGCTCTGTGTGTTAGGCAGCGTGGTTTCCTCATCGCCATGCCTGGTGGTTACTGGCAGTGCTACAGGGGCTCTGATCCACTTGTTACTGCCTGAGACAAGCAGTAGAGACCCTTGGCCTGGAGGGGCGTCTGTGGGCTCCGCCGGTCCTCGCTGCCCAGGTCAGCAGCGGCTCTCAGTGGGTACTTGGGCACAGTGCTTTCTTACTGGAATGTATGGTTTGTTTCTTGTTCTTGTGGTTTCCTGATGCATGTTGTCACACTCAAATCTACTCAGACCTGTTTTGATTGTTTTGAATCATTTTTCAGGTTGTAAAATTTTACTCAGGTGTTAAGAATTGTTTGGAGCCAATTAATGAGAAATCCACAAGATTAATTTTTCTCCAGAAGCGTGATATCTTATTTCAGCCTTATTTTTAGTGACAGTTATTTCAGATTATCACCTTGTTAGATTAATACTTTCCTTTGTATTGATATAGATTTTACAGCCTGTAAATAATTTTTTTTCATTTACCCTAATGCCCAAGGATACCACTAATTTTGGTTACATAGACGTGGACCCTTTCTTTTTGCCATGGCCTCAATTTTGGTTATTTTACCTGGTAGAACTGTTAGGGAAGCCAGTTATAAGAAGGGAGTTACAGAATCTTTTGAAGCAAGAAATGTATGTCTCTTTCTCCAAAACCTGCTCTTGAACCTCACAAAGCTGCTTAGAAATTATGAATTTTTCATTTTGTTTAGAAAGTGTAACCATTATTGGGTGACTGCTAAGTGCACTTGTATGAAATTTGTAAGGATTTTGGTCTCCCAAAGTATGATTATTTCCACTTTAAAGTAGAATTACAGGGAGTTTTCGTAGAAGAGTATTCCTGAATTCTCTTGTTTCTACTTTGTTCCTTACTCATTTGTATTTTTTTTCCTTTCTGAGCTGAAAAGCAAAACTCTTATATTTGAACTTTTTGGCCAAAGAAAAACAGTGGCGTGCTCTTTGAGTCACTTCCTCTTTTCATGTCCACTGGCACTAGAGTGTGACCCTTTTATAAGAGCAGATTCCAGAGCCCACTGCTTCTGCCATTGTCCACTGTGACCATCAGACTGGGTTTCACAGGCCCCTGTATTCCAGTCTGAGTCATGAGGAGAGGGGGACTTACCTTGTAGGGCCTGAGATAAACGAGTTAGTGCACAGAGGGGCACGCAGCGGCATTGTCTGTGAGTTCCCATGTGTGTTTGTCAAGGTGTACAATGTGCTCCCCTTTGCCAGCCTCATTTCCACGATGTTTTAGTCACATTGTTGGTCTAAAAATTTCACTGATACTATTTTTCTAGGCTCTTGGGATGCTCTTTTGGCATAAGCATAATATTGAAAAATCATTGGCTGATTTGCCCAACTTTACCCCCTTCCCAGATGAGTGGACTGTGGAAGATAAAGTCTTGTTTGAGCAAGCCTTTAGTTTTCACGGGAAAACTTTTCATAGAATCCAACAAATGGTGAGTAGGTGAGACCACTGTGTGTGCGCGCCAGCCCCCTGTCCCCCTCCAGTGCCCCAGTAGGGCTGCCCTCCTCCAGTGTGAAAGGTCCTGTGTTTGGTGCAGTGGGAGCTGTTGGGTGGGCAACATTTCCCTGCACCTCCCTGCTTGATAGCCCCCCAGCCCAGCTCTTGGGTCAGGACTGCCTAGAGTTCTCTCTGTCTTGAGAGAAAGGGTCTCTGATGGTGAGTGGGTGAGGCGTGGCGTTGGAGGCACTGTTTCCCTGAGGAGTTCTGCTGATCTCTCACATTTTAGAATGGTATTTGGTGGACTCCTACCATGAACACTAATTGACGGTCACAAAAACAACCTAGAAATTATGTTAGAAGCTTCAGCGGTCTGAAAACCCTGATTCACCTTAAACTGACTCTGCAGTCTTTCATGGGCCAAGTTTCACTTGGAGTCAAAACTTCAGTCATTTGAAACTCTGTCGATGAGGGTTCTTCTATGAATTCAGAGAAAAATGACTGTGACTTATGACATTTCTGAATATGTGAGCGTGATCCTTATGAAATATATGTACACACATTTGATCTTTAAAGATTAAACCTGAACCAGCTCATCTCTTCTGTCCAGCTTCCTGATAAATCTATAGCAAGTCTGGTGAAGTTCTACTACTCCTGGAAGAAGACGAGGACTAAAACCAGCGTGATGGACCGCCACGCTCGGAGACAGAAGCGTGAGCGGGAAGAGAGGTCAGTAGGCATGGGTGGTATCCCAGCCGTCTGGGGAGCTCTGACGGCCCCGGCGTCTCTAGGAGCAGGTGGACACACAGAGGAAAGGGAGAGGGACCAGTTTCCCCAGGGCCTTCAGAGTGGACCCAAAATTTAAACAGATGAGCTGCGTTCAGGGTGTTACGTTCTGAAGGCATCTTTCCTCAGCATTCTGCAGTCACAGTGAGTGAACTTGCCCACACATTCCTCTCTTCCCCTTAGGGGTGTCTCCTTTAGCAAAAAGGAATCTCTTACTTCCGGGGTTGAAATTCACTCATGTACTTCTGCAAGATTCAGCTGACATGTTTTTATGTCTGATTTGTTAAAAATCTGCAGTTTAGATTTCCTTCCTCCCTTTATCGACCATCTGTTCTGTGTACGTGAGCGAGAGCGCTGGAAGGGGTTCCCTTTATGACTTCTTTATAAGGAGCTTAGTCTTAAGGACAGCTCAGTGTGCAGGACACACCTGAGACACCATGCCCTCAGCCTTTCGTGCAGCAGAGGCGTGGAGGCAGCCTGTGCTTGCCCACGGAAGTGGGTTCTGGTCTCAGTAAGAGGCCTGCTGGGGGGGTCCATGCACTCATTCCCAGGCCTCTGTCTCCTCAGGTCTGAAGGCAAGACACAGAATGAGTTTTGTGTTGCTAGGAATATAGGTGGCTTTTAAAAATTATGTTTTCTATAATATATTACTTTTATAAATTGACAATGCAAAAATAAAATGAAGCAATAAAATAAACTCTATGGCCTTCATGGCCCTGTCTCAGGAGAGTGTTCTATGATTTCAAATGAAAGGAATGACGTGTGGGGACAAGTTGATAATCGGGTGTCACTTCTGGAGAATTCTAAGGTCTGGGCACAAGTATAAAATGAGAGCAATGTGAAGAGCATCTGCAGAGCTCTTTCCAGCTGTAAGATTCTGTGAAATTGCTGACCTTGACAGTCTGCGTATTGTTTGGTCTGTATCACGTGTAACCAGTGGGTCTGTTTATGGATCAGTACTCTCTGTAGCCAAAGAAAAGCAGCAAACTATTGAATTTGTTTTTAGTGTTAGCAACTTTTGATTAACATTTTTTGTTTTTATTATACCTTAGGTTTAATTCACCATTTGTGAAATAAATCTATTACTACAAACAGGTGCAGTTTGCTAAGTTGAAATCAGAATTAAATCTAAAAAAGAAAGATTGGGGTTTGTCATCCTTGAGGGTGGAACCATAACGGTTTGGCGAACATGCCCAGGTTCTCACTTTCTGTCCGCCTAAGGCTGCTCCCGTCTGCCCTGTGCGCCTGCACCACCATCAGGAAGCAGACAGAGGAGGAACACAGGCCCTGGAAGACCCCAGGAGACGGCTGACTTTCTGGCGGGACCTGCCTGTGAAGGGAATGGCAGGGCCGGGGAGAATCCCCTCCACCCCCAGCCCTTTCTCCTCTCAGCGCCTTCCTCAGCCAGAACTGCTTACAGTGCAGGCCTGGGCAAGAGAGGACGGGGTGCTGGTGGACATCCCACCGGGGTGGGCCCCTGAGACAAGGGGTGTTGGCACTCAAAGCCCTGAGTGCGGTGCCACCAGCCCTGCTCAGCTGACTTTAGCTGCGGGCAGACAAGGCAGGTGTCTGGCCTCTGGGGGCTGTCATGCTCAATTTTTGTAAAGCTCCTACCCCCGACAGAGCTTTTTTTTTTTTGCCAATACTTCATGGAAGAATATAAACAAAAGCATTTGAAGCACCGTATCGGTGTGAGCATTCTTTTTGAAGTTCACTTTGAGTTTTTCAGGCCACCGGAAACCTCCAGTTCTCAGAATTGTGTAGCTGTGGGAACACAGATGGGACATGAAAATGAGATTTTACTTGTGGGTGAATTTATTCCCAATATCATGAGCCTGTGTTCTTGAATAATTTCTCAGTTATATCTAATGATCATGTCCTGGTCCTCTACTAGATAATTAAGGAGAATTAAAGTCTTAAATTTGATATTTTCAGTTGAGAGAAAACACTTTACAAATATAAAGTGACAGTGTTCTAGGCTTGGTTTGGGAGATAGAAACCTATTTCAATAGCTTTTTTAATCATTTAGACTAAAAGAACTATGGAGTTGATATTTTATTTGAATTGTAAAAACATTTTTCTCAACATTCTGAAAACATATACTATTTTATATTAAATCAATTTCTTGCTTATATTTGTATATTAAATAGAATTAGCACAAAATAATCTTTCAGTAACTTGTTTTTGTCTTCCAGTGAGGATGAACTGGAAGAAACAAATGGAAATAACCCCATTGACATGGAGATTGATCAAAACAAGGAAAGCAAAAAGGAGGTATTTTTTCCCCTAGTATTATTAAGGCAAATAAATTTCATTTACTAGTTTCAAAGTAAAGCATTCTTTTTCCTTAGTCTACTTAATATATTAAGTGCCATGTAGGAGACTTCCCTGGTGGCTCAGACGGTAAAAGCGTCTGCCTACAATGCGGGAGACCCAGGTTCGATCCCTGGGTTGGGAAGATGCCATGGAGAAGGAAATGGCAGCCCACTCCAGTATTCTTGCCTGGAAAATCCCATGGACAGAGGAGCCTGGCAGGCTACAGTCCATGGGGTCGCAAAGAGTTGGACATGACTGAGCGACTTCACTTTCACTTTCAAGAGATATCATGGTATGTATGAGTTTTTAAACAATATTATCAATAACCTCAGATATGCAGATGACACCACCCTTATGGCAGAAAGTGAAGAGGAACTAAAAAGCCTCTTGATGAAAGTGAAAGAGGAGAGTGAAAAAGTTGGCTTAAAGCTCAACATTCAGAAAACTAAGATCATGGCATCTGGTCCCATCACTTCATGGGAAATAGATGGGGAAACAGTGGAAAGTGTCAGACTTTATTTTTGGGGCTCCCAAATCACTGCAGATGGTGACTGCAGCCATGAAATTAAAAGATACTTACTCCTTGGAAGGAAAGTTATGACCAGCCTAGACAGCATATTCAAAAGCAGAGCCATTACTTTTCCAACAAAAGTCCGTCTAGTCAAGGCTATGGTTTTTCCAGTGGTCATGTATGGATGTGAGAGTTGGACTGTGAAGAAAGCTGAGCTCCGAAGAATTGATGCTTTTGAACTGTGGTGTTGGAGAAGACTCTTGAGAGTCCCTTGGACTGCAAGGAGATCCAACCAGTCCATTCTAAAGAAGATCAGCCCTGGGATTTCTTTGGAAGGACTGATGCTAAAGCTGAAACTCTTAATACTGTGGTCACCTCATGCAAAGAGTTGACTCATTGGAAAAGACTGATGCTGGGAGGGATTGGGGACAGGAGGAGAAGGGGACGACAGAGGATGAGATGGCTGGATGGCATCACTGACTCGATGGACATGAGTATGGGTGAACTCCGGGAGTTGGTGATGGACAGGGAGGCCTGGCGTGCTGCGATTCATGGGGTCACAAAGAGTCAGACATGACTGAGTGACTGAACTGAACTGAACCTTGCTTTATAGAACTTAAGAGTTTTGTTTGCCAAGAAATATA
Source organism: Capra hircus (assembly GCF_001704415.2). Lineage (NCBI taxonomy): Eukaryota > Metazoa > Chordata > Mammalia > Artiodactyla > Bovidae > Capra > Capra hircus. Next base: position 66,688,895 of record NC_030828.1, read on the forward strand.
AGAAAGGAAGCCTTAAAGGGGAAGATGGCATTAATGAGAGGTTTTCTGTAGGGTAGCAGTCCTCACTGTCCTCTTTGCTGGGCACTCACTCAGAAGGTTAGAAAGGGGCCTCTTGCCCTCCTTTTGGCCTTGGGGCTCCTTCCTCCTGTGGGCGCCCGGGGCCTATGCCCTCTGGGTCATGGAGAAGCTTTAATCTCTCACGTTTTAAAAACCATGATGCCAGAGGTTTTTAGTCTGTGGATTCAAGAGGCCCACAAACCCCCACAATTATATATGACTTTGGGGGGTATATTTATAGCATTTATTTATTATAAACTGTTCACTGAGAATAATGGGGTGTCTGGGTGATCTTAGCCTTTGAAATGAGGGTGATAAACTTGGATTCTTTCGCTGATTCATAACTGAACAAAGCACATGTAGGATCCGTGAGGACCCTCTGAGGACATCAGGCCTTGTCACTGTGGCCCAGTGGAAACCCCCACAATATATACGTGCCTGCAGGCAGTCCCTGGTGCGGCCCCCACCACCTGGGCAGAGGTCCCAAGCCCCCTGGTGTCCGTCCCCTGGAGTCCCATTCAGGCTGGAGTGTGGAATCCCAGCGTTGGTATTACTTGTACATGTATTCAAATAAGTGTCTGTTGTTTCATTAAAATCTAAAAGTTTCTCTGTCTCAGAAGGTACTGAAGTATGAAAAAAACAAGAGTCTAGACATACCTAAACTAAAAATATACCAGAAATAAATGCTTTTTTATAGATATGTAGGAAATACAGCTAAACAAAAGGGAAAAAATGAAAATGGTTTGTAATAATCATCAACCTTTATCAGGTCTTGGGTAAAGAAGCCGCCTGCCAATGCAGGAGTGAAAGTGAAAGTTGCTCAGGTGACCCCATGGACTATACAGTCCACAGAATTCTCCAGGCCAGATTACTGGAGTGGGCAGCCTTTCCCTTCTCCGGGGGATCTTCCCAACCCAGGGATCAAACCCAGGTCTCTAGCATTGCAGGCGGATTCTTTACCAACTGAGCCACAAGGGACACCCAAGAATACTGGAGTGGGTAGCCTGTCCCTTCTCCAGCGGATCTTTCCGACCCAGGAATCTGACCCAGGGTCTCCTACACCGCAGGCAGATCTTTACCAGCTGAGTCACCAGGGAAACCTACCAGTGCCGGAGGCGTGGCGTTAATCCCTGGGTCAGGGAGATTCCCTGGAGGGAAAAATGGCAACCCATCCAGTATTCTTTCATAGAGAATCCCATGGACACAGGAGCCTGGTGGGCTACAGCCCATGGGGATGCGAAGAGTCCGGGGATGCAGAGTCAGCCACGACTGAAGTGACTGCGCACGCACCCGCCATCAACATTTTGGTGACTCTTCCCAGAGGGGCTTCTGTGCAAAGCGTGCATGTGCGCATGCTCAGTCATCTCAGTCACGCCTGACCCTTTGCCACCCCATGGGCTGTAGCCCGCCAGGCTTCTCTGTCCATGGGTTCTCCAAGCAAGAATACTGGAGTGGGTTGCCATGTTATATAGTTCCCTGTGCTATATATATAATAGGACCATGTTTTTGCATTAAATATATAATAGCTTGTCTCTGCTAGTCCCAAACTCCTAATCCAACCCCCTCTCCCTCCAGCAACCACAAGTCTGTTCTGTATGTGATTCTGTTTGTTTCGTAGATAAGGTCGTATGTGTTCTGTTTTAGATTTCACATATAAGAGAAATCATGTGATGCTTGTCCTTCTCTGTATTGCTTCACTTGGTATGATCCTCTCTCGTTGCATTCGTGTTGTGGCAGATAGCGTTGTTTCCTTCTTATGGCTGAGGAGCTGTCTTCCGCTCTTCCCCAGTAGCACATTGGACACCTTCCGACCTGGGGGCTCATCTTTTGGTGTCACGTCTGTTTGCCTTTTTATACAGTTCGTGAGGTTCTCGTGGCTAGTATACTGGGGTGGTGGTGGTTTGCCGTTCCCTCTTCCACATTTTGTCAGAACTCTGCTGTGACCCGTCCGTCTTGGGTGGCCCTGCACAGCCTGGCTGGTAGCTTCACTGAGTTAGACAAGCCCGTCACTGTGACAAGGCAGTGATTCCAGCACATACGTACCACATCTTTTTTTATCCCTTCGTCTTGTCAGTGGACACTTGGGTTGTCTCCATGTCTCGTCTGTTGTGAACAGTGCTGCTGTGAAGAGAGGGCTGCATGTATTTTTCGGATTACAGATTTGTCCTTATATATGCCCAGGAGCGGACTGTAGCCCACCAGGGGTCCAGGGGTCACTGGACCACATGGCAACACTGTTTCCAGTTTCTTGAGGAATGCTACTGCTAATCCTGGATGTATTTTTGTATCGAATATATTTGTATGCATAGCAGTATGTTTGTTATTCTGTCATACAAATCTTTTATAATTGAAAATACAAATTTTCAACAGTCTTTTTCCCTATAATTAATGCTGAAATCTGGTACATAACTACATATTTGTGCACTTAATTTTTTCCATTAGAATTAATTTCTGGAAGTAGAACTATTGAGTCAAAATATTCTAGATCTTAAGACTTCTTTTGGCATGGTATATTATTATCAAATAGGAAACTGGTCATACTTTCTGGATGGCACTCTCACCAGTGATCTATGAGTGCCCAGATCGTTTTAAGGATTAGTTAAATTACATTGTTTGTGAAATCAAATTGAATTTGCAGTTTTTAGTAAGCTTTGTTTTTGATGCATTGTTATTTATTAGGTTCTTCAGTGGAACATTTTAAATGAAAGAGAAGAGGCTTGGTTTTATATTAATTTCTATAATTCTTACTTACATAGCAAAATCTCTGATTTGAAAAGAAAAATGGTTAGTTTCTTATTTAGTTTCTTAGCTTCTTAACGTGCTAAAATGTATGAAAACAGACTTGGTTAGTAGGTGACCGGCACTGTGCCATTATAGAACACAGGTTATTGCTGATTCAGACTCTTATGTGTTGTGTATTACCGCTTGTTTGAGAGCTTACTGCTACCGTTACAGTCTGCATGGTCTTTTTATCTGTCTTAAAATGGGAAGCAACAAGCTTGAAGGTATTTTCAGCTTTACCAGCCAGTGTTAATAGACTAACAAGGTATTATGATCAGTTAACCTAAACTTCTTGTTAAAATGGTTACCAATAGGATGTTGTCCTTTCCTTGCCAACATGTGAGTACATTTCATTTCCAAAGGTTTTGGTTTTAGAAAGAGCATTTTAAAAAATAAGCAGCAGTCACACATTTCTGAATGACAGCTTATAGTTTTTGAAGCAGGTTACATGCCATGGAAAGTGTGTCATCTCAAAAAGGGGTATATAAACAAGTTTCATATTGAAGTGTTTATTTTTATAACCTACTATCAAGATTTAAGGAATCTAAATGGATCCTTATACATGTGCTGAACCATTTTTTTTTTCTTTCTGTGGCCATATGTCTGTCTACATTGCTGGGGACTGTTAGGATGAAATCATTCCCTATTCGTATATACACAGCTCACCAGGAGGGAGCACGGGTTATTTTTCTTCCCTGTATTCTCCCAGAAGCTGGGAATGCTTCTAGTCAGAGGTTTATAGAATAAAGGAAGGAAGTAGAGCCCACTCTGAGTTGTTTGTTTAGCGAGTGTTCTTTGTCTGTTAACTGTGTTTTAGCATTTGTGGATGCTTATTTTGATATGGCGTGGTATTTGTCTTAGATTGTTTGGAGCCATGTTAAAATACGCTTATTGCTGTTCATTTGACATTTTAATTTTTTCACTTTCTCATTTATCAAATATGTGTACCATGCAGGTGCCCCCTACTGAGACGATTCCTCAGATCAAAAAGGAAAAACATAGTACTCAAGCTAAAAATAGAGCAAAAAGGAAACCTCCAAAAGGAATGTTTCTTTCCCAAGAAGACGTGGAGGCTGTTTCTGCCAATGCCACTGCTGCTACCACGGTGCTGAGACAACTGGACCTGGAGCTGGTGTCGATCAAACGACAGGTGCCGTGCATCCCATCCTGGTGAAGAGTGCCCTGCGCTGCAGCTGTGCTCTCGCTGCTCACTTGCTTCACAAATCTCAGAGGAGTGTTCTGTTTCTAAGGAATTGGGCAGAGGATCTTGGGCCCGTTGATTTTTTTTTTCTCCTAACTTAATCATGAAATTGAAATTTTACATATCCGTATCGATCTAGGTACAGATCTCAGTGATGTTCATTACATGAACACACCCACATAGCCTCTTTCTGGTCAAGACCTGGAACGTGGTCTCGGGCACCCTGTTCATCTCCCCTTTGTCCCTGCTCCTGTTTTGCTTTGAGTTTGGACTGTCTCCCCTTGTTGCCTGTCACTGGGTACTGATAGGAACGTGGTCTATGTGCCTGTTGGTGCGTTGTGTGTGTATGCTTGTTGGAGACACCCCTCAGAGTACAGCTGCCAGGTTGTTGAGCGTGCACACATCCAGCGCTAGAGAACTGTCTCCCAGGCTGCTTGTGTCACTTTGTGTGAGTGTTGGTTGCACCCTGGCAGGATTTCCTAATTGAAGCACAGCTGACTTTTTGGGCCAGATAACTCTTTTTGTGGGGAGTTGTTGTGTGTCTTGTAGGACATTTAGCAGCAGCTTTGGCTTCCACCCACTGGACACCAGCAGCGCCTCCCCCCACCACTCTGTTGTGCCCACGTTGTGGAATTACGGGGCTGGCAGGGGGTTGTCTCACGTTCCCATTTGGAGGCCTGCCTTTTTACGCACTTAGTGGCACCTTTTTTTTTCCCTAGTATTTGTTTATTTGGCTGCACCAGGTCTTGGTTGTGGCATGCAAATTCTTAGGTGCGGCTGTGGGATCTAGTTCCCTGACCAGGGGTCGAACCTGTACCCCCTTCATTGGGAGTATGGAGTCTTAGCCACTGAACTGCCCCCAGCCCCTCCCAGTGGTATCTTTGATGAACTGATGCTCTTAGTTTTGAGGTGGTCCAGAATCTTGTTCTTGTCTTGTGTGGTGGGTACTCTCAAGTTCTGTTAGGAACCCTTCCTGAGGTCATGAGGCACTGTGTTAAAAGCTTTGTTTTGCGTTTTGATCTTCAGTTTACCTGGAATGTTTTTCTTTGTTGTTATGTGTGGGGTTGTTTGTTTGTTTTTTTCCACATGAATATCTAGTTTACCAAGCACTATTCATTAAAGACTGCCCTCTTCCTGTTAGAAGGCCGTGGGACCTTTGTTTTAAATCTAGTGTCCATCGGGTGTATGGGTCAGATCTGGAGTTGGGTTTCTCCTTTCTTCACCGGCATCGCATGGTCCTGATGATACACAGATTATAAATGGCGCTTCGTGGTAGGGGAGTCTTCCAATGTGTCATGGATCCCTGCCCTTGTGTTTCCATATAAAACTTAGAATCACCTTCTCAATTTCCAGAAAAGTAATTTTCCTAGAGGGGATGCTGTTGAATCTATAGATCAAGATAGAGAGTTAACATCTTCTCACCCATGAACATGATTTGTCCCCGCACTTCTGTGATCTTGTTTCTTCCAAAATTTTGTAGTTCTTGATGGGAACAAGTCTTCTGTTTCTTTTATTGGAGTTACTCCTACATGTTTGGTACTTTTTTGGTGCTCTTGTAAAGAATAGTGCTTCTAAAATGAATCCTTTCCTGATTATTTGTGCCTCGTGTGGGAAATGACTCATCCTTTTGGTCTGATTTTGCATAGAAGTCAAACTGAGAAATCAGCCGAGTGGCCCAGTGTTGTCCTTGCCTTAGTCATCTCCCCCGACCCCCACCCTGACTTCAAGGTGAACTAGGGACTGGCAGTTCTCGCCGCTTGGACGAGACGAGAAGAGCAGGGCGGCCTGCTCTGTGGCCTGTCTGTCCTCTGGTGCAGGAGGTGCACAACCCAGGGCCGAGCCAGCCCCACGGACTCACGGGCTTGGCTATCTGTCCCAGCCGCTGGCAGAGCTGTATTCTAATCTTAGGAGAATCAGTTAATCTTTCTGGGCCTCTTCTCAAACAAGGAAATTCATCCTTGTCTGCCCGATGGTACAGGATGCATGAGGACTTGTACACTGTGTGTCGGAGGGGCAGGCTGTCTGGTTAGGGCCGGGCTCCCCTCTGCATTTCCTCTCCCTCTCCCGGGGCTTCAGTCCCACGGCCAGGTGAGTTTCTGATGTGTGCTGTGCAGTATCAACATGGAAAAGGTATGAGACCCTTTCCCACAGAGCTGTTACTGGTAGATAGAGAGCCTTCAGTTTTCAGAGCCAGGATCAAGAGCAAGAATGTTTTATTTGAAAGTAGCTGCCCAGAGTTGACATTACTAAAGAGTGAATTCTCAGAGTCTTCAGTTACTGGGAGATGAGGCCAGTTGTTTGCTTTCTGCAGCCTTTAGCTTTGCTGCCAGCTGCACTCCCAGACTTCCATGGTGGTCAGTCACGTGGTAGGCCTTGTGTTCTGGGCACCCCCACATCTGGTCCTATGTCTGGGACACATTCGTCTGATGGTAACAGAAGACGTGACTAACAATGTCTCAAAGAGTGAGCTGTTTGTTTCTTTTTTATTCTTATAAAATAGCAAGAAATTCCAACATCAGTGGTTGCTGGTTAGTTCCTCTGCTCAGTGCTGCTCTCAGAGTCCCCAGATTCTTTCAGAATTTCCTGCATCCTTAGCTTCTAGGGTTTTCATCTTGCTTGTGGCCTCATGCTGGGCACTGCAGAAGCCATTTCATCACCTTTGTGCCTGTGTTCAGGGCAGTAAGAAGAGGGAGGGGGAGCGGAGCTGATCCTTCTGTCCCTTTCAGCAGGAAAAGCTCTTGCCTCCTCAGAACCTCCTAGATGTTTTATGCACCAGGGCTCTGCAGCCCAGCTCCTCCTAGCTCCAAGGAGATCCTCAGTTGCTGTCAAAGATACAAGTGAGATGGGGACTGGGGACAGGTTAGCCAACAGACACTCCCTGTTGCATCAGGACTTGCTGGGTGGAGGGAATGAAAAGGTCTGACGTTAGAGAAGAATCTCTAAATACGCAGTAAAGCAGGAAAAAGAAAGTTGTGTTCAGCCAGGAGCCCTCGGTAAGACCCCAAGCCAAGTGGACTGCTTTGTTTGGTTCTTTTTTTCATGCTGGTTACTTTCTTATCCTCTGTCTTATCTAGCTGGTTGCCACTCTGGCTTCCTTTCCAGTTGGCATAATTCTGTCAACCAACCCCTATTCTTACACTTATAAGTAAACACAAATGATTAGAAGAAGGCCTGTAGGTAAATGAGAATATTGAGCTAACTTTTAGTTCAGAACTTGTGGATATTTTACCTTGTAGCCACCCATTTAATGTCTATGCTTTTTTATCCACTGATTTTAGAAGATGCATGTGATTCCTAAACAGATTGGTCTCCTTGGAAGATACATATCACTTAATCTCAGTGCAATATAGATAGATAAATAGATCTCACGTACTCTCTCAGCTTTGTATCATATATTATAAACATATAGCTAGAATGAATAGAGTAACTGGAGTGCCTGAGGAGAGGGGGAAACATGGGGTATTATGACCCCTGACTTGAGAATTTGCTCATTGCATGTTGGAAGTTTCTGGGTTTCATTTTCAGAATTCAGGCAACATAATCTGAGTGCCTTGCAGTATTTTGTGGTTTGTTGGTAACTGCAAAGTCTGAGAAGAATCTAATATTTTGCTCTTTATTATCAGAGAGTGTTCTATTAACTAATGCTGGTCTGAGAGCTTGGAATTACTTACTCTGAGTAAGTTTGGGGTATTTTCTTCTGATTTATATACCTTTTCAAAATAAACTAAAGCAAATTTCAGTAAAGCATGGTCCTAGTTTATGGCTTTTACTGTAGAGTGAGTTCTGTGCGTGTTTCCAGTATTTTTCTTTTCAGTTGTTTTTGTGGTCTGATGTGGCATTGTTATCAAAAGATTTGGAGTGGGCTGCATGGCGGGTAGACTGTGAGGCCCTTACTAAAGGCATACAGGGTCGGTTCTGGTCCTTAGGAGTGCTGGTCTTATTTACTTGCCTGCTGGTCCCGTAGCATCGAAAAGTCTTTCCTGTATTCCTCCCCCACCTGCCCGATGCCTTTAAACCTTTGAGAAGTAAAACACAGGAGGAAAGGATCTGTGAAACTGGAAATCAGTGAAATGTAAGTAGTTGAAAGTGGGATTTTTGAAAATTGTATAAGTATGAAAAGGTTTAGAGAGACAAGTATTAGCAGTGCCCATATGACAGTATCTCTACTCATCTCCCACCTCTTCCCTGGCTCTGAGAGTGCTGCTTTTCTTCATTTGCCTAGGGCACTTTCTGCTCACAAAATGTTTTTGGTGTTTCCCTTGGAAAAATGAACCTGTTCCTCTGCTTGCTTTCTTATTTGCTCAAGTGATACTCAAGAATGAAAGTGCTGGGGCCAGAGTTCCCCTGGTGCTTGGCACAGAAATTCCCCTCTGCCTAGAGCGGAGTGAAAAGGGCCCCATCTGTGACCCAGCTTGCTCAGGAGTCCAAGCAGAATTAAGGAGCAGGCCTGAATTGATGGAATGGTTTGTCCTGTTGTGTCTTTCTTTTGATTAGGCAAGCTCAGTGAAAGATTAGGTCCACCGAATCAAAGCAAGAATGTGGAAAAGATAATTTGTGAGAAAATTAGGAAGTTACAGTTGCTCAAAATTAGGCTCGTGGAAAAATAGCTTTTTTCCTCTCCCCATTAAAGAAGTCTGAAGGGCGGGCTTCTGCCTTCACTCTGCCTGCTCTGCTCCCTCAGCTCCACTCTGTGGTGGAGGCACAGGCGCTGGGTCGGTGTCAGACTCAGATTGTACCTTCTGTTGTCCAGATGGGCACCTGTTAACGAGCTATTGGATTAGGATTGTGTGTGCAGGAACCTTCTTACCACCATCCCTTCCTTGTTTGTTCCTTGTTTGTTGCCCTCAGCAAGTTAATTAAAACATCTATTAATAGTTAGCTGCTCTCAAAGGATGTGATAGGGGCCTTGTATTTGGGGCTGTCATATAGACCAGAAACTGCTTTCCTCTTGGCTTTTTGTTTCTTTTAACTTTCATAGTTTTGTTTTCTTTTCATACCTTTATAAAAGTCTTTCATTTTTAAAATGAGAATCTTGTTTCTCTTAGATTCAGAATATTAAACAGACGAACAGTGCTCTAAAAGAAAAACTTGATGGTGGAATAGAACCATACCGACTTCCAGAGGTAAGATTATGTAAATACCATCTTTGAAGTCACACCCAAGTTTATGTGTTTAAGAATTTACTATCTGTGTCTTCAGTACACATCTTCTAGAAGGAAAGATATAGACATCATTTATTATAACCCTAGTTGATGTTAACATTCTGATATAAGATTGATTAATCCTCATAAGGACACGCCCGTGCCTAAATGTAGTGTGCTAACAGGACTCATTTGGATGTCCAGGTCATTCAGAAATGCAACGCCCGCTGGACCACGGAAGAGCAGCTGCTCGCCGTACAAGGTAGGAAGCTTGTACTTATAAACAAGAAGCTTGTACTTATAAACTTAGAAGCTCTGCTTATAAACAGAGAGCTTAAGCAGAGCAGTCGCCTCCGGAGGCAGTTGTGCCCCAGCCTGCTCTCAGCACATTGCTCACCTTTAACAGACTCCTGTGAGCTGACATCCTTCTGGTAGGCATCATATTAGCTGAATTTCTGCATTCCCTTTGGGCTTTGCTTTTTTCCTTTCCCATGTCTCACAAGATGTAAAAATTAATCTAGAAGTCTCAGTGTCTCAAGGCATATTTCATTTTAGCAGCTGCTTGTTGGGTTCTGAATAGTCAGAAAGGACAGAGTGAGGGTTAGGGCTGTACGGTTGGAGGTGTTCTAGTCCTGGGAGCCTGGAAAGGCCTGTGTGGAATGCCCACAGCGCAGGATGGCTGCTGGGCGGCCTCAGTCACGCCCTGCGGCGTGCGGTGAGAAGGCGCAGACTGAGCACGGCAGGCCACGCAGGCTGCGGCCGGGCTCTCACGCAGACCGCCGTGCCGCTCTTCCTGTCGGCTTCTACGCTAGCATGGTGTCTGCTGTTAGGAGCCCCCGTGCTACCTTATCTGGGTCAGGGGTGAGTCTCAAGTGTGTGTGTGAGTGTGTTTTATTATTTTTCTCTTGTATTGAAAAAGACGCTTTCTTCCATCCTTAGCCATCAGGAAATACGGCCGAGATTTCCAGGCCATCTCAGATGTGATTGGGAACAAATCAGTGGTGCAAGTGAAAAACTTTTTTGTAAATTATCGACGCCGCTTCAACATAGATGAAGTTTTACAAGAATGGGAGGCAGAGCACGGGAAAGAAGAGAATGGTCCCAGCAGCCAGAAACCTGTCAAGTCCCCAGACAGCTCCATCAAGATGCCTGAGGAGGACGACGAGGTGAGTCTGAAGCAGCTGGTCTCTGCGGGATTCATGCTCGACCTCCAGTTACTTTCTTCACTGATGACCTTTTCCAGCTGTAGAAATAGATTTAGGCTTCAGCTGTGTCAGTAATGACTTTTACCTGTAAATGCTGTAATATATGTTGGCTTTAGTCACTTCTTGGTCACTGTGTACGTATTCACGTTTGAATTCCTGGACAAATTCTTAAGTCCACCCTACTTTCTCTAGCCACAGAATATTTCACATTACCAGTATTTCCTTAAATACAGTAACCACTTGGCCCTGAAACGGTAAGTTAGAAGTGCCTTGGGGATCGGGAGAGTTCAGTCATGTGAGCTGTGTGTCGTCCCCTGTGAGGTGTGTGAGCTTACAGGGGTGTCTGCAGGTTCCTGGTGCGTCTCTGCGGCCACACCTCCAGCCTGGCTGCTGTTGGGGGGCCAGTGGGTAAAGGACTGATGGGGACAAGCCTAGGTCTTGGGTTACTTGGCATTTCCAGAGTGGAACTAACATTCTTGTGACCTCCTGGGTGGTGGCACTGAGTCCACTGGCCCAGTCGGCAGAGATTGAGGGGAGATTGCTGAGGCTGCAGGGTCTGTCTGCTGCCTGCCTGCCTCCTGCGGCAGGGGGCTGCCCCCTGCATGCTCACCCTTCCCCACAGACAGTGTGTAGGGCTAGGGGGTGGGAGTGCACACCATCCACTTATTTTTGCATTTGCTCACTGATATGGTGGGCTTCCCTGATAGCTCAGGTGGTAAAAAATCTACCTGCAATGCAGGAGACCTGGGTTCGATTCCTGGATCAGGAAGTTTCCCTGGAGAAGGGAACAGGCTACCCACTCCAGTATTCTTGGGCTTCCTTTGTGGCTCAGCTGGTAAAGAATCCGCGGAGACCTGGGTTCGATCCCTGGGTTGGGAAGATCCCCAGAGAAGGGAAAGTCTACCCACCCCAGTATTCTGGCCTGGAGAATTCTAATGTGAGGATTAATTTGCTCATTACTTTTATCATCAAAATCTTTCCCAAACGAGGCAGGAAAGACTTGAAGTTACTTCTTCTGTGTTGTCTTGTGACTCTTTGCTCCCAGAGCCTGGCTGCAGAACTTTGAGGCCCCCAACCTGTGCGTGCATGAGCCTTGTGAGGAGGGTGCCCTGAGAGCATGGCACTGCCAGCCACCCCCACCCCTCCACGTCCATATGCCAGTTTCAGAAAGGGCCTTGAGGCATCTACACCTGTCAGAAGAGGCGGTTTCAGAAGCACACCAATTTCCTTAGACTGCTTAGAAAGGGCCTTGAGGCATCTACACCTGTCAGAAGAGGCCGTTTCAGAAGCACACCAATTTCCTTAGACTGCTTAGACTTTGCTCCCAGAAAATGTCTGCAGTCGTGTTCAGTCTCTAGTGCTGGCAGTGCAGTGGTCCTTGACTCACACCCACCCAGCCCAGCCTGCCCACGGACGGGACAGCACAGAGGCAAAAGGGGTGTTTTTATCTTGGGGCAGTGACTTTATCTGACAGCTAGTTACCCCTTCAACATCAGATTACCTTCCCTGAAGTCCTGGACTCAGTTTAGGAAGCATTGAGAACATGATGATTACTGGGGAAGGGCCATTAGAACTTGGAGAATGAAAGCTTTCTTCCAGGTCTGTTTTCTGACTTAAGGCTCATGAAGCAGAAATGAGAGGAAACTCAGATCTCTTTCCGCTTCAGATTTCATCATAGCCGGCCCCAGAGAATTAGCATGAAAAATTTGCTCACAGGTTGAGGACGCAGAGTCATCATTTTCCTAGACCTGATCCGTTGATTGGCTTAATCTGTCAGCTGATGTTTCCTCCTGTCTTGCTAGCCCAGAAGGTCTGTCCTTCCTTTTCTTTAGTCCCTTTCTTCTTATGCTTCTTAAGGCACCAGGCCTCCTGCTTTGCCACCCTGGTTTTCCAGTCTCTGTGTTAGCCCATAGAAGGAGGAAATTAATCTGTAAGGACCAGCTGCTTCTCTGTGTCCACCAAGGGCCTAAGGGAACTAGCTAATTGTCTGTCTGATCAGTGCTCAGAACTTAGTGTGCTTGTAATTTCTCCATTCCTGTGGAGTCCAGCAGCTCAGAAAGATGTCTGCTGGTGTCCAGCCTGCCCGCGGGTCTTACCTGTTTATGCAGCGCAGGCAGATTTGAGAAGTTCATGGTCATCTGTCAGCTGTGGGCTTTCTTCCTTTGGAGCTGAGGAGGGAGAGTAACCCACGAGGGTTGAGCGTGTGAGACTCAGGGTTTTCCGGGGAGGGCCGGGCACAGATGGAGTCCGGGGAGGTGTCAGAAAGGCGTGGAATGACGCTGAGGTGACTGGTTTGGAGGTAAACATTCTCACTTAAAAGTGTAGAGCGATTGAGTGTATTACTATTAAGGAGAAATTGATTTCACTAGTAACAGTTCTCATAAATTGGGGTTTCACCTGAAGGCACAGCTGTTTTCAGATTTTGGACTCTTAAGTTTGGCTGTTTCCTTAGAAATAAGACACCATGGGGGAGCAGCAAGCTCTGAGACCCTCAGTGATCTTGAGGCCTAGGTCCAGCAGTCAGTCTTTAAAAATGAGAGTAGAGAATTAGAAAGGCCTGTGAAGTTTATAAGAAGCTACAGCCTTTATGTTGCAGCTGTCTGCTAACCAGCGTGGGTGCTGGGACTCCCAGCAGGGTACCTGAAGGCCCTGTGCGGGCCCCTTAACCCTGTGAGGTGGACCGTGGTGTTGGGCACCTGCTGCTGACTAGGACCCTGCTAACTCACCCCGGGTGCACAGTTCATAGGGCACGTGGCCATGGAGGCCTGCCCACGTGGCCTGGCACAGCCTCCACCTCTGCACCCTGGCCTGGGAGCTGTGGGGCTGGAGAGGGTAGGGGGGCTGCCCCAGACCAGAGTCAGCAGCGCGTTCTGGTGACCTGTCTGTGTTTCTCTGTTTCCTCCTTGCTCAGGCTGCTTCTGTTCTTGATGTCAGATACTCATCTGCCTCCTGAGACACTCTGGTGGCTTGAGCGCTTGGTGTGGACGCCTGCATTTTCCAGGATTCAGGTACCTCCAGACTTCACCCAGCCATCCGCATCACAGCTCTGTGGACAAGCAGCTATTACCAAAAAGGCACACACTCGCAGTCCTGGGCTACACCTGCCTTAATTCTTCGCTCGTTCCTCGTGCGGGGCCGCTTCCCCGAGAGCTCTCTGTGTCTCTCACTCCGCCTCAGTGCGGGGATCCTGTGGCCTGCACGCTTCTGCGACGCTGGGGCCCGCCGCCCCCATGGAGCCCCGGCCCACCTACGGCAGCTCTTCCCCATTGGCGGCTTCGGAACAAGGAGTCACTCGGAGGTGCGACTCTGTTCCTGCATGGCCTGCAGTCCCTACTTTGTGCATAATGTAATTTTCAGAGTAACTGTGACCCGTTGGCCTTCTGGGAAGTTTCCTTTGTTCTTTTCTGAGGCATCCACCTAAGTGATATCATGCTTCTTCAGAAACCACCGCATATTGGCAGACTGCGTCATAACCTTTATAGTGCCAAACAGCTTGATACAGCTCCCCTTTCCCTCAATGTAGGTATAATTATGGTTTATAAATTCACTTGGCTTAAATCTCTCCCTTCTCCCTGCCCGTGTGGTAGAAAGCTCATTCTCTGCACTGTCCTTGGAGGATCGTGGACCCCAGCACTCGCTGCCTTCAGCATCATCACCCCAGGATGGGCGCCGCCCCGTCTTCTCTTTCCCCTCCCCGCCCCGAGCTCCAAGAGTGTCCATACACTGTACCTGGTGCTTGTACATTGGGAATTGGTGCCTTCTCCTTTTGGCAACCATGTTTTCAACCCTCTTTTCTGTTTCAGTGTCTTATTTCTTCTTTAAAGTTGATTGCTTGCCAAAGATGACATCACTGAGATGAGGAGACGGGGAGGCCTTGCTGCAGGTGCTTGACAGAGTGCGGATGCTCGATGTCACGTGGGGCGGTGATATGGGCCTGCGGCCGGCTGGCGGCGGCTCTGTCAAGGCTCTGTGCTCTTCGGGCGCTGTCCTCTTGGGACACCTGGCCTCTTGCCCCTCTCTCCATGTCGCCTCTTCTCTGTCACATGCTGGCCGTGCAAGCACCGCCCCCTCGATGTTATAGAACAGGCAGGGGCGTGTTCGGTCACTGGTTCTAGTGAGTCCAGGTGGGAAGAAACCATCTGCAAAGGGGTGTGTGATGCCTTTTGGTTGGGCTGGGAACAAGTACAGATATTTAACAAATGTTCTAAAACTTCCAGAATCACTTTTATTCTCTTGCCAGGCTGTGGGCCTGTGAAGGGGCTTAGGGTAGACTGCGCTGTGCCTCCTGGTGTGCCCCATTCCCTGGCCCGTGGTCGGTTCAGTCTGCACTAAATATGTGGAAGGAGCTTTTTTTTGTTGGTTTTTGCATCAATGAAGTATTTTTTGTGCTTTCAATACCAAAAAGAAAAAAATTCCGGATGCTTTAAGGCATAAACAGAATTCTTAAGAATTTGAAATATGCAATTAAAATTTGTTGTTTTGACTCCCATGCACCTTGCTTTTTTTTTTTTTTTAAGTCAGCTGATTTTCTCTTTAGGAAGAGGGTCAGCAAGACACCTAGAATGTTTGGAATTGTACTTCTTTTTTTGAAATCTGGAGAAAGGTTATCAGAAAGGGAGTGAGGCGGGACTTTCCCGGCGCCCATCACCTACCTGTCCCTGCACACAGTGTCTGTTGGTCACGTGAGGGCTGGTGAGGAAGAGCCTCCAAGGCGGGCAGCACAGTAACAGTGGTCACTGTGCAGGGCCTGTTTTGTTTTTGTCGTGAGCCTGCCGCCTAATTGGAACATGGCAGGAAAACACGGGCAAGAGGTGACAGGAGTTTTGCACGTTGCTGAAAGGGTACAGTAGGCCTGGAGGCTCCCGCTGCACCTGGCCTCTTCTCCAGACCTCCTTGCTCGTTAGAGAAGCAGTGGGCACCTCGCTGCAGCGGTCTGTCTGCCAGTTGTGCTTCCTCTCTTCACCCCCAGGCTCCTTCCCTCAAGAGTCTGTCCCGCTTGGCAGTGCTTCAGGGCTGGTGCTGGTCTGCGCTGCGCGGCGGGCACACCGGCAGTGCCAGGCCCGTCTGTGCTCAGACATCCCCTGACCCGGCTCCTGGTGACAGGTGGTCTCCAGTCCCGAAGAGTCATGGTGCTGGTGTACTTGCCATTGTGGCCACTGGGTTTTGGCTTTCTCGCCAAGGGAAAGGGGGGTGTGGTTTTCATTTGCTAGAAGGAAAAAAGATAGTTGTCTTTGCCTGACTGCCTTCGTTGTAGTTTCATGCATAAGATAGCACTGTGTTTTAAACTGTTTCATTACACTGTCTTTGCAATGATGTTGTAAATGCAAGAAATCACTTCCCTTTAGAAGTGAAGTGGTTTGGTCTTATTTATGGGACGACCCTTTTTAACATACCAAGACTCGGGTGCGTCAGCAGGTTGTGTTTGGGTGTGTAAGGGTCCATGGTGACTGCTGCTTCAGATGCAGTGTTCACTTAAGGTTTGTCTTCTTAAAAACTATCAATGTGAATGTCATAATTATATATATTTTTTGTGGAAAATTTCTCCTAAGTATAAGTTATTGTGCAAAATATAGTACCATTGAAGCAAATGATAGTTTACCTTTTAGTTTAGAAATCCTGAAAGATATAAATTGTATTGCATATGCATTAAAAGTTTGTTTTATTTAATTTTATGTAGATGTGTAAAGTGTTAGGTAAACATTTTTTCACTTACTCATTTGAACACCTTGTTACTTGAATATTGTTTTGACTGGTCTGAAACAGTGATGGATTCTGTAGGATCGCTCTGTAAGCAGGAAGCAGCCCTGCCTGCTCCTGCTAAGTGGGGAGCCGTGGGGCAGCAGCGCCGGAGTCGGCCGGACCCCGAGGTTAGTGTAGACCCCGCCTCCCCACGTCGTCTCAGTGCGTCCACGCCCACCAAACATCAGTTCCTCAAGATGGCTTTGGATAGTTTTTAACCTGCCAGATCCTTTGATGGTCGTAAACCTCCGATCAAAAAATGAAAAAGAAAACGTAGTTGAATTTGGAAAGCTGACTGTTGCCACACGCCACTCTAAGTGTGCTCGTTGTCACTTTAATTTCAACTATGCCCTATTTTTGTCTTTCTGATTATCAGATTGTACTATTGGTATAATTGCATACCAAAAATAAGCCAAATAGTGCATTACACTAACTGGATCCCTGCTTATATGAGCAAAGGTCGGATGAAGCCAGCTCACCCGAGAGCCTCGTTTCTTGTCTAGCCTGATGTAAACTGAGTGACCCCGGATTCAAGCTTGTGATATCAAGTGAGACTTTATCTCAAGTTGACTCGAGGTGGTTAGCTAATTTGAATCTAGTGATCTTGTGCAATGCTCAAAACAAACCCTCTCTCTGCCACTCCCCGGACCTCTGCAGCGTTCCCTCCTTAGAGTGAAGCACAACTGCAGTAACGTCACAGTCCAGCGAAGGAAGGTCAGTACAGCCTACGCATGTTGTATGGTAATGAGTGTTTACAGCCCTTCTCCGGAACTCGAGTCTGTACTGGAGCAGATGGTATTCCATTACGTAGACTTACCAACTTTGCTAAGTGCTTTTTAGATTGCTTAAAAATTTTTTCAAGATTTTAAAAGATGTATAAGGTTAAGTTTGCAAATATAATGGAAATGCTGTATATCTTTTGAAGTGATAAAAATCCATGTTGGAATTTTAAAGAAAATATGTTGTAATAATGCGTTGTAAGTAATATTTTAATGTCTCTTTTTGCCTGTTTTCTATTTCAGCACATTCATTGTGGTGAATGTTCATAGCATTATAATTGCTTAGCCATCGAATGATAACATTTGTTAGTAGAGACTGAAAGATTTATTTGTGAAATTCTGCAGAATTCATTTTTCTATTTCCAATATTTGCTGAAGTTAAATAAAAATTTTCAAGCCATTGATGTAATAAAATATGAAACAAAAGACTGTTCTGACCCTCCAGGCTCCCTCAAAGCAGCAGCCCACCCTGACTGACACCAAGTGGGTTTTCCCTGCCTCTTGCCTGGGGCCTCTGGGTTTCTGAAAGCGTCCATTCCCTGTGCACTGTGGGAGCACATGGCTGGGGTGCTTTTGTTTTTAACCCTTAGATCTACTTGAACTACATTTTTTATTTTATAATATATGATGATCCTACAGTTGGGATCAAATCAGTGGACATGAATTTGTTACGTTTGTGATAGTTGAGGACTTAAATGTATAGGTTTGATGAGAGGAATTTTTTTCCTGTTAATGGTTTTTCGGCTCCAGTGGGCTTTGACGCATGGCTGCCGGCCTTAGCACAGACACGGGACTGTGGGAGAGAAGAGGCGAGATGACTGCCTGTGTTGCGTCTGGTCAGCCCAGTGGACATGGCCCAGGTCTCAGTGCCTCTCTGAATCACATGAGGACCTCTGTGAGTGCCCAGTGACCATCTCTGTGGTCCTTTTTAGCCAGAATGTAGGATTTGGCTAGATAACACTTGTATAAAAATCAGCCTTGCCTCACACAACATGTAAAACACACAGGTGGGCTCGCTCTGTGTGGCGACTTCCCTTAGTGAATGGGTTTTGCGTGACGCTTCCCAGAGGCCCTTGCCTGGCAGATGCAGTCACTGTGCTGAGTGTCTGCGGAGCGTGTGTGCGGTGCTGCCAGGGGTGGCCCCTGGGAAAGGAGCTCAGAGGCTCAGAGACGTCAGCACATGTCTCTGGAGGTGACTCCGGTCCAGACCCAGAGGGAGCCAGTGCCAAGGCCAGGGCCGGGCTTTCCTCCAGGAGACTGAGAGGGTGTGCGGCAGGGACAGAGGAGGCCACGTTGGCAGCTGGGGTGGGCCCGGTGAGGGCTGTTTGGGCTTCTGATGAGGTTCCCCCTCCTCACTGCGCTCTCTGAGTTCTCCTCCTCCGTGTGTGGCACTGCTGTGTCCAAGCTCATCAAACTAGAAACATGGTGTCGCCTGCCTCTGACCCCCAGCTTGAGGGCCTTCCTCCATTACTACGTCCCGTGACAGCTGAGGCCCCTCCCAGTGTCCTGAGCTGATGCTCTCGCTCCGGATTCATCTTAACCCTAACATGCCTCTTTTCCTGCTCGCTCTCACCCTGCATCTCCCAGCCATAATCAGGGCCCTTTCCTGCTTAAAACACTCCCTCTGCCTTCCAGAAAAGCTCGTTCATTCCAGAAAAGCCCTTCATTCTGTCTTAAGCCACATCACATGCCTACTGCAGGGCCAATCTCTGCTTTTCTCAGAAACAACGCCACACCCCCCTACAGGGCCCTGAAGTCCTGACCCACAGCTCAGGGCTCCACCTTCAGCAGAGGAACCAGTCTCAGGGCCTCTGCCACTTACATGTCTCTGCACTTCCTCTTCGTACTGTACCACAAAGAAGTGGCTTTACGTTTGCTCTTCTTTTGAATAGGTAACCAGCATGCTTGTTACAAAAGGCAGACAGTGGGACGTAAGCTCCCCGCCTGTGGCCTCCAGCCACCCGCCCCTTCCGCGCCTCCTCTGAGAGCGTATCAGCAGGTGTACAAGCATGCATGCTCACTTGCACGTGTCACATACATTTCCATGCAGATAACGTGCAGTCGTCTCTCTGTCAGTATGTGGGGGATCGGTTCTTGGACACCACAGACACCAGGATCCAAGGATACTCGAGCTGCCCCTGTAGCAGGGTGCAGTCAGCCCTCCCTGTCCATGGGCTCCCCGTCCACAGGTGCATGCAGAGGCGGACTGTAGTGTGTATACTGTTCTTACCTCACATAGTGATACCGTAGTCCGCTACACCAACCCATGGAGAGGAAGTTGCTTCATTTCTCTGCACTGGTTTCATGGTATCCAGTTACGACAGTAACTGTTTACTTAAACTGTGTCATTTGATAGTCAGTGAAGAATCGTGATATCAGAAGACTGGAGCCAGCCTATGTCATTTTGCCTACAGGCAAGTGTAGTTGTGGGGATAAATATCTAAGACTGGAATTTGAGTCCAGAAATCGGTTCACTTTGACACTTGACACATGGTGGTGTGTTTCTCCCAGAGGGGTTGTAGCAGTCTCTCTTTCCATCAGCCGTGAAGGAGGCAACCTGTTGCCCTGTGCCCTTCCTAACTCTGTGATAATTAAACGTTTTGATCCAAGGTGTTTCATAAGCTTTTCATGAGATCCAAGACTGTCATAGTCATCTCTGTGCCCACAATTGGCGATAATAGGCTTGTGGAATAAAGAGCTGTGATGTCAGCACGTTGACGAAGAAGAATGAGCGCCTGCTGGCCCTTGTGTGCAGGATGAAAGGCCCCATTGTGGTCTGTGATGGCCGCCCCCAGAGGGGAGGGGGACTTGGTGGCTGCTGGTTCCTGGGCATCCAGAGACGGATGAGCTGAGAGGTTTGGGGTTTTCTGGGCCCTTTGCTTCTTTCTCAAGCTGTTTGCCTTTTTTTAATTGCCCAAGGACTGAGGAAAAAATGAACTGGAATTAAAGGTCTGGTGCTGATACATTAGGAATGAGGTTGGAGAGCGCTCTGTGCAGCCTGGTTTTCTGGTCCTCCGTCCCCGTGCACTATCGCCGCCCCGCCCCGGTAAGGTGCCACACGCACCGTGCCAGCTGACCAAGAATCCTGACCGGAGACGCTCCACAGACACCTTCCAGCCGAGACGCCACAGGCAGTGCTTCTCAAATCCAAGTGGGCCGTGGGGAGAGATCGTCCCACCTGGGGCATTCTTGGAAGGCATCCCTGAGGAGGTGACAGTTGAAGGCGTGACAGCTGGCCTGGTGTCCCTGCAGACCCCGTGGTTTATGTGAGACGGGCCTGTTTCCTCGCCACCCACTGGAGGGTGTTGGAACTTCCTGTGGCTCCACGGTGATCCCTGTCCTCAGTCTAGGTCCCCACTCAACGCTGAGGCTGGTGAATGTCGCTGCTGCTTGGAGATGGGGAGCAGCCAAGTTACCTGCAGGCACCGCACACAGATTCCCTCCTGAAGGCTGCCCCTTGGCTGTCAGGGTCAGAGGACAGGGTAGGGCTGAACGCTGGCACGTGGCTCTCCAGCTATGGTTTCTGTCAGGGATTCCCCAGCCTCTGGATTGGGCAGCTGCTCGTGACCCCAGGCCTCAGGCCAATGTCCTGCCTGAGGACAGGCGTTGCCAGAGGGGGCGCCTTGTCCTCCTGCCAAGACTCTTCATGGAATGAAGTTATTTGGCGGATGGTGGCTCGTGACACTTAACTGATTGAAAAGTAAATCTAGTAGCAAGTAGCTCTTATATTCTGCATAATCATGAATGGGAAATTATTTGTGGTTTTTACTATTAATTGCTTGATTTGTTGAAGATGGCCTTGGCCTCCAGGGACCAAACATGTTTTGCTTGATGTAACGCTCATGGCAGCCTCACACAAAGGGCCTACCATCCTGGTCTTATGGGAGACCAAGACTGGGAAAAGAATGTCTTCCCAAGTTAAATGAGCAGAAAGGGCCTGAGTTGGGGCTGGACACACCAGAGGCTCTGCTCTACTGTGTGGCCTCCTCCTTAGGCCCTGGGACATGGCCTCAGTTGCCCCCTCAGCCGCCTCATCAGTGAAGCAGGGACGATAGCCGTCTGACTTAGCCGAGGCAGTGCGTAGAGACGGCTTGGTCCAGCTCAGGGGCCTGCAGAGAGGAGATGCCCCACAGAAGGTTCACCCTTCCCTTCCACAAAGACCAGTTTTCTCAGGAGTGTGTGTCGCCTCGTCTCCTGCGAGCAGGGGATGAACCAAGTGTTTCACAGTTCATGGGCCTTCAGACGGAGCCCTCATTTCTCTTCCCAAATTCCCACCTCCAGCCCTACCCCTAGACCAGTGGCTCTCCAGTGGTTTTGGTGGCGCTCTCTTACCAGACGGGAACTTACTGACAAGGCACCTCCGTGCCCACATATTCCCCTGTAGCATTTGTACGGGCAGTGCCTGTAATTAGTATGTTCAGAATTAGAAAAATCCCTGGAGCCATTTTCTTGTGTACCCTCTATCCTAGACAGCTCGCTGGCACTGCTGGTCCCTGGCCGTCCCTGCTCCGAGGCTCGGGAACACTGTACTGTGAAGGAGGTGCACGCCGACCCCCACCCCTGTGTCTGCAGGAGCCGAGGCCAGAGCGCTGCAGCACGGGCACAGGGTCACTCAGCCGGCAGCTGGTGGGCGTGCCTTGAGACCGCTCCTCGCCAGGCCTGCTGCTGTGGCCGCCAGGTGGCCGAACTGCTGTGCGAAAGGTGAGGGGGGCTCTCTTCAGTTTGGCTGCCCCCAAGGCCGGGCCCATTCTGAGCTCCCCCATTGCCAGCAAGCACGGTTCAGCTCCCCATCTTGAGTCCAGGCCCCAGGGCCAGTTCTAGAGTGTCCTTTCCCGCCTTTAGCCCTTGCCAATGCTGGCCATGGGCACTCTCTCTTCCTGCAAGGGAACTCATGTCTCCAGGGCCGCTCGTCTCTAGAACGGATCCCGGTTTCACGCTGCCGTCATCACAGCAGTTGGTTTTGGATGCCCTGCTGGTCACCGCACACCTGCCCCTGAACCTGCATAGTGCCCAGAGCTGACTGGACCTGATGTCCAGCTGACCTCCTCAACTAAGGCCTGGGTACCCCCACCTCCTCCCATGGCACCAGGCTGTCCAGAGAGGACTCTGGAAATTTCCCCACCGTGTCCCATTTCAGGCCGCCCAGCCATGGAGGTCTCCCGGGGGGTGATCTTTGGCTCCTCTGTAGCCTGGGGCTCTGGGCCCAGGGCCTGGTGGTGCCCGGTGAATCCTGCCCAGCAGCACCGTGAGGCCCGGGCTTCCGTCAGCCCTTTTCACAGGAGCACTGGGACATAATTCTGCCCTTGTCTGGCCCTGACCACAGAGGTGAGCCTGATGACCCCTTTTCCCTGACTTCGCTGGTAGGAAAGACTTGGAGGAGTGGCCCCAGTGAGTCACATCTCCGAGTATCCTCACCACACACTGTCACTCACCCCAACTCTTCTTACTCATGGACTTGCTTCACCCCACAGAACCTTAGCAGTCATAACGTGAGCATCAGCCTGTGCTTTCTCTTGTTGTTGAACATCCTGCCACCCTATGGAGAAGCTTTGCAACCACCTTCTGTACACACTGAGAGTCCCAGGCAAAAAAGAAAGGAGCAGAGAGGATATTTGAAAAAATAATGGCCAAGAACTTCCCAAGTTTTATGAAAGATACAAATATAAACATACAAGAATCTCAATGAGCTCCAGGTAAGATAAAGTCAGAGACCCACACAAAAACATGTTATAATGACTGTCAAAAGCCAAGAGAATCTGGAAAGCAGCAAGAGAAGAGAAAAGCAACTCTGCACACACGTGGGATCCTCAGTAAGATAATGAGCAGATTTCTCATGAGAAACACCAGAGTCCAGAAGGCAAAGGGTTGAGCATAACAAAGGCCATACGTGAGTGAACGTCATGTTCAGTGGTGAAAGAGTGAAAGTGCCTCCTTTAAGATCAGGAAGAAGGCAAGGATGCCTGCTTTCACCAGTGTAGTACTGGATGTCCTCACCAGAGCAATTAGGCGAGAAAAAGTATAATAAGAGGCATCCAAATTGGACAGGAAGAAGTGACATAATCTCTGTTCATGAATGATATGATCTTATATGTAAAAAATCCTAAAGATTCCACAAAGGAACTTAAAACCAATAAATGCAGCAAAGTGCCAGGATAAAAAAATCACATGAAAATCGGTCTATACTTTTTATACACTAACTGAACAATCTGATAAGGAAATTAAGAAAACAATTCCATTTCTAGTGGCTTTAAAAAACAATAAAATACTGAGCAATAAATTTAACCAAGGAAAGAATAGGTTTGTACACTGGCAACTACAGAAGGTTGCTGCAAGAAATTAAAGGACATCCCATGTTCATGGATTGGAAGGCTCGATATTGTCAAGATGTACGGTGAGAACATTTAAGATCTACTTTTAACAAATTTCAAGTATACAGTAGAGTATTTGTTCACCAATTTTTGGCTGTGTCAGATCTTCACTGTGGCTTGAGAGCCTCGTTGCTCTGCAGCAGGTGGGATTTTAGTTCCCCGGCCAGGGATCAAACCTGAGTCCCCAGCACTGCAAGGAGAGCTCCTGACCACTAGACCACCATGGAAGCCCCACGATACAGTACTACTGTAGGATCGTCGCCATGCTGCGCGTTGGATCCTCAGAACTTATCCGCCTTATAACTGACTGTGTGTGCCCTTCCTCCACCCCATCCCACATTCACTTTACACGTCACCCTAGACCTGCCTGCACGCTCTGCTCTGTAATTCTGGTATCAGCTTGTTTGCCACCGTGATCACGGACTCGGGTGTGCTGCAGCGGCAGAGACTCCAGTAACGCTTCACCTCATAGCCAGACTCTGAACCCCTTGCCTCCGGCCCAGAGACTTCCTGCTGCTGCTGAAGTACCAAACACAGTAGGATCTTCTCGGTAGCCACGGCACTGTGACAGGCGTTGATGCCCTCCCCGAACTCCAGCCATAGAGGATGCTGGACTCAGCCTATTAATTCTTCTCCCTCACACCCTGGACTCTGCGGAGATGTATAGCTTCATACAGCCTCACTGACAATGTATCATGAGGTTGAACAAATCAGTTTGTCCTGAAGCTATGGCTGGTTCAGAAGTGGAAGTGAAAGTGCTGGTCGCTTCTGACCCTGCGAACTGTAGCCCACCAGGCTCTTCTGTCCATGGAATTCTCCAGGCAAGAATACGGGAGTGAGTGATCTTCCCAAGCCAGGGAATGAATCTGGATCTCCTGCACTGCAGGCAGATTCTTTATCATCTGAGCCACCAGGGAAACCCCTGCACCTTCTTAAATTTGCTCTTGCTGCTTTCTTTATTCCTCACTTTCCTTGCCTTGCACTTACTGATAAAGAGCTTCTACCTCTGGCTCTAGTTTCCAGGGAGCCTGGCAGTCTGCAGTCTTCTGACTTGTCATCCTAGTGAGCATGCCACAGGCTGGCCCGACGGTGCGCATCTGCAGGACTCATGTTTGCTAGTGACGGGAACACACTGGCCAAATTAAGCAAAAGAAGGGAGTTCTTAGAAGGGCTTTAGAAAGTTAAAGATAGAATTGGGTTCCTTCGAAAGTTAAAGATAGAATTATCATTTGACCCAGTAATTCCGCTTCCGGAAATATGTCCAAAGAATTGAAAGGAAGGTCTTGAAGAACTATTTGTACACCCGTGTTTATGACAGCGCCATTCACGAGAGCTAGAAAGTGGGAGCAACCCAGCGTCCTTTGACAGACGAATGGATACACAAATGTGTCAAGTGAATACTGTTCAGCCTCAAAGGGGATCTGAGATGCACTACAGTGTGGAAGTACCTTGAGGACTGTCTTAGTCCACTTGGCTTGCTAATAGCAAAATAACGAACTGGGGAGCTAATAAAAAAAATGTATTTCTCACAGCCCTGGAAGCTGGGAGATCCAAGATCCAGGCATCATCTGATTTGGTTTTTGATGAAGACCTTGTTCCTGGTTTCTAGACAGCTATCTTTGCTGTGTCCTCAAAAATGTCCTCCTGAAATGTCTTGTAAGAGCACTAATCTCATTCATAAGGGCTCTACCCTCACAACCTAATTACCTACCTGCCAAAGGCCCCACCTCCAAATACCACCACCTTGTATCAAAATAAGGGTTTTGTGGGGACACAAACATTCAGTCTATTACAAGGACCTTATGCTAAGTCAAATAAGCCACAAAGAGAAAAATACTATATGATTCCGTTTACATGAGGTGTGGAGAATAGGCAAATTCGGAGACAGACGGTGAAATGCTGGCTTCCGGGTGCTGGAGGGGAGAGGGTATTTGTTTCATGGGTATACTGTTTGGATTTTGCAAGGTGAAAAGAGTTCTGGAGATGGTTGGTGATGGTTAATGTGAATGTACTTCACACCACTGAACTGTACACATCTAAGTGGTTAAG
This sequence comes from Capra hircus, assembly GCF_001704415.2. NCBI lineage: Eukaryota > Metazoa > Chordata > Mammalia > Artiodactyla > Bovidae > Capra > Capra hircus. The sequence continues at coordinate 66,714,215 of NC_030828.1, forward strand.
AAGGTAAATTTTATGTTACACGTTTTTTACCACTGCAAGTATTAAAGACTTCCAGTCTGATGGTGGAGTGAAGTGGTCAGGCCGCCTGACCTGCATATAACTATGATAAAATTTGAGCAAAATACTAAAACAAATACATGCCAACTATTTAAAAGAACTGGAGAGCTTCCCTGGTGGCTCAGTGGTAAAGAATCCACCTGTCGATGCAGGAGACACAGGTTCGATTCCTGATGCAGGAAGAGCCCACATGCAGTGGAGCAGCTGAGCACGTGCACCACAGCTACTGAGCCTGCGCTCCAGAGCCGGGACCGCAGCTGCTGAGCCTGCGCGCCCTACAGCCCGGGAGCCACAGCTACTGAGCCTGCGCGCCCTAGAGCCCGCGCTCCACAGCAAGAGAAGCCACCGCAGTGAGAAGCCCCCACTCGCTGCGACTAAAGAAAGAGCCTGCACAGCCACGAAGGCCCAGCACAGTCGATAAATAAATACATACTAAAAAGAACTGCAAAGCACCCCAAAGCAGACAGAAACGAGAGGCATATTCTTCCTGAAAATTTAACAACCACAAGAGCTAAGAATCGAGAGTGTGTTTTCCCCCTGATGCTGCTGCCCAGTGCCCTTTGCCATAGCGGAGGAGAACACGCAGAACGCCACATGCCTGTCAACCTCAAGCAGCAGAGAACAGAGTTCAGAGCCAAAAGAAAACCCGGGCAAGCCTCTGGATGTGAGAGAACCACAGAAGGGATGACACCAAAAATCTGAGTCAGCCTGCGGCTCAAATCCCTGGCTGAGCACAGTTCTACGCGTGTGCTGCAGACTCAGTGAAAAACAGGCAGGAATCTGTCTACTCTTAGAAGGCAGCTACACTAGATGATATTTGCGAGTTTACTGCTTTTTATCTGACTGCATTCCCTAACTATGTACAGCATAAGTGGTAGAAAGCTGTAGCCGTACACTTGAGATGTCAGAGGATATAACCGGGTGCTGGGAGGAAGCGGAGAATTTCGGAGGGAATGCTCAGAAGGAAGGAAGCCACAGAGGGTAAGCTTCTGAGTGTCAAGTTTACTGAGATCCTTGACTGATGGCCAGACTATGCAGGCAGAGGGGAGTATCCCCAGCGGAACAGGGAAAGAAAAGCTGTGCCTACAAGAGACCAGCTGCCGCACCCTCCCTTGGGAGACAGATTTCAGTGTGAATATAGGCAAATTAACTTCCCTCTAGAACAATAACAGTAGCGAAACAATCATGCTTAGAACACGACAAAATCTAGAGACACTACAATATGTTGTCTAAAATGTCTAATTTTCAACCAAAAGTTAGACATGCAAAGAATTGGGACGATATCATTCACTGTCAGGAGAAAAAAAAAAAAAACAGTAGAAATTGACTCCAGGTGGATTTGGATATTGAATTTAGCAAAGACTTCAAAACACCTGTTATAAATATGTATCAATAATTAAAGTTAGTTATTTTAATTAGTGAACAGGTAGGAAAACTCAATAGTTAAAAACTATTAAAAATGGAATTTCAAGAGCCAAACAGTATGCAAAGTGAAATTAGAAATTTGTGGGGTTTTTTGGATGGTTTGAATGGCAGATTAGAGATGGCAGAAGAATGAGTGGACTTCCAGATCAATAAGAATTAACCCTAAAAATGAAGAGAAAAAAGAAGAAAGATGAACAGAGCCTCGGATGTGGGGGCAATATGAAGGAGCTGACATGCATGTAATTGTCTTAGAAGGAAAGGAAGTGGGGAGAGGGACAGGTGATGTTTTTAAAGAAATAAAGGTGAAACCAGCCAAAATTTTGTGGAAAACATTGAAGACCCAAGAATCTTACTGAACCTAAAGCAGGTAAAAACAGTCCTTGGAACATCATAGTCTAACTGCCAAAAGCTAAAGCTAAAGGAGAAAATCTTAAATGCAGTGAGAGAAAAACAACAGGTTATATGGAACAGTTCTCCGGCTGACAGCTGACTTCTCAACAGAAAAAAACAAGCCCGAAAATTTTGGAATATCATATTCAAGGTGCTGAAGTTTCAAACTATCAAAGTGGAGGCAAAATGAGGACACTTTTCTGCAAACAAAAATTGAGGAAATATGTCACAAAGCAGATCTCCACCGTGAGAAATGCTAAAGCAAGTTGTTCAGGGTAAACGGAAATGACCTCAGATGACACCTCTGAGCTACGGGTCAGCATGGGCGGCGCTGGGAGTGGTAAATATGAGTGAATGGCTAGATCTACCAGTCAGCATCCAGGCAGAAGACAGAAACCACTCACAATCTGAACAGAGAGCTTTGAATACAGAATTACAGATTGGTAAGAGATGGTTCGGGCCTCCCAGGTGGCTCAGTGGTAAAGAATCCACCTGCCAATGCAGGAGACACAAGAGATTTGGGTTCAATCCCTGGGTCGGGAAGATCTGGAGAAGGGAATGGCAACCCACTGCAGTCTTCTTGCCCGGGAAATCCCATGGACAGAGGAGCTTGGTGGGCTATAGTCCATGGGGGTCGTAAGAGTCAGACACGACTTAGCAACTAAACAATGGCAACAAAGAGATGGGTAAAGAGAACTTGAAGGATTACAGGAATACAAATGCGGAAAACGGCTCGGGGATAAATTGAGAAGGTGGGATGCCCCCCCACCACCACTGCCACAAGGCTGAGCTTCAGACCTCTGTGGCATGTGCAGCCGGCAGTGGTGAAGAAGCAGAACAATGCCGGCTGAAGCTGGGTCCTAGGCAGTGACCACAGTGGCCAGGGAGCCCGGTGGGCCTCCTGCCAGCTGCTGGCGGCTCCACCACCAGGGGATGAAAGCCCCGGGCCCGAGGGGAGGAGCTGTGGCTGACTGGCCCTGCGGTGGCCCTCCTGTGCCCTCTATTGACAAAACCTAGCATCGTCCAGCAGGCAAGAGAGCTTCCTGTGATCAGCGCCAGTTCCACAAAGCAGGGCAAAGGTGGGTACACGTGGAGCTGAGAGCCAACAAACTGGTAACTGGCACGCCCCCCCACACACTTTTTTTTTTCGGCTGTGCTGGGTCTCCATTGCTACACGTGGGTTTTCTCTAGTTGTGACTTGCAGGCTCTACAGCACGAGCTCAACAGTTTTGGCCCACGGGCTTCGTTGCCTCTCAACACGTGTAATCTTCCTGGACCAGGGAGTGAACCTGTGTCCCCATCACTGGCAGGTGGATTCTTAATCCACCAGGGAAGCCCCTGGCACACTGTATGATGTCCGCTTTTCTAAATTCCTTTCTTTACAAATGTATTTTTTTGGTTGCACCGGTCTTAGTTGCGGCAGGTGGAATCTTCTAGTTATGGTGTGTGAAATCTTAGTTGTCACACGTGGGATCTAGTTCCCTGACCAAGGTTTGAACCTGGGCCCCCTGCATTGGGAGCACAGAGTTTTAACTCGTGGACTACCAAGGAAATCCCTCTTAATTCCTTTTAGAGATATTATACACAGTCTGGGCTTCCCTGATAGCTCAGCTGCTAAAGAATCCGCCTGCAATGCAGGAGACCTGGGTTTGATTCCTGGCTTGGGAAGATCCCCTGGAGAAGGGAACAGGCTACCCACTCCAGTATTCTTTTTTTTTCCACTCCAGTATCCTGGCCTGGAGAATTCCAGGGACTGTATTGTCCATGGGGTCGCAAAGTGTTGGACACAACTGAACAACTTTCACTTCTTTCATATGCACTGTTGTGTTATGACATAAATGCGATATGGATGGTGGCGTGAATAGAGAGGCATGTGGTTGTGTTTTACCTGAAGGAATCCAATACCAATCCCATGCAGACGGGGACACATTAAAATGTGTACTCCATCTCTAGAGCAATCACTGATTGCATATGCAAAGACAGCTGGAAATCCAATAGGAAAATTATGGGATTCGAAGAAATACTGTATTAACACAAAAGAAGGACTAGAAAGAGGAACCAAAAGAGATAAGTAGCAAGATAACAGACCTAAACCTAACCTAACTGCAACTGAAATTCTTTGGAGATGGAATAAAACTCCAATTACAATGTATGTACTATTGCACTAGATCAATGCAAAGAAATAGAGGAAAACAATAGAATGGGAAAGACTACAGATCTCTTCAAGAAAAATAGAGATACCAAGGGAACATTTCATGTAAAAATGGGCTCAATAAAGGACAGAAATGGTATGGACCTAACAGAAGCAGAAGATATTAAGAAAAGGTGGCAAGAATACACAGACGAACTGTACAAAAAAGATCTTCACGACCCAGATAATTATGATGGTGTGATCACTCACACTCACCTAGAGCCAGACATCCTGGAATGTGAAGTCAAGTGGGCCTTCGGAAGCATCGTTATGAACAAAGCTAGTGGAGGTGATGGAATTCCAGTTGCTGCTACTGCTGCTGCTAAGTCACTTCAGTTGTGTCCGACTCTGTGTGACCCCATAGGCTCCCCCATCCCTGGGATTCTCCAGGCAAGAACACTGGAGTGGGTTGCCATTTCCTTCTCCAATGCATGAAAGTGAAGTCACTCAGTCGTGTCCAACCTTCCACGACCCCATGGACTGCAGCCTACCAGGCTCCTCCTTTGAGCTATTTCAATTCCTGAAAGCTAATGCTGTGAAAGTGCTGCAGTCAATATGCCAGCAAGTTTGGAAAACTCAGCAGTGGCCACAGGACTGGAAAAGGTCAGTTTTCATTCCAATCCCAAAGAAACGCAATGCCAAAGAATGCTCAAACTACCACACAATTGCACTCATTTCACACGCTAATGATGTTCAAAATTCTCCAAGCCAGGCTTCAGCAATACGTGAACCGTGAACTTCCAGATGTTCAAGCTGGTTTTAGAAAAGGCAGAGGAACCAGAGATCAAATTGCCAACATCCGCTGGATCATGGAAAAAGCAAGAGAATCCCGGAAAAACATCTATTTCTGCTTTATTGACTATGCCAAAGCCTTTGACTGTGTGGATCACAATAAACTGTGGAAAATTCTGAAGGAGATGGGGATACCGGACCACCTGACCTGCCTCTTGAGAAACCTATATACAGGTCAGGAAGCAACAGTTAGAACTGGACATGGAGCAACAGACTGGTTCCAAATAGGAAAAGGAGTATGTCAAAGCTGTATATTGTCACCCTGCTTATTTACTTCTATGCAGAGTACATCATGAGAAACGCTGGGCTGGAAGAAGCACAAGCTGGAATCAAGATTGCTGGGAGGAGTATCAACCTCAGATATGCAGATGACACCACCCTTATGGCAGAAAGTGAAGAGGAGCTAAAAAGCCTGTTGATGAAAGTGAAAGAGGTGAGTGAAAAAGCTGGCTGAAAACTCAACGTTCAAAAAATGAAGACTGTGGGATCTGGTCCCATCACTTCATGGCAAATAGATGGGGAAACAGTGTCAGACTTTATTTTTTGGGGCTCCAAAATCACTGCAGATGGTGATTGCAGCCATGAAATTAAAAGACGCTTACTCCTTGGATGGAAAGTTATGACCAACCTAGATAGCATATTCAAAAGCAGAGACATTACTTTGTCAACAAAGGTCTGTCTAGTCAAGGCTATAGCTTTTCCACTGGTCATGTATGGATGTGAGGGTTGGACCATAAAGAAAGCTGAGTGCTGAAGAATTGATGCTTTTGAACTGTGGTGTTGGAGAAGATTGTTGAGAGTCCCTTGGACTGCAAGGAAATCCAACCAATCCATCCTAAAGGAGATCAGCCCTGGGTGTTCATTGGAAGGACTGATGTTGAAGCTGAAACTCCAATACTTTGGCCACCTGATGTGAAGAGCTGACTCATTTGAAAAGACCCTGATGCTGGGAAAGATTGAGGGCAGGAGGAGAAGGGGATGACCGACTCAATGGACATGGGTTTGGGTAGACTCCGGCAGTTGGTGATAGATAGGGAGACCTGGTGTGCTGTGGTTCGTGGGGTCACAAAGAGTTGGACACGACTGAGTGACTGAACTGAACTAGATAAAAAAGCAAGTTTCAACTTTGTGCTGTCTACAAGAGACACACTTTATACACAAAAACACAGATGGGCAGTAAGTAAGAGTGTGGAAAAGGAGATACAGACTGACCTCAGAGATACTGTGGGTTCAATTCCAGATCAACTGCAATGAAACAAATATCCCAGTAAAGCAAATCATGGGAAGTTTTTATTTCCCTGGGCAGATGGAAGTGGTCTTTACTGGGGGAAGGGTTAGTTAGGGAGTTTGGGAGTGGTTATCCATTCAAAATAGATAACCAACAAGGGGGCTACCCCTGGTGGCTCAGATGGTAAAGAATCTGCCTGCAATGCAGGAGACCTGGGTTTGATCCCTGAGTTGGGAAGATCCCCTGGAGAAGGGAATGACAACCCACTCCAGTATTCTTGCCTAGAGAATCCCCATGGACAGAGGAGCCTGGTGAACTGCAGTCCACAGGCCGCAAAGAGTTGGACACTACTGAGCAACGAAGAACAGCACAACCAACAAGGGCCTATTGCATAGCACGTGGGGCTACTCGATGTTTGGTGCCAGCTTGGATGGGAGGGGGGTTTTGGGGAAGAACGGATACATGCATATGTATGGCTGAGTCCCCTACCTGTTCACCTGAAACTACTACAACATTGGTAATCAGATATACCCCGATACAAAATAAAATGGTTTAAAGTTTTGGGGAAAGAAGTCGTATTTACACTACACTAATCTATTAACTGTGCAATAGCATTATCTAAAATACAGTGTACATACCTGAATTGACAGTGCCTTATTGCCCCCCCAAAAAAAGCTAACCATCATCTGACAATACTATGTTGCCACAAACCTTCAATTTGTAAAAATTCCAATATCTGCAAAGCACAATAACGTGGGTACGCCTGTACCTTGCAAGCACCCTAGGAAAGCTAGAGAGATTGTGTTCATATCACACAAAATAGATTCTAAGGCAAAGCATATTATTAGAGGCAAAGAGGGACAATTCTTACTGATGAAAGGGTCAGTTCATCAGGAAGACGTAAAGTTGTAAGCGGTTATGCACCTGAAAGCAGCTTCCAAACATGGGACACAAAATCTGATGAGAGGGCGGAGGCGGGTCTGTAATCGCAGCTGGAGACTTGAACCCCTGTCTCAGCATCCTGAGAACGGCTGGGTATGGAAGTGACAGAGGACTCCGGGAAGAGGATTGGGAAGTCCACAGAACCTGCAAGGGGCTGAGAACCCGGCCAGGAGGCCCTGCTGCTGGCAACTGCCCCTACCTACATCGCGACCTAAGCACCTCCACGGGGACCTGGCTGCCTTGGCTCCTGGGCAGCAACCCCGCAGGCTGCACCCACCCCGGCCACTGAGACCAGCCCCTGGGCTTGGAGCCATGGCCACCTGGGTCCTGCCGCCTCCCAGCCCTGGCTCTCCCTGCCACCCGCCCCAGCCCATCCTCTGAGCATGCCCCCCCACCCCCACCCCCCGGAGCCTGCACCGTGCCCGGTGAGTCACCCTCCAGGCCTTCGTCCTCCAACAGCCATTGTTCCTCCCACTTGTTACTGAGACCGGAGTTTGGAGAGCCCAGCAGCAGCAAGTGCTGAGGCGGGATTTCAGCCCAGGCCGGGTCCTTCCAGGGCCCCTGCTGGGGCCCTCCCTCCCTGCCGCCCCCTGTCAGGACGGGGTCCTCTCTGGGCCTCTAAGGACCCCAGTCTCTGGGACCATCAGTGCTCTGGGGCCGGGTAGATGCAGCCTGGATGGGCAGAAGCCCGCTGGGTCTCCATGGCTGGCCAGGGAGGGCGTCTGCTTCCCAGGAGAGGTCCTGGTGGAAGACGGAGGGAGGGTCCATAGGAGCCCCCCGTGCGCTGTCCACCCTCTTCCGCTGAGGGCCCCTGGCCTGGAACCCAGCCCCATGCCTGAGCCCCTGGGCGCCGGCCTGGGCAAGGGTTTGGACAGTAGCGGCAGGCATGCCCCTTCACCCCAGGTCTGGGAGAAGGAGCTGCCAGGATGGGGGCTTCTCCTCCATACCTGGGGGGAGGCTGGTTCTGGAAGGGCCCTCGGGCGGTGGTGAAGCAGCTCAGCACCGGGGCGGCAGGTAGGAGGGGTGGCGCCTGCTGGACGTGGTTTCGGCAGAGACACTGCCCTACCCGGCTCCTTGGGGAGGGTGCCTGAGGCCCACATGGTGGACACAGGCCTCGGGGGGGGCTGCCTGGCTGCGGGATGAACCCACTGAAACCTTGGGCTCCAGGAACTTCCAGAAGCACCCTTGGAGGCACCGTGTAGGGGATGGATGGGGAGGGGCACACGGTGCCTTTGGGGCCCTTGCTGTCCCCAGGACCCCCAAGCGGGATTGGGGTGCGAAGTCCCCCAGAAGCCACTGTGGCAGCTCTCCGGGGGGCGCAGGCACAGGGACCCCAGGAGAAGTCTGGAGCGAATCCCTGTCCTGCCCTCAGCCCACACTTGAGGGGCATCAGCTGCGGGCGGCAGCCCCAAACGCTGAGGGGAGAGGCCTTTGGTGAAAGCCAGGTGCCCGTTGTTCCCTGTGCCCCCTCCTGGGGGCTGCTGTACTCCTGGACCCTGCCCCTGTGCCCCTGAGGGCCCCCCGTCCCGCCTGGACCATCAGCCTTTGCAGCCTGGGTCCTGGGCATGCAGGTGGTGGCTCAGGCGTGAGGCGGGATCCCCGGGGGAGGGGTCTTCAGTGGAAGAGGGTGGACGGTGCACAGGGGTGGGAGGTCGCTCCTCTCCTCCTCCTTCCACCCTGGGAAGCAGGCTGGGAGAGCTGGCAGGGACTCAAGGCGAGGGGCCAAGCTGGGCAGGAGAGGGGTTGAGGGCTGGGTCCTGGGGAATGCCTGGGCCTCACAGGGATGCCCACCCGGCTCCCACCAGCAGGGCAGCGGCCTGTTGGGGTGTCCCAAGCCGCAGGCGAGGAGGCAGACAGTGACAGCAGTCTCGAGTGGGCTGTGAGAGACGGGTGCTGCCCAGCACTGATCCCTGAGCCTAGACAAATGCTTCCTGACAGCGGCCAAGCGTACACGCAGTGCCCAGGGGCAGAGCTGGCCCCTGTCTGTCTGCTCAGGAGGCTTCGGCCAGGGCAGGGGAGGCGGGGAGGGCTGTTTGCTTGGTCCGCTCGGGACTGCGGGGGTGACTGTCTTCCTGGGGCCCAGACGGACCAGCTCCATCGCCTGAAGTGCCTGCTGGCAGGAGGCCCTCTGTGAGGGCCAGGCCCTTCTGGGAGGCCCCGGAGGCAGGGGGCCGCCACTTGTCCCCACCCCTCCAGCCTGTTTGTCCCTCTGTCCTGGCCAGGGTCTGCTGCAGAAAGGGAGCCAATGCCTGCTGGCTGCAGCTCGGGCCTGTGCCCCCTGCTGCAGGCAGCTTGCCCGGTGCAGGGAGCTTCCCGCATGACCACCGGCTGCACGGGGACGCGGGTGTGTGATGGTGGATTTGCCACCTGGAGGGAGGGCGGCGGTCTCGTGGGGACAGGGCTGTGCTATGGGCACCCTCTCAAAGCCCAGATTAGCCTTGCGAGTCATCAGCTTCTCCAGGGGGCACGTGGAATTCTCCTGACCCCAAATCTGCACTTCCTGGTGATGGGCCAGGGGTCAGCACCCCACCCCACGCCCTGCCCTGGCCGCGTACCTGTCCCAGCTCCCAGGTGCCAGGCCCTGCAGCGCTCCAAACCCAAGCTGGGGAGCCAGGCTGCCCTCTGGCCACGCCGGGAATAGTCCCAGGGTGCGGTATTTTGAAGACATGAGCTGAACGGCAAAGACTGCAGGCTGGCCCTCCAGCCCGGACGTCTGGCGCCCTGGCTGCTGTATTTTGGTGATCAAACCATTTTAACCTCCAGAACGTGTCACTTTTCAGAAGTTCTGGATGGGAACGCTGTCCAGTGGTAGCTTATTCTTATCAGCGGGGCGGGGACCCCAGGCAGGCTGGGTGGGGGCCCGGCGTCCGTCTCCTCTGCGCTGGGAACAGAGTGCTTATGCCCAGCTCATGTCCACCTTTCCCACCCTGGCCAGAGAAACGTCGCCCGCAGGAGACTGGGTCCTCCCTTGAGCCCTGAGCCGGGTGCCAGGCAGGGCTGCCCGCTCCCTGCAGTCCCCCATTCCCATCCCCATCCCCCTGTGAGGACAGGCTCATGGTCCCCGAGGGCAGGTGAGGAGGTGCACCCCAAGGGTGCAAATGCCCCCGTCTCACACAGCCAGGACCCCCAGCGCTGGCTCCGCTTTGGGGCTGTGCTTGGCCTCAAGCTGCAGGGCCTGTCCCGTCATTATCGTCTGTTGATTCCAGGTCCGCACAGCCGCAAATGTTCACGTATTGCAAACCACGTTCCCTGCTGTTTGCTGGCTCATTCAGGCAAACCCCAGAATGTTTTGCCTGCGCACTCGCCCCAGATCGTGGACAGGGAGAGGGCCCTTCCTCCGCCCATCCTTGGAAAACACTTAGTGGGAACTGCCTGCCTCCGCGGCCCTGCAGGACGAGGGCCCGATCCCCCCTCCCTCGTCCCCGCTGCAGCTCAGCTCCCGGATCTGGGGTACCACCGCTAGGCTTCTCCTCTGCCGCAACTGGAGGGTGACCCCCCACCCCGTGAGGTGCCAGCAGCCTGTGTCCACCATGCTGGGGGTCTATTCCTGTCCTACCACCTGCCGGGCGGCCAGGAGGAGTGGGTTCAGGGGCAAGGCCCCAGCTATTTTTAGCACCTTGGGCTCTGAGGCTGCTGTAAACACTGTCCCAGCCTCTCTGGGCCCCAGAGACCTCTCTGCCCGCAGCAGCAATGTGCCCTGCGTCCCCCAGCTCCCAGGTCAGCGATTTCTTCTGCAGAGCTGGGCATCAGGGCCCAGCCAGCGTCTGGACCAGGCTGCACCGCAAGGCTGCAAGTGCCACAGAGCCGGACCTGTGGCAGAGTCGCTGTGAAAGAAGCAGGGCTGGGACTTCCCTGCTGAACCAGTGGTTAAAGCTCTGTTTCCACTCCAGGGGCATGGGTTCTATGCCTGGTCAGGGAAGTTCCACATGCCACACACAAAACGTGGCTAAAAATAGATAACAAAATTAAAACCCATAAAAAAATACAATCTTAAAAAAAAGAGCAGAAGGGCTTCCCTAGGGGCTCTGCGGTAAAGAATCCAGGGGACCCAGGCTCAGTCCCTGGTCTGGGGTGATCCGGGATGCCACGGGGCTACTAAGATGCTGTGCTCTAGAGCCTGGAGCCACGACTCCTGAAGCCCGTGCTCCACAACTAGAGAAACTACCGCAGTGAGACGCCTTCATGCTGCACCAGAGAGGAGCTCCTGCTGGACGCAACTCGAGAAACATCCACATACAGCTACCAAGACCCAGCACGGCCGAAACTAATCAATCGATTAATTAATTAAAAAACAACTCAGGGCCCTGTGCGCCAGCTGCCCGCTTTTCACGCTGCTAACCGCCACACCCGTGTACCCTGCCCACCGTAAGCAGCTGTGTCGGGCCTCCATAGGGATGGCGTTAGCTATCACCCATTCTGCACACCCTCCTTGGCATGCTGGCGTGTCACGATTTATCGCGACAACCCAGGTGGCAACTGGTAGGTGCCAGTCCCAGGGGCTGGACCCAGGGGAGGGGAAGCAGTGAGGTGTGTGGCTGCCCGGGGTTAAAGTGAAAGTTGTTCAGTCGTGTCTGACTCTCTGTGACCCCATGGACTATGTAGTCCATGGACTTCTCCAGGCCAGAATACTAGAGTGGGTAGCTATTCCCTTCTCCGGGGATCTTTCCAACCCAGGAATCAAACTGGGGTCTCCTGCATTGCAGGTAGATTCTTTACCAACTGAGCTATCAGGGAAGCCCATCCCAAAGCCTCAGCGGCTCCCATTGAGTGGGGCCCCTCCACTTCGGTCGGCTTTCTGAATGCGCGGAGCTGGCCGGAGCTGACCTCTCTGTGAGCTGCTTACCCGCTGGCAACAGCTTTCCCACTAATCGGCGCGTGTTCTCCCAGAGCGAGCGGGGGAGGGGCCCTCTCCTGTCCACGTTCCGGGGGGCGAGCGTGTAGTTAGGATGTTCTGGGGTTTGCTTGAATGAGCTGGCAAACAGCAGGGAACTTGGTTGGAGATACGTGAATATTTGTGGCTGTGCAGACCTGGAATCAACAAATGATAATCAGCAAATCTACAAAAATTACACCAACAATCAACAAATAAGAATACACCAGGCATCCACAAGTACCAAGGGCGAGACTCCGCGTTAGGACATTTCTCAGCTTCTGTGTCTTGCCCTGGAGATTGCAGGGCCCGGTGCCATGTGGTCACAGCCCAGGCCACACTGGGATCAGTTGTCTGACCTCCCGAGGTGGCCTGCGATCTTTTATGCCCCCTTGTGGGTGAGGAGGTTGGGGCTCAGAGAGGTCCCAGTGCGCAGTGAGTGCCTGGGAAGCAGAAGTTGAAAAAGAGCTTGGGAGCAAGCAGTTCTGTCCAGGGGATCCCGGGAGGCGGGGGCAACCTGCAGGCAGAGAGAAGGCCCTGTTGTCCCAGGGGCTCCCGAGGCTCAGGCTGCTGTGGACGCCCAGAAAGTGTGTATCACACGCCTCGGGATGGCTGGTCAGAAGGAGGGGAGGCTGGTGTTTATCCAGTGGCTTCCGGTCCAGTTGGTTGAGGGTCACCCCTGGGGGGGTTAACACTTTCTACTGGGAGGGGCAGGGTGGTCGCCCTGGCTTCTGAGAAACCTATGACCCCTGGGGCCAGAAATCTGTGACCAGCCGGGGCGGGCCTAACATAGGACCTGGCCTCACCCAGCACTGTCCACCAGGGCTGTGACGAAATTGGGGTTCAGGACAGGGACACCCAGAGAACACGTCAGATCTGGGCCTTGGGGCCTGGCCCTGGAAAAGAACACCGTGATGCTGACAAGGAGGTCTGCTTCTACAAACGCCCGGAGAGCTAAAGATCAGCAAAGCCCTTTGCTTTTCAGCACCAGGACCTCATAGAACGGGCTCTGCGGGGAGCTGCCTGCCCAGGACTCAGAGACTCCCCGGAACCTGGTCTCCCATGAGCAGAAACAAGGAAGAGGTCACGGGGTGACCCGCTCAGAGGAGGACAGACATCCCAGTGCAGCTACACCCACGCCCAGACTGGGAGAGGAGTCGGGGGGCTGGGAGGGCAGGACTCATGGAGGGCTCCCACGTGCAGCCACTGAGACCCCAGGAGCCCGCTGTGGGGCCGTTAGGGGCTGGGGAGACAGGCCAAGCCCATCTCAAAGCATCTTTGATGCTGTGTGTGCCTGCTGAGCCGTGAGCTTGCCCTTGAGCTCGGCTCATTGCTGGGGCCGCTGGTGATGTGGAAGGCGGGAGGCCCGGGCTTCCGCGGCTGCACTCAGATCTCCGCTCCAGGGTTCAGGTGCTGTGTGACCCTGGGTGGGTTACCTCCCCACTCTGGGCCTCATCGTTCTCCTCTCTAAAACAGAGACGATGCAAGCTCCTGTGGGGCGGCAGTGAGGATCAAGTGAGGTGACTCTGAGGTGCGCTCAGAGAGCTGGGCCCAGCAGCAGGGGAAGGGCAGCCTCCTATTACTTTTTTATCATTATTAATGGTGTCCACGGGGCAGAGGCGCTTCCTTTTCAGATGCACGTTATGGCTTCTCTGGGAGCCACGCTCAGGGGCTCCCATGTCCCCTCCTGGTCCCTCACCACGCTCCTCCTTCCCCACAAGGGTTTGAATCGGGAAGAGCCAGCTGGGCCAAGGCTGAGGTCACCACCGACGGCCGCATCTTCCTTCTCCAGAGACTGGGGACAGGGCTGGAGGGTGGGGTACCGGCTGAGGTGGGAGGGGAGTTGGGGAGCCCCAAGGGGTCGATGGGGTTGGGAGCCAGGGTGAGCAACCAGTGCACACCTAGGGTTTGGGGAGAGTTCTTTTTTTAAATGTTTATATGGCCGCTCCAGGTCCTGGCTGCAGCACGTGGAATCCAGTTCCCTGACCAGGGATGGGACCGAGGCCCCCTGCACTGGGCCCCCAGGGAGGTCCCGGGAGGCTTCTTTTAACCCAGGGACAAGTTAGGAAAATTGAGCCTCATGGCTTTTCTCCCAACTCAAGATGAAAATAACTTCACTGAGACCCACAGACAAAAATCATCCAGAGAGATCTGAGATACTGCGGGTTCCGTCCCAGACCACAACCGTAACGCAAATGCCATCATGAAGGGACTCACGTGAATTCCCTGGTTCCCAAGTGCATATAGAAGTCATGTTCACACTTAGGTGTGATCTGTTAATATGGAGCAATAAATAGCATTATGTCTAAAAGAAGTACATGCCGCAATTAAAAAACACTTTATTGCTAAAAAGTTCTACCACATCGTCTGAGCCTAAGGGGAGTCACAGTGAAGACCACTGGGCACAGGTCACCAATCAAATGATAATGAGAAGCCTGAACTATTTCAAGAATTAGCAAAACTGTGACACAGACACGCGAGGTGAGCAAACGCTGTTGGCAGAATGGTGCCAGCAGGCCTGCCTGAGGCAGAGTGGCCACAAACCTCCCATTTGTAAAACTACAGCATCTGCAAAGTGCAGTCAGTGAGGCACACCCCTCAGTTCAGTCCAATTCAGTCGCTAAGTCATGTCTGACTCCGCGACCGCCAGGCCTCCCTGCCCGTCACCAACTCCCAGAGTCCACCCAAACTCATGTCCATTGAGTCGGTGATGCAATCCAACCATCTCATCCTCTGTCACCCCCTTTTCCTCCTGCCTTCAATCTTTTCCAGCATCAGGATCTTTTCAAATGAGTCAGTTCTTCACATCAGCTGGCCAAAGTATTGGAGTTTCAGCTTCAGCATCAGTCCTTCCAATGAACACCCAGGACTGATCTCCTTTAGGATGGATTGGTTGGATCTCCTTGCAGTCCAAGGGACTCTCAAGAGTCTTCTCCAACACCACAGTTCAAAAGCATCAATTCTTTGGCACTCAGCTTCCCTTATAGTCCAACTCTCACATCCGTATGTAACTACTGGAAAAACCATAGCTTTGACTAGATGGACCTTTGTTGGCAAAGTAATGTCTCTGCTTTTTAATATGCTGTCTAGGTTGGTCATAACTTTTCTTCCAAGGAATAAGCATGCCCCTACTCTTACAATAAACACCCCTAGATTATTTCACAGAAAAACTGGCCTGCATGTTCTGTCAGTGGAACGTTCTCATAACTTCAGAGATTGATGGGCCCTAAGCTGTACCTGGCCTGCTTCCTGGGTCACATGTGGGCTGGAGGTCAAAGCCACCTGGGGACCCTCTGGAGTCAGCAGCCAGATGTTCTCGCGCCTTGATCTCCTCGCTCTCAGCAGAACCGTCCCTTCCCTGTCCCCCCTACCATGCAGGGCCCAGGCCCAGGCCCCCCTCTCTGCCTCTGCGCAGACAACCTCCATCCTGCCGAGGCCCCGCACAGTCCTGGCTCCTCCAGCCCGGCCGCACCTCCTCCCTTCCCAGGGCTGCCTGCCCGGTGGGCTCCGGTCCCCACACTCGCTCGGGAGCAGTAGTTTTATCCAAGGTCTTCTGGACCCTCCCCTTTGGCAAGTGCACCTGTGGCCGGACTGTCCCTCATGACCCCCAAGCACGATTTGGAAGGGGACACCCCTTCCCCAGGGCCCTTCAGAGCACCCAAAGGAAAGCCATCAGACCACACTGATCAGTTAGAGCACGTCCCTTTGCCGTGTACGGGTCTCAGATGTCTGCACTGAGAAAGGTACCTGCTCAGACCTCTGACCTTGTGTGGTTCACACACAGGGCCGCCACGGAAATGTTCCTGCCGTCCTCGTCCTGTTCTTGCTGGGAAGCATCTGGCTCAGGTGCTCATTTAACAGGGCAGTTTGGCTCATGTGAGCATTGCCCACGGACAACCTCTGGGTTTCTCCCCACAGGCCCTCCCCCTCCTCCAGGGATCTCCCCGCTCCAGGCTCAGCCAGGCTTCACCTCCGAAAAGCCTCCGGGCCCCTGGGCATTCCTGGAGGGTCTCACTCTGTCTGATAGGTGATTTTACCTCCGCTCGGGGCGGGGAGGTCATCTGGTGGAAGTCTCCGGTCTGTGTGCTGCAGGGCTGCGGGTGCTAATGGGCCACGTGGCCCCGCCTGCACGGAGCCTGAACCCTGCGGGTCCTGGGAGGGGCACCTCTGGATGACTAACCACGCTGTCCTGGAAACTCGCTTTTCTGCTGTTTCCCATCACCGGCCCCTGCCCAGCCCTTCTCGCAAGGTCCGTGACTTCTCCCAGGCCCCCATTTCAGCGGGTGGCACCCCCATCAATCCAGCCATCCAAGCCGCCATCCGGAACATCACCTGGCTCGCCAGCCCCCAGCCCGTCTGCCTCCGACACCTCCCTAAACCGAACCTTTTGCTCGTGGTCCTGTGCTGCCCCGAACCTGCTCCCCCATTCCATCTGCCCCGATCTTCTGGTCCAGCCCCCATGGGGCCCCCAAGGGACTCTCCAGGATGCCCATCAGCATACGTCCGAACAGGCCCCTCCTTGCTGGGGTGCACCCGGGCCTCCCCCACCTGTGCCCCCTCCAGCTCTTGCTTCTGCCAGGCCCCCTGCCTGGACCCCTCAGCCAGCTCACTCTGCTCAGGCCTCCCCTCTACTGGGGAGCCCCACTCGATGACCCCAGGCCCTGAGCCCTGGGTCCCCCACCTGTACTGACCGCACTGTGCACATGTTGGCTCCTTCCTCGCTAAAGCAAAGCCCTTTCAAGGTAAAGCATGTGTGCTAAGTCGCTTCAGTCGTGTCTGGCTGTCTGCGACCCCACGAACTATAGCACGCCGGGCTCCTCTGTCCATGGGATTCTCCAGGCAAGAATACTGGAGTAGGTTGCCATGCCCTCCCCCAGGGGATCTTCCCGACCCAAGGATCGAACCCGAGTCTCCTGCGGCTCCTGCATTGGCAGGTGGATTCTTTACGGCTGAGCCACCAGGGAAGACTGTGTCTTATTTGCTTTTATATGTCCACCCCTCAGAGACAGACACAGCCCCCAGAGCTCTTTAATTAGCCACTCCGGCGTCTGGACTCACTCTGTGAGTTCATGAGCCGAGTAACGTGTCTGCGGTGGTTTCGGGAGGACTGAGCTGCGGGGCTGTGGGGATGCTGGGAGGGCCCAGCCGGCAGACTGCATAAAGCGGCAGCGCCTGGTTTTCCAGATCAGGGCTCTGCAGGGCATCGCTGGCCCTGGGCATGAGAGCCTGAGTGGCCCAAGCTCTTGGCTTTTGGAGGTGATGTGCTCGCTGGCATCCAGTGAGGTTGAATTCCACCTCCTAAAACTGCATTCTCAGAATATATATATAAATCCTTATTTTAGGATTGGCCAATTGGCGTCAACATCTGATGTTGGCATGATTTTTTTGGACCTGACTATCTTCAGAATGGCGGCATATTGGGAAGGTCAGTAACTTGGCCACTGTCCTTGTGGACAACCCAGGCCTGAGAGAAGGAGAGGATGGATTTAGAAAGGCCAGGACTCTAAGCCAATTCCTCTGGGGACAGAGTCCACAGAAGAGAGCTGGTGGCCTGAGAAGTCACTCGAGGACACCTGGAGCCAAACATGCCTTTTCATTTATTTTGATAGGTGGAATTTAGTTTTAATTATTTAAGAGAATACTTCATGAGATATTTTCAAAGAGAAGTGAGGTCTTAATAATCTAAGCTCTCATTACAGCCCTCGGCTATTAAATCTTTATAAATCTCTGCTGGAGGCTTGGAGAGGAAGCTCGGTTTTGGAGGCAGGAGCAAGCGGGGAGCAGGGGCTTGAAAGTGGCAGAGGCTCATTGTCTCACCTGGGGCCTCAGGTTCAAGGGTGAGGGCTGCTCCATGGGCAACATCGCAGGAGGGAGCAGGTCTGACGATCGCGATGGGTCACGGGGAGACGGAGGCCAGGATGGAGCCAGCCAGCCTGGAGGAGACCTGGACGGTCTCCCAGAGAGCTGGCTTCGCCTCGCTCTTGCTGGAGCTAACCCCGTTCTAAAAGTGGGGAGTTCCAGCACCTCGGGGAGAAATTCAGTCTGAGTGATTTTTACCACCCTAAATTAAACGATGAGTGTCCACGGGCGATGTCTATCACCGAGGCCGCCTTCTCGCTCTC
This sequence comes from Capra hircus, assembly GCF_001704415.2. Taxonomy (NCBI): domain Eukaryota; kingdom Metazoa; phylum Chordata; class Mammalia; order Artiodactyla; family Bovidae; genus Capra; species Capra hircus. Next base: position 66,732,232 of record NC_030828.1, read on the forward strand.
CTGACTCTCCCCTCGTCCTCTGAGGTGTTCAAGCTCACGAGAGCCAAGCGAGGCCAGGACTCAGCCTTGGTCCACCAGGCTCCCTGCCGAGAAGGACCGCCTGGCTGGGGCCCTGTGGGTGCATTTCCTCCACTGCGGGGCCCCGTCTGCACGTCCACCGCCCCCAGCCCTGAGCTCCAGCACCCCTGCTGCCCCACAGCTCCCTCGGGTCTCCCCAGGACATGGGACGGGAGCCTCAAACTGCCCATGAGCAAGGTCGTGCCGCCCGCCCTCCCCAGACCCACTCTTCCTGCACCCCCGCCCCAGGCCCCCAGGCCAGAGCCCTCGAAGCCTCAGCGTCCACCTCGACTCCTCCCTCGATGGCCAGGTGGTCACCAAGTCCTGTTGCCTACAGAGCCTCAGCCCACCTCACATCAGCCCCGCCCTCCCGCCTGCTCGCGGCAGACCCTCAGCAGGCCCCAGGCCTGCTTGGTCACAGCAGCCCGCCCCGGGGCCGCCTCAGTCTACACTCTGTCCAGAGATTCGAGCATCCTGCCCCTCTTTCTTTCATTGGCCTGTGCCCGGAGCCCACAGGTAGGATTCAGAGCCGCTCTGACCCTTCCCAGCACAGCCGGTGACGCCCCAGGGGTGTCCCTGCCGCTCCTCCGTGTCCAGAGTGCACGGCACTTTGGTGTCTTTCCGCCCCAGCCCGCCTTGGGTTCACTGCCTGAAGACCTCTCCCCTCTTTCTGAGTCTGGACGGCCCCAGCTGGTCTGGAGAAGCAGTTGAACCATTGCTGCCTTTGTGGAGCCTGAGGAATCGAGCTCATGTCACAGGATGAATGAACGAACGAATGAATGGGCTCTTCCGAGAGTGGCCCTTCGTTGCTCCCGCCACCTGCCACCATCACGGTGGAAGCATAGCACACCTGTGATAGGAGGGGGATGGAAATCCTCCAGGCCTTTTGGTCAACAGGAGAAACTGAGGTAGAGGTGAAGCTGGCCCCAGCCTCCTGACCTCCAGGACAGACCGGGGTCTGCAAGACCACAGTCTCCTAAAGGGGACCCCAAGCTGCAGGCTGGAGCAAGCATCTCTCCAAGGCCTTATGGGAGCTTTCTCCTGGCAGCTCCTCCCTGAGCCAGGAAGAAGCATGTGATGCCGGCTCCAGCCTCTCAGGGTACCTCTGAGAAGAGTCCTAGGTCACAGCATCAGCGGGGTTGATATCCTCTCTATTTTAGGGTCAAGGATCAGACACACAGAGAAAACTTCAAGTGAATGGCGAAGTTCGTACATAAGCAAGGCGTCATTTTTCTCTTCTAGCAACTAGTCCTAGAGCCCAGCACACCTATCCATCATAGAAGAAGAAATACACTCTCTGCAGCCATGCCCTGGAGAGAAAAGCACGTGACTCCAGGAGAGAACAACCTGGTGGCTTAGTTAGAAATCTATTGGGAAAATATGCCTACTGGCGGTCACTCTGGTGAGACGAGACGCCCTGTACCAGCGAAATCACCCCTCGTCATTACAGGCTGGGGTCCTCTGCGCCTCACACACTATCAGCTGGGACACTTCAGCTACAGATCCAACTGAATTAAACAACAAGGAGAGCCATGTGTCCTTTCCCAGGGAGAGCAGCTCTGTGCTGACCAATTCACCCCACAGTGGCATGTTTTTTTTTTTTTTAATATATCATTTTATTTTTATCCGGGCTTCCCTGATAGCTCAGTTGGTAAAGACTTTGCCTCAAATGAGGGAGTCCTGGGTTTGATCCCTGGGTTGGGAAGATCCCCTGGAGAAGGGAAAGGCTACTCACTCCAGTATTCTGGCCTGGAGAATTCCATGGACTATATAGTCCATGTGTTACAAAGAGTGGGACACAACTGAGTGACTTGCACCTTTCACTTTATTTTTATTTTATAAAAAATTTATTTATTTATTTATTTATTGCTGTGTTGGGACTTAGTTCGCTTTTCACTTTATTTTATTTTAAAAAATATTTACTTATTGCTGTGTTGGGACGTAGTTGCAGCACACGGGACCTTTCGTTGCAGGGTGCAGGCTCCTCTCTACTGCGGTATGCAGGTTCAGTAGTAGTGGCTCGAGGGCTTAGTTGCCCCCCACCACACCCACACCCTGCATGGGGCATCTTATCTCTCCGACCAGGGATCGAACCCAGGTCCCCTGCAGTGGAAGGCGGATTCTTAACCACTGGACTACACAGGGAGTCCCCCACGGTGGCATCTTGAAGGGCCATTCTCCAGCTTTTGCCCTGACATACTCAGGTGGCTGCAAAGTGGCTGAGATGACTGTGTCACCTGCAGCCCCAACCAACAGAAGAAGGAAACAAGTCATCTCTGCTCTCTGTTGCTTATCAGCCAAGAAACTTCTCTCAGTATTCCTCAGAAGCCAGCCTCCCCCATCTCATTGGCTAGGATTGGGTCATGTGCTCTGTGCTACACCAATCATTGGCTAGGATAATCATGGGCTTAGCCAATCAGCAGTTACTTCTGAGGCACCCAGGGCAGGGCTTGGACTACAGTGCAAAGGTGGGCTCTGTCAGGGAGGTGGGCCCATGGGGTCTGGAATACAGATCCCTGGGCTTGTTCTGCCGAAGGCTGTCATCAAAGCCACTTGTACCTTGTTGTGACAAAACTCTCAGATGGAGCTGTGCTCTGCCAAGGTTGAGGTCAGTCTGAGGTCCCTGAGGGAGGAGAAAATTCTTTCTAGAAACTTCTAGAAACTGGAAGGACCTCCATTGAGTGTTTCCTGAGGCCGCCTTGTTTAAAAGCCCTGCTGGTCCCAAGCCCAGCTCCCCAGGTGGCTCACTTGATCACCTCGGCAGCTCCAGAGCCGGGGAGACCGGAGGGCAGAGGCCGAGATAAATCACCCAAAGCTCCACAGCTGGTCAGTAGGGGAGCCGGGATTGGACCGGGAGCTCACAGTGTCACCCATGCCCGTCCAGCGAAAGTCCTTTCTAAAAAATTGAATGTAATTTGCATACCATACAATTCACTCTTTTGAAGTGTGCAGTTCAGTGGTTGTTGGTATATTTGCAAGGTTGTGCAGCCATCACCACACTCAATTTTAGAACAAGTTCATTACCCCCAGAAGAAACCACTCAGGCTCAGTGGTCGCCCGTTTCCCTGCCTCCAGCCCCAGGCAACCACTGGGTTACTTTCTGTAGACTGGCCGATTCTGGACATTTATATACCGGACTCCGACAGCACATAGGTCTTTGTGTCTGGCCGTCTTCCACTTAACGTGGTGATGTCAAGCTTGTGCATGTAGAGCAGGTGACAGTGCTTTGTTCCTCTTACCCGTAGCCGGTGGCGTGGCCACAGCACGCTGCGTTTACCAGTCATCAGCTGCCGGGCATGGGGCTGTCTCTGGCTTTTGGCTACTGTGATGAATGCTGCTGAGAACAGAAGTTCTTATTCCTCTAGAGTAGGCACCCAGGAGTGGTGTCATGGGTGAGAGTCCTTTTTCCGAGGTGGAAGCACATGGTTATTTAAGGGTTAGCGAGCGGGCTCAGAGTGTTCCGAGCACTGGAGTGGGAGTTAGGAGGTTGTGGTTTGGGCTGCGCCATCTGGGGGCTCTGGAACCTTGGGCAGATCTCAGCCATCTGTGTTCTGGAGCAGATGCTCCCAGCCCTGCCCTGAGAGGGTAACCTGCAGGCCCACTTCTCCCCGGACACTGTGCTAGGGAGAGATGAAGGTGCCCGCCCGCAGAGGGTATAGAAGGCCGCAGAGGTGGACTTCTGCCCTGGCATGGGCTCCCTGACCAGGCCCTTTCCTCCCAGAGACAGGAAGACCCTGCCCTCCTGCTGCGATCAGCACCAATTTCTTATTTGCACGTTCATGTCTTCACCGCTTTGCTCTGTGGTATCCATTTAGACTTGCAAGTAAACCTTAGCTAATTCTAATAAAATAGCCCTGCCAAGCGCTGCCAGAATTCTAATTGTATTTACTAAGTAGCTAATAAATATTTACTACAGATCTCATTGCTCCATAAAATTGAAGACTGAACCTTCTGCATATGTTCTTGGTGGCGAGGCAGGGCTGGGGGAGGGAGAGGCCGGGAAGGGGAGGGAGAGGGCCTGACCTGTCTCCTTGTTATAGCGTCACCGGGGTCCTTCGTTTGGGTTCTCAGTAATGAGATCTGCTCATTCACCAGCGCCTTTGATCTGAGGTTGATCATTTGAGTCAGAAAGCAAGCTCTTACAATGGTTCATTTCCGTTGCGATTCCAAACCAGATCTCTTTGATTATGCATGGAAAGCTTACAAAATTTTCCACCGAGATGATTTTTGAATTAACTGAAAACTTAGTGGCTTCATAATTTTTGAATTGTAGATTTTCGCCTCCCCTTCTTGGTCTTGTAAGTCCATCGCTGGGTCTTTTTAAATCTGAAATTTGCCATAGGCTGAGTCCTCGAAGAAAGATATATACCCTTGACATTTAAAAAAAAATTAATGGAAAATCACTAAATCCCTTCAAATGCTACATTGAAATGTAGTTATAGCTCTTTCCTTGTGCCCAGTGAGAATTTAATCATAGCAAAATCTTAACGTTTAATATTGAAATCCTTATCCAAGAGACCCAAAAAATCTTTTGCAAGGGACAGCTTGGCATTTCCCAAACCTGCTGACAAAGCTCCCTGGATCTAATTTGAAGCCGTGGCAACTGGAAAGATGACCCAGTGACCCTGACTTTTACCTGGATCCCAAATTTGGGGCCTCAGAGGTCAGAGACCTAAGGGCAAAAAGTAAGGGCTTGGAGATCATTACTCTGGGAATTCCTTGAGGGCTTGTTCCTACATACCTCCAGGATCCTTAGTGCCCCCACACCTCCAGCTTGGCCAGGTTTCATTTATGGGGCGGTGGCCTCTGGCTATGCAGGGAATAGCCTTGGTCTTTGACTCACTCTGCAGGTCAGTGTGAGTAGCGTGCCAGAGTTAGAGGTCCAGGACCAGACCCAGGAGAAAGTGCCTCTTTTTCTCCCTCCCTGCAATTATAGGGGGTCAGCAAGCCTTTAGGGAAGCTAGATTTCTGTAGTGGACACCATTGGTGCCTATATTAGTCAGCTTTGATGTGTGGGAAACAATTGAGAAACTTAATCTCTTCAAATAACAAGCATTTATAACACTTTGATTCTGCGAGTTGGCAATTTGGGCTGGGCTCAGCTGAGCGGTTCTACTGGTCTTGCCTGGGCTGACTCATATGGCCCACTGAGGCTGCCTGATTCAGGGTGGCCTGACACACATTTCTGGCAGCTGAAGGCAGATGAAAGCTATTGGTTAGAATGCCTTGGTTCCCTTCTATGTGGTTTCTTGGGAGTTGGCTTGGATTTGTTCCCATAGTCTTAAGGTTCCAAGTGCCATAGGAGAGCATAAACCAATACATACACAAGCACTTTTTAAAAAAGGAGACAATATGTTCTAATTTTTTAAAAAAACATTTTCTTAGCATGTGGGATCTTAGTTCCCGTGGGGGGTCAGGAATTGAACCCACTCCCATTGGGTTGGAAATGCAGAGTCCTAACCCCTAGACCACCAGGAAGGCCCCTGCACAAGCACTTTTCAAGCCTCTGCATGCATCAGGTTTACTAATGTCTCATTGGCCAAAGCTAGTCCCATGGCCAAACCCAGACTTAAGGAGGAGGAAACAGACTCTTGTTGATCGAAAGAGAAGGGCATGAATGCAAGGATAGGCGGAACTTGCAGTCATTCTGCAGACTAGCACAGAGCCCCCAGACCAGCTTCACAGGCCGACACATCAATTCCCCAGCTGCTGTGAGTGCTGGCCCGGAATCCAGCTGCCTTCTCCTCTCAGCTCATGAGAATCACACCCCCAGTTTATATCCCTCCTCTCTGCCTGGGTGAGGGTACAAAAGGCTGGCCCCCTTTCTGCAGGGAGCAGGTAGCTGTGGTGTCATTTGTGCTCCCAAGCCCACCGGGCACCAGTCTGGAGTCAGACTGCACCTGACCCACACCCGTGCTGGGCTCTTTCCCCTTCCCTCCCACTCTCTCCTTCCTTCCCTCCCTCCCTTCTCAGGTTTTTATTGAAAGCAGATGCTGATTCAAAATTGGGAAAGGAATACTACAAGGCTGTATATTGTCACCCTGCTTAGTTAACTTCTATATAGAGTAAAAATGCCAGACTGGATGAATTACAAGCTGGAATCAAGATTGCTGGGAGAAATATCAACAACCTCAGATATGCAGATGGTATTACTTTAATGGCAGAAAGTGAAGAGGAGCTAAAGAGCCTCTTGATGAAGGTGAAAGAGTAGAATGAAAAAGCTGGCTTAAAACTCAACATTCAAAAAACTAAGATCATTGTCCATTTGGTCCCATCACTTCGTGGCAAATGGATGGGGAAAAACGAAGCAGTGACAGATTTCATTTTCTTGAACTCCAAAATCACTGTGGATGGTGACTATAGCCATGAAATTAAAAGATGCTTTTCCTTGGAAGAAAAGCTATGACAAACCTAGACAGTGTATTAAAAAGCAAAGACATCACTTTGCCAGCAAAGGTCTGTCTAGTCAAAGCTATGGTTTTTCCAGTAGTCATGTATGGATGTGAGAGTTGGACTGTAAAGAAGGCTGAGCACCAAAGAATAAATACTTTTGAACTGTGGTGTTGGAGAAGACACTTGAGAGTCCCTTGAACAGCATGGAGATCAAACCTGTCAATCCTAAAGGAGATCAACTCTGAATATTCATTGGAAGGACTGATGCAGAAGCTGAAGCTCTAATACTTTGACCTTGGAAGAACCCTGATGCTGGGAAAGATTGAGGGCAGAAGAAAGGAGAGACAGAGGATGAGATGGTTGGATGACATCTGACTCAATGGACATGAGTCTGAGCAAGCTCTGGGCGATGGTGAAGGACAGGGAAGCCTGGCGTGCTGCAGGCCATGGGGTCACGGAGAGTTGGACACGACTGAGCGACTGAACCACAGCAGACCACACGCCCCCAAATCCCTCTCCAGCGCTGCTTCCAGGGAACCCGGCTGTGCTGAAGGCATTTCCAGGCTGGTCCAGCGACACTTCCTGTCCCACATGTGTCTCCACGGTGTGCCCTGGATGCTCTTCCTGTTGAGAGGTGGGGTCTGTGTCCCCTCCCCTGAAACTGGGCAGGCTGGCGACTTGCCTGGAATCACAGGGAACAGCAGAAGTGACAGTGTGTGACTTCCAGTGGAAGGCTAGCAGGGGCCACGCAGGCCCTGTTGACTGCTCTTGGCTGAAGCTCTCCTCCCGCCCAGCTGCCCCCAGGCTGCTGTGTTCTGGGGAAGCCCAACCCGCCAGCCCCACCCTGTTCACCTCTGCTATTATCTGACTGTGCCTGAGAGAGACCCTACCCAGCTAAACCTTTCCTGGATTCCTGACCCACAGGAACCTTGAGAGATAATAAGATGATCGTTGTGGTCTAAGCTCCTACTTCTAAAAGTTAAACTCTTTGTTTTGCATTGGACTATGATGGCTCAGATGGTGAAGAATCTGTCTGCAATGCAGGAGACTCAGGTTCGACCCCTGGGTTAGGAAGATCCCCTGGAGAAGAGAATGGGCTACCCACTCCAATATTCTTGCCTAGAGAATTCTGTGGACAGAGGAGCCTGGTGGGCTACGGTCCATAGGTCACAAAAGTTGGACATGACTGTAGCAACTAACATTTGACACACGCATAGTCGGTTAACAATGTTGCTGAGCCCCTACATTTTGATCTAATTTTTGATGCACCTATCTTAGATAGTGGAGAACACAGATAAGGAGGGGCGTCCCCAGGACTTGAGGTGTTGTGTCCAAACTTGTGTGTGTGTGTGTGTGTGTGTGTGTGTGTGGTGTTGCTATTTTGTTTTTTTTTGCTTGTTTTTGCAAAGAGATATTCAGGTTTTCTAGCACCATTTGTCATTCCATACCATGCGGTATGTGGGATCTTAGTTCCACAAACAGGGATCAAACGCATGCTCCCTGCCTTGGAAATATTAATACATAGTCTTAACCAGTGGACCACCTGGGAAGCCATGTGTGTGGCTTTTTTATCTCATTTGTCTTTCTGTCCCCAGAGCCTCTCAAAGCACCTGGATATTGGTGCAAGTTCCTACACCTCAGGGCCCTCTGGTCAGACGGATCCTCCTAGTCTCCGGCAAGCCCTTCTGCCCCTCTAACCTCCTTTCCACTAGGCGAAGCAGGAGAGGAACTTCCAGAACAGTAGGTGCCTCTGTGGTTGCCCAGCAGAAGGGATGGTGGTAAGGGCTGGTTAAAGATCTTCTCTATCGGGAACTCTGCAAGCAGCCATTTCCAAAGGAACTGGAATTTGTTTGGACTTGCTCTGCGCCTGCGGGTCGCCTTCCATCCTGTTAGAATAGATGTGCAGCTCTGGGAGGGCAGCTCTGCAAGACAGGAGGACCTAGAGTCTTCGAGGACTAGGAGAGCCGGCAGGGCCAGGAAAGACGTGGATCCTGGGGTTGCGGCTTTTGGGGTTACGATGCAATCTAGAGGTGTTGGCTTCTGTTCCCAGCCCACGGAGCCTGCCTTCTCTTCAGCCTTTGCTTAACAGCTGGGTCTGGGGCTGAATGACACCCTTCACCACCCAGGAGGTGGAAAGTGGTGGACGGAGGAAGGGTCGGGGGAGAGAGGTGGGCATGGGGGGGACAGAGTGGGGGAGAGGAGGAAGAGGGAGGGAGGTGGAGATGGTGAGGGCAGGGCATTCAATAGGAAGGTATGATGAGGGGTTGTGAGTGGCAGGGAATGGCTTGGAAAAAATTCCAGCGCTTTTGAAAGGATGCTAACTGACTTCTACGTGTGTAGCTAAACGATGTTACTGGATTTTGCCTGATTACAAAAGGTATCAGGAGTTGTGAATTTAGAATGTCTTGTTTTTCTGGGCAAATGTCAGAGATACTATTGCATTATTGGGGTTTCAGGTCTTTTGACAATATGGTGACAGCTGGGTCCTTGACCAGGGGAAAAAACCTCAGAACACACAATTCTGAAGACAAATTCAGCGAGTTCATGGCTGCCCCGTGTCCAGGTCCATCCCAGGGAGTCAAAGCTCAGGCAGAGTGAGGTTAAAAAAGAGGAGAGTAGGGGAGATGCCTTCCAAGGCAGATACCAGCCACATTAGTGGGGCTCACAGGATGGGCAGCTGCAGTGCCCCTGGGCCCCGGGCTGGGCAGCTTTTGGGGGTTTACAGGTGGACCGGGCTTGGGCAAACCCCAACTGTCCAGTGAATGCCACAGTGTCTGAATGGATGAAGTAATGGCTATAGAGATACATAGATGGAGGTTATTTTTTCTGATCCTGGGGCAAAATCAATCTCTTTTATCCTTAAAAATGGTGGTGAAAAGTGGAATCAAGGCTCTGGACAAACTGGGGAGTTTTCCTTAATCCTTTCCTAATTTTTATTTTCTTTGGGGAATCAACAGATGTTACGTCTGCCTGAGTCCCATCACCTAACTAGCAACTTCACACAGACCCCTGCCTATTCAAATTACTTCCCGAGAGCTCGGGGTCAGAGCGAGGCCCCGGGTCCAAGGGGCCTTTCTGGGGAGCCTGGAAGAGGCTGCCCAGAGCAGCCTGTGCTCTGAGTCCCAGCTTCTGCATTCGGAGTTGCAGAGTCAAGTGGTCCCTTGAGTAAAATCCCCCCAGGCGAGTGAGAGTGTCCGATTTTGGTTCCTTAACCATCTGTGGGGGAATTTTGTAGTTTGCCTCACACTCAAAAAGAAACAGCAAGGGAGGAAAGGCCGTTTCCTGTCACAGAGCCACCGGGGCAGCCGCCCCAGCTTCGGTGCCCAAGTGCCCCCCGCCCCCACAGGCCTCGCTTCCACCGGGGCCTCCGGTCTCATGTGAACCCACTGACTTAAGCCGGCGGGTGCCTATTATTATCCCCTAGAACACCACCTGGGAGGTGCAGGGACGGGCCCCAGGGTCAGGAGAGAGCCCGGGGACGCCCGTCCTGTCCCTTCAGTCATGTCCTCAGGGCTCCTTAAGCCAGCTCTGCCTCTCCTCGCCACCTTCAGGAGGACAATCCAGCTGGCACGCTGCAAACTCTCGTTATACTGATAAAGCAGGGTTATTTAGGAAGCCTGCTAATTACAAAGAAACGAATTTTTACTTAAACCCCGAGACTGTACACACGTAGTACAGTTAGATTCCCCCTGTGAAATGAGCTTATTTGGGTCCACGTTGAAAAATAGAGGGAAATTCACACTTGGTAGTTATGAAAAATCACCTACGTTGCAAATCACTCATGGAAATTAGCATCTTAGAACAACTGATTAGCTAGAGGTGTAAGAGGAACCTAAATTTATGAATCTGCTGCTCCTTTCGTCCCTGTTCCCCAGCTCGGAGGAGATGTGACAGTTATAGGACCAAGCAGATCCTTCCAGCCTCCAGAAATCCCAGTTGCCATCGTGGAAGGACAGGCCGGACACATTCCTCCACACCGGCTCACCCACCAGTGGCCTCAGTTTATGCTTCTGGCCTGAAAACACCCCCTCAGTTTGGGAACTCTAGTTTTTGTTGACTTTGTAATCACAGATTTCAAGTGAATCACAAGACTCAAGTAAACTGGGCCGCCCCAGACACAACCTGGGAAGAAAGAACAAAGTCAGAACTGGTCATCATGGCAGCTCCCCGGAACCTGAAGTCCACAGGGTTCTAGAGTGGATTCCTTATGAGCCTGGTAGCGGGGAGGAGAGGGCTCGGGTTTCTTCTGAGTCCACACTCAGTGGTGAGGCCAAAGGGGGGCCAAAGATGCCCCAGTCTCCAACAGCCCCAGGCCTACCCCAAATCCACATGGTAAATAAAGGACTCGTGCTTGTTCCAACAGTGAGGATTCAGGACAAGTCCCTCGGACGCTCCTCTAGACAGCTGACCACACCATAAACCTTTCCTGTGTGGAGACCTGGAGTTGGCCCCAGCCCTGCGTCCATCCTCAGGCCAGAGTCCTACCTGGGGACTCGCTGATGAAGTGAAATGACGTACATGGAGCGGACAGGAATGATTCAGCCTGGGGCAGCGCCAATGATTCATTCATCCGTCCATTCATGCTTCGCTTCCCTTAGTCACATGTTTTAAGGGCTGCCCAGGGCTTTCCACCAGGGAAAGAGCAAGGAAACCACTTTGGCCAAGTGGACCGAAGCCTCTGGCAGTGACATGGAGAAGTCACTTGTGGAGAAGTGGGCCCAGCATCCTCCACTCAGGAATCTTCAGGAGGATGCATGCGAGTTCAACCGCACCGTTGTTTATTTTGCTTAATATAACAAACCTCATTAACTCAAACTGTACTAATTTTGAGTATTTCACCCAGAGCAGGTGGAAGTTCCAATTGGCAGGACACACAAAACAGATGTCAGCAGGTAACGAGGAAAATAACTTTTAAACAAGACCCCCGAGCCGTGACTCCATTAGCATGGCGGCTTTTCAAACGTCTGCTCCAGAACCCACAGCAAGAAATACGTTTTACCTCAAGACAGCCCAGCTTAGTTGTGTATACCCATGCAGAACAAAAAACCAAAGTTCACAGAACTACACTGATCCGAGTCACTCACACCTAGTAAGCGTGAAGCGTTTTGCTATTTCCTATTTTTATTTTATCTCATTTTTTAAAAAAGATACTGGTCACACCCACTCAACTGATTTTTCAACCAATTAATAGATTGCAAACTGCAGTTTGAGAAACACCACCTCTCCCGTAAAGGGGTTAGCGCAATTTTGACAGCTTGTTGTATCCACTCTGTGGGTCTGAGGACCAGTCCCTCAGAAAATCCTTTTCAGGGAATTGACAGGGAAGTTTGTCATCAGTTTAACATCACACAAAGGGCTGGCAAAGTGTGATGGGAAAGCATTAATAACATCCCTGAAAAACAACGGAGCATTTCATCTTTATTCCTGGCAACTGATCGTGGACACCTGAGATTAGAACAATCCCTCCGGCTCTGGGAAAGCCGGATGCACCCTTTACCTGTAATAAAAGCAACAGCATCGGAAATACAGCCCCTGCCTCCCTTCGGGGTACCGTGGTCTCTCCCAGGGACACGCTGGCCACAGGGTCCCCACTGGCACCAGGCGCTTTCTCAAAGCCCCCTGGGGTCGGGCAGGCCATCACATTTCCGCTCTACAAAAGGGGAAACCCGGGGGCAGGGAGGTAAAAAGTGCTTTCCTAACATCAGTTAGTCATGAGTTGAGTTCTGCTTTTTCGATTCCTGGTCTTGAATTCTCCTGCTTGAATGAATTCCTCCCGTTCACCTTTCCAAGGGAACTCATCACTAGGATATCTGGGGAGCTGGTCCCTGGCCTCTTTCCACCGTGTCGGGCCAGGGGGCATTTGGAGGTACACTGTGGTAAGCCCCGGAGACAAATCTTTCATCTAGAATCCTCACAGCTGGCTCTGACCCAAAGGAAGAGACAGTAAATCCTGTAGCTAGCTGAGGGGAGCATTCTGGGCCAAGGGAGTGGTGTGGGCCGAGGCCCTGGGCTGAATCTGCCTGGGTCCACGAGGTTCCCTGGAGGCCAGTGCGGGGGGAGCAGGTGAGCACAGGCAGCCATGGGGCCCGAGGTGACAACCACGGGACTCGGCCACTGAGAGCCGCTCTGCAAAGGCTGCTCTGTGGGGACAGCGGGGCTGTGGCTGGAACCCCGGCTCCAGGCAATGGGCCGTGGGTCCTCGCCCCCATCCAGTAGCAAACGCACTCGGAGCCTTGCCTGGGCTCTGCGCATCGCCCTGCTGGCTGGCGGAAAAGGGCCCACTCCCTCTCTTTGGCTTTGAAGGTGGGAGGTGCCTAGCAGTCTCCTGTGTGTGGTCTTATTTCTTTGGAAGAGTCCCGGATGTGGGCCACTGGGTCCCAGGGCTCCCCACCCCCTCCAGCGCTCCAGTTGCGGGCTCACACCAGTGTGCGCCATCGCCAGGGCCGAGTATCCTCGGCTGTGACCTTGTTCACCCCACAGCCAAGTCATGCCCCGCTGTTTGGATTTGCCGGGTGCTGAAGGACAATAAAATAAGATCAGCTACAGGATTCGTTTGGATAGAACACGTTATCCATCAAACTTCACAGTGGCCCCCATCTTGGAGCAAAACCAAGGTCCTGTTGATGACCCCACATGGCCCTGCCTCCTCACCCCTGCGCTCACCCCCATCCTCTGTGACTCTCCTCACTGGAACCCCCACATCCTCTGTGACTCTCCTTCTCACTGGCTCAGGCCACACTGGTCTCCCCAGGCCTTGCTGACCTCAGGGTGTCTGCCTATGCTGTTCCCTCTGTCTGGATGCTCTCCCCACCCATACTCACAGGGCACCCTCCTCTCTGCCCTCGGGCCTGCACTCAAATGGCCCCTGATCCCTCAGGACCCCTGACCAGCTGCTCCAGGCCTCCCTCTTTCCCTCCTGTTACAGATTTGCTTGTGATTTGTTTGCTTGGTCTCCACCTGCTAGAAGGTAAACTCCCAAAGGACAAGCACGTAATTGGTTTCATGCTAGAAGAGAGGCGAGCAGGGGTCACGCTCAGCAAGCAGGTCTTGACCACACGAACGGAAGGACCAGGCAAAGGTGGAACAAGCTGTCTTGATCCAGCAGCATGTGACATTTCAGGCTTGCTGTCACCAGCCTTGAGAGATGCCTTTATTCCTAAGGAGATGGCATATTGCATTTCTGATGGTTTAGAATCCTTGTACTCTTCAGACCGTTTATCTCATTAATCCAACACTGGATTTGGACCCAGTCATCTTCTCCCTCCTCATTTCTAATGTGTGTGTGGGGAGCACCGCTCACTGTGGAGCTGAGTGCCCAGAGGGGGCGGCTCCAGGAACCACTGAGTTTTGTTTGCTGAGCGAGGTCTGCCAGCTAAGGCCAGAGCTGAGTTGTTGTGTGTGTGTGGGGTAACACAGAGGCTATGAGGAGCCCCCCAACCCTGGATGGAGGAGAGGAACGGTGATCACAAAGACAGGTGGAGTCTCTGAGTGGGACTGAAGGCTGGCACTGTACTTCTGTGGGTTTTGGGACTTTGCTGTGTGACCTTGATACAAACCCTCTTCCCTGTCTCCTGTGAGGTCTGCAGTAACAAAAACCCCTTTTCTTGGTGGAGTTGAGTCTGTTTTTCAGAAGCGAAGTCTGAGTAGGGGGTTCTGATCAAGGCTTCCTGTGGGAGGCTGGCCTTACCTGGAACTCATGTTCTCCTGAAGGACTGGGGGGAGGAGCCAGAGATGGTGGTGGTGGTGATGTGTGTACAGTTGTGCACACAAATCCCAAAACAGGTTTCCCTAAAATAAGGACAACTTCATCCCCAAGAGGCCCACAGAATTGAGAGGAAATTAAAACCTTCTGTGGCCAGTTACCCAAACCTCCCACCTTGCCTTCCCTTTGTCTCATCACTTGCACGAAACCCATGGCGGTGTTTGCATACCCCGCTTAGGCCTCCTGGGCCTCTCCAGGCCCCATTTCCTTTGCATTTGTTTTTGGCAGTCCTTGTCCAGAGAAGGGGCACTGGCAGCCTGCTTCTTTGCTGGTGCACCTCTGATGTTAGCCAGGGCCTACTTCAAGGACAGGACTGGGCGGGAGAAGGGGGACGGGGGTCCTTGGCTTTGCAGCCCCACACTGCAGAGCAAATGTGTGATAGAGCAGGAAGAAGAGGGGTGCCTTCCCATGATGACCACCCCAAACCCCAGGCCACTTCACCATCTTCAGCAGCTCTTTTAATCTAATGTAGTATTTTCAAGCTTCAGGCCATGAACCCACGATGAGTTGGGACAGTCAAAACCAGCATTAATAAATGAATGAAATAGAAAATATCGGAATACATGTTTGAGGTGAAGCATCTGCTACATATATGTGTATATGTGTGTGTATATAAATGCACACGTTACACACAACCGGTTTGTAAAGTGAATCGCATTCAAAAGTTTGGAAGACACTTGTCTGAACAATTAGTTTAACGGTTTTTTATTTTGCGAGGTGCCCAGGCGTTTGAGTGGGAGAAGCTGCCAGCACATTTCAGTCCAATCAGACCCACCGGCCACCGGCCTTTGAGTGGGGAGCTGTCCCTTGCGGGTCTGATTGTCCGGGAGGGTCTGAGGAAACCCCTTTAGAACCCTAACACTAACCAGTGGGCACTTTCCCCTTCTGTCAGAAGAAAAACAGGAATGGCTTCTGAGCCATTGTACTTAAGTGAGTCACTCCAATATCCTGTGTGCACTGCTCCCAGAAATGCAGCAAACAGAACATGTAATGCTACATAAATTCCTGCGAGAAATTTCTTTGTCCAGAAATGGTGTCAGCTTGTTGTCCCACGTTGCCATAGGGAACAGAGAGCTCAGCCTTTGAAATGCAGTGAGGAGCGCTGTGATTGGCCAGCCTCGCTGTCCGTCACTGCTGCCCAGCGGCCGTAACTGCAGAGGACGGAACGCTCGCCCCCCAAAGCGGTTTCCTGCTTCGGGGCAAACTTTGTGCTGCAGCGCCCTCCAACTCCCCAAAGCAGGGGGTCCAGAACTGCTCAGAAGGTTGGAGAAGAGAAAGAAGCGGGGAGGAAGCGGGGAGAAGACAGGGAGCAGGTCCTCACTGCCCAGCAGGGGGCTCAGCCACGGCCGTACCTGAGTCTTCATCCTGCATTGCTGCTTGGCACCGCTTTGGTGGAGAGCACGGCGAGTTGTAGAAAACCCCTCTGACGGGTCTTTGAAACTTCTACCTTGTTATTTGTGTTAAAAGAGCCAAAAAAAAAAAAAATGGTCCAGCCTAGAGAATTTCTGGCAAAGTCCTAAAAAGACCCCAGCATAGCTTGAGGCAGGAGGTGGGAGTGCGGCCCGAGCCGGCCCGGGGGACCTGGGAGATGAGCAGATGCACAGAGGCCTTGGAGCCCGGGCCCTGGTGTGAGGAGCAGCGGCAGCCATTAAGGCTTCTGACAGGCAGGAAAGGACACCCAAGGCTTGGGAGCAGAAGGGAAAGCACCCCGTGCCGCCGAGAGGGGAGCGCCTCTGGTGACCGCGGTTCCAGTCAGAGCCCAGCGGTCTGTGCGCAGGGCTGGCCGAGGCTGACCCGCCACCTCCACATGGTTGCTGGGGGGACGACAGCCATCTTGGGTTCTCCTGGTTGAACTCAGGGAGCTGTGTCCTCTCAGCAAGTGGCCCGAGCAGGGGCGCTGCTGCAGACAGAGTCTAGAGAGCGAGGCCCCACCTCTGCAGCTGGAGAACAAGCACACTCGGGGTTCCAGCAGCCTGACCAGACTGTCGAGAGTTCTGGAACGTTCCACAGAGAAAGCCTCTGGAGGAGATGCTGAACTTCCTGCCTTTATTCGACGAGTCATTGGAGAAGTATAAGAAGGGGCACTGGCTTAAGCTGGTGACACTGGCCTCGGCTCTGGAGATCTCCATGAACCTTCTGAGGAAGAGAAAATGGGGCAGGCCATTCTGTCCCCTCTGTGTTGACTGTCAACTGGTGCAGAGATGGCCTTGCTCTTTGGTTGGCCTGGAGCCTCACGGAGAGATGCCCTCTGCCGTTCCCCATCGTGCCAGGCCCAAACAGGTCGGATACACAGACCTAGAGGACTTTGGAGGGGGGCAGAGAGCCGAGGCCTGTGGAGAAACGGGTGCCCCAGAAGGCCTGGGGCCCAGGGAGGGGAGGGGGTTCACAGGCCAGCGGGGCGCTCTGGGAGCTTGTGGCAGACTGGCCACGTTTTTCACACTCGATCAAGACACAACTTCCTGGGTGTGGGAGGGGCCCCGGCAGCAAGGAAAGGCCAACCAAAGGGTTAGGAGCCCCACCTCAGTGGGGAGCGGGGCCCAGACATTGGTGCCTCCCTCAGCTCCACCACCTGGTCCTGTGTAGGAGAGGGAGCGGTGTGGAGGAGCGAGTGTGTATGTGTGAGTGTGCACAGGCGTGACGGCGCATGGCTGTCAGCGAGTGTGTGAATGCATGTACAAGTGTGAGCGCATGAGAGCATGTCTGTGACCCAGGGTGTCTTGGAGTGCGTGTGCACTGTGTGTCTGCGAGCGTGTCTATGTCTTGTGAGCATGTGTGTCTGAGCATGTGTAAAAACGCGAGTTGGCTGCGTGTCGGTGAGTGAGTAGTGTGAGCCTGTGTGCTCAATGTGTGTCGGTGTGAGTGAGGGTGGCCGCGCTGGTGAAACGCGTGACGCCATGGCTCCCGACCCTAAGGGGACCTGCACCTTTCGGGCCCCCACGCGGCTTGCGTGGCTTTTCGACCCGGAAAGGGGGGGACGCCCGGGGCGGGGGCTGCGAGGCGCCGGGGGCCGGGCGCGCGCGCGCGGGGGCGGGGCGGCGCTGGGGGCGGCCGTGCCCGCCCCCGCCCGCGCCGCGGCGCCGTTGCTAAGGCCGGGCGGCGGGCGCCGGGGGGAGGGCCTTAGCGACGGGCGGCGGGCGCGCGCGGGGCCGGGCGGGGGCGCGCGGGGCGGCGGCGCGGAGAGCCGGCCGCTCTCGCGGGCTCCCGCAGCCCCCACGCGCGCGCGGGCGCGGGCCGGCGGCGGGGGCGGGGCGCGCGCGCGCGCGGGCGCGCTCCGGCGGCCGGCGGGGATTTCCAGCGCGCGAGAGGAAGTGCCTGCGAGAGGGTGCGTGAGGGCGAGGGAGCGCGGCGCGGCGCGGCCGCCGCGTGCGCGAGCCGGGTTGCAGCCCAGCAGGGACTTTCCAGCCGGCGGCGGCGGCGGCGGCCGCCGGCCCTTCCCCGCCCCCCGACATGGGGCTGCCCGGGGAGCAGGACGCTGCGGACCGCGGCGGAGGACGCGCTCGGCGCTGCTGAGCCGGCCGGGCGGCGCGGACGCGGGTAAGGGGCCTGGCGGGCGGCGGGCGGCTCCATCCCCGGCGGCTCCATCCCGCGCCCTGGGCGGCGGGCGGCGGGCGGCGGGCGGCGGGCGGGCGCGGGGTCGGTCGGCGCGGGGCCGGGGCGGCGCAGGCCTGGCGCCCGGCGGCGAGTGCCCGGTGCGGCGCCGTCTCGCCCCCGCCCCAGCCCGCGCCCGCCCGCCCCCCGGACGCCTCAACTTCGGGAAACTTTGTCCTCCGGCCCGGCCCGGCCGAGGGCCCCGCGGGCCCGGGCTCCCGCAGCTTTTCAGGAAACGGGGCGCCGAGGCCGCTTGGAAACGTGACCCCCCCTTACCCCCGGGGTGGCGAGAGATCAGCATCTCCGACGAGGCTGTCTGTTTTGCGGGGTGAGGAGCGGACCGTTTCGGGTGTCTCCATAGCCGAACGTGTTCACCCTGGGCTGGCTTGGGTTCTTTTTTTTTTTTTTAAGCCATTATTTAAAAGTTTATACTGAGTCATTCCTCTGCAGATGAACCTCTGACTGATTCATAACCGAAGAGCTGCAGTGGCCTCGGAGGCAGGCGGGTACTGGGATCCAGTTTGGGGCGAAAGGCACACATTCCGCCTTGGGTTAATTGCTCACGCACACTTTGCCACGTTTTCACCCCGTTTGGGGACATCTATTTAATATTTAGGCCTTTAGAAAGAATCTCGTGGGGAAAAAAAATTCTTTTACCTTTCTCTTGAAAACATAGCAACAAAATGGAAATCGATGGAGTGTTGTGGACGTGCTTTGAAATCTAAGAAGCCTTCATATAATTGTCCGTTGAAGGAAGCAATTTTATTTCATGGTTTTCCTTTTAAGCTGTGAATTAGTTTTCAGAATGAGATGAGGGTGTGTGTGTGTGTGTGTGTGTGTGAGATTTATTCACTTATTTTTGTGGATTCGTAAAGGCTGTGTTGAGCGTTGCCGCTTGTTAATTTACATTCACAGCATACAACTGAGGGGAGCCATAATTTTTATTTTTTTCTTAGCATTTGCTGGTGAAGCTTTTGGAAATGTTGTGTGTTCTGTAATCTTGCATTTGTCTATAAAATCCTTATCTAAGGAGATGATCAAGTGAACCATCAGTTGGTGCTAGAATCTTTTCCCGTCTCTCACATCTCTGAAAATGGCCTGTTCAAAAGACTGCAGCATGTGAAGGATGTCTGGCAAGATTGTGTACCTTCGTTTTTCAAATGAAAGGAAGTGTTTGCTTTTTCACTGTTGTGTGGTGACAGTATATACATACTGAAAATTAGTTCAAGATGAATTTTTTGGCCAAAACAAAAATAAGCCTTATTAGTGTGAAAACCCTAAAATGCACAGGATTGGAAATCTGGTGAGTAGGTGTTCAGGACCGAAACCTTGACAGACCTAGGATTCCAGAACCACTAGTCAAAATCAGACCTTATCAGGGATGAGGTTTAAGATGTAAGGTGTCTCACCCAGACGCCATCTGTTCCAGCTGTCACAGTGCAGAAGCCAGGGCAGCAGAGAGCCGGCAGGGAGAATTCCAGCATTTTTTTTTCCCTTTTTCCTAAGACGTTCATGTGAATTTTTCTGTGAGGGGGAAGAAAACCAGTTATTTTTCTTGGATGCTGTCCATTCATTTTGGAGTTAATAAGATGGCCTCACTCGTTGTAAAAAAGGGTGTAAAGATCTTCCACTGGAAACCAGCAGTAGCAGCTGGCCAGTGGTTTCTGTTAATACAATCAAAATATTCCTACTCTTGTTTGTGTCTTGAAAAGAGTCCTTAGTTTAACTGAAACATTTAAGCTGCTTCTAGCTGTTTTCCCCTGCGTTTGGGGTTTTGATTCTGTAAAGACCCCCTACTAGAATTCGTTTAATTTTTCGCTGTGCAGAGCGGGAAGGACCTTGGGGAGGGGGGCGTTTGTCGAGATAGATATGCTAATACGCTGAAGGACAAGAATGATTTATCACTCCGTTGAAGTCCTTTTTGATGATGTTAAAGCTGTACTTTAAGAAAAACTGTCACTGTGGTGTTGCAAGTCTGGGCTAGCTCAAGCAAACAAAGGAAATTGCGTTAAATTTGCCCATCTCTATTTTCTCATCTCTGTAGAGCAAGACTCTACAAACAGCAAGTGATCTAACCTATCAAATATTATGCAATAGCTGAGTTTCCTTGTAATGGTCAGTTTAAGAATTGTTAACTTAGCAGAGGAGACCTCATATAGCCAGGGCCTCTGTGTCAATCCCATGGATTCCCGACCTCCTGCATGCTTCTTTCAAGTGTTCTGTGAGGAAGGGAAATTATTATTATTATTATTTTGCTGGTGGAGGAGAGTCATCATATTGACTTGAAATACAGAGAGAAACTGAGGAAAGAGCTCCAAAGTGAGAAAAAAGAAGGTGGCAAGGCCAGTGGTTTTGGAAGGTGACCAGAGAGAGGCAGCCGAGGCCTAAATGTGGAGATGATGCTCAGACCTGCTCTGGGCAGAGGGAATGGAGCCAGCGAGAGAGGGCTGGACGCCTGCGGGCAGGAGGGCGGTCGAGAGGCGGATGGGGACAGGATGGCTTGTGCCATCGCAGCTGGCTTTGGGTTCACAGCTGCTCATGGAGTAGGAGACAGTGCAGCTCTCAACAGAAAAGGAAAAAAATGTAAGAAAACATTATGTGTGCTCGGGTGAGGTCTAGTATTCACAATTAAACAGTACGAAATGGCTTTCTCACTTTAGAGGGCCTTCATCGACTGCGGTGTGCCCAACACAGGGAGGCCTGGGGGACTGACCACTCCAGGAAGGAGAAGGGAAGGTTCTTGTCATCAAGCATCGAAACCTCCTTTTGGGCCAGAATTGCTTGTCTCTCTGTGCAGACGTGTTGGGGGGGAGGCTGGCAGGTGGTGAGAGGCCATAAATGCGGGTGACTGTTGTGGGTTTCTGTCAGCTCCAGCAATCACGTTGGAGTCCCTTGCTGAGTATCTGTATTCTGCAGGATAAGTAGATCATCGGCTGGAATGGGGGAGTCTCTCTCCTTGAATTTGATGCTCAGTGACTGTGCCTTGAGTTCTCATAACTCTCTGGCTCCCGTGCTCAGGTAAGGGAGTTGCAGCACCTGCCTTTGACAGCGTGGCCTCAGCCCCTGTGCGCGGTGGAGGAGGAAGCCGGAAACCAGCACTGTTTGACCAGGTAGCACCAGGACTGAAGCCTGTGCCCGGAAGGGAGAGGGACAATGAAGGTTTCACCATCCTGCCTTCAGGAAATTGGCCACTCAGCTAGAGAGTGCAGTTCCACTAGGAAGAGGCAAGAAAAGTCCTACAGAGGAGACTAAAGTGGATGAGCGAGTCGTGCGGGGGACTGGAAGTATGGTGGAGGTTCAGGAAAGGGTGGACAGCTCCTGGCTGGCGGGGTAGTCAGGGAAGGCTTCTGGGAAGTGGGTGTTGAGACCCAGTGCCAAGAAGGCCGGTGCCACGGGCCCACCCTGAGATTGGCAGGAAGAGGACTTCTCCCCGCCCCACTTAGTTTTGGGAAGATGGCGTCTGACGGTCTGCGGTCCTGTTTATGCCAGTAGACACGGTCTGGGTGATGCTGGCGGCCAGTGGCTTTCCGGTTATAATGCCTCCCATGCTGTCCCCTGGCCCCCGCCAGGCCCTTTGTGACCAAGAGGTCTGCCCTGCGGTGCGCCAGGTCTGTGGTGGGGGACGGAGCGGTGGTCCCTGACCTGGGCGGCCGCACTTGGAGGTCCCTGCCCTTTCTCACTGTAGGTGGAAAGTCTCAAAATGTGGTGGGGAGGGGGTAAGTGTTAGAATGCCCCTTCCCCAGGGGACACCCTCAAACCTACTGCTCTGTCAGCCACGCTGAAGTGACCTAAGTCTCTTCAGTTCTCAAGGAATAGAGAATCTCCCTGTACGTTTCTTTCATGGCTTCCATTTCTGTAAGATTTCCTCCACACTGGTGCACAACTCCACGGGTTTCTTTGTTTATTTCTGACTACAGTGCACTGCTTTGGGATCGTGGTTTCCCATCTTGGGATTGAACCTGGGCCCTAGGCAGTGGAAGTGCAGAGTCCTAACCACTGGAGCCTCACGGAATTCCTGACTCCCTGTATTTTTTTTTAATGGAGGTTACTTGGTAACTTCTCATGAGGCCATTCCACCAAGAAAGGTGTCATGCCTGCTGTTCTGATATCCTAATTTCTTTTCCAATTAAAACACCCATTCTGTGGCAAAAACCATAAGCGTATTTATTGGGAACTTGGTTTCTTTGAGTGGAGACAGAAGCTAAATTTATTAATCGATTGGGATAATGTAATCTTCAGGATGACAGTAGCATCAAAAATACTAAAACATTAGTTTCCAGGAGTCAAATTATAGTGAAGGTTTTCAGTGACTGACTGTCCCCTGGAAGGTTAGCGTCCGGCAGGAGATGTGCATACACTTGAGGTAGCGGGGTGCTGGTTAGACACCCCCAGGGCCTGGCACGCGGTCGACTGCCGCTCCGTCAGTGTTCGTGTCAGGAATCTGCAAGTTTGGGAAGGAAGAGGGAGGTAACAGATGCTCGCCTCGTGGCTCCGTGTGGCTTGGCATATGTGTCTGCAGGTGGGGACGCCCTGTGGCCGCGTCTCTGGACTGTGCTCCCTCCACCCCCAGTTCTGATGGTGCTTAGCTCCCAGGTTTGTTGTGTGAGGGGCTTGTAAGAAGGGGGTCTTCATCCAGCATCTTAACTTCCCTGGGTGCTTTGAATGACTTAAAGAGGAAACGCAAGGAAATCTGTTCTCTTGAGTCCTGCCTTGCCCAGTAATGCCCGGGAGTCACAACTTTATTCGGGAAATTAAATTCTGTCCTTTTTGGATTAATATAGCCTGGTGTTTGAAATGTTATTATGGGGTAAATTAAGTGTTCTGGTTTCAGAAGGCTTTTCTCTGTGGGAAAGGCATGGTTTTAGTTCAGTATGTCTCAAACCCTTGATAGGAGTCCAAGCCCATTAAGTTTTATCTTAAAATGTAATAGGAATTTTACACTGTACTCAGTAATAGGTCTGTTTTGTTTTTTTTTTCTTTTGCTGTAAACACACGTTGCCCCCTTCGGTTGTTGAGTGCATTGGATTCTCCAGAAGATGCATTGTGTCCATCCTTGGCTCCCCCAGGGGTGGTGAGGGCCCCCTGGCATTCCTGCCACGTGTCTTAGGGGCCATCCACCTTCTGGCTTGAGAAGTATGGGCATGGCGGAAGGCACCAGCTTTAAAGATCGGAATCCCAGTCCAGCCCTTTTGCACACCAGCAGAACCACCCAGAGTGGCTGCTGGGCCTCCCTGAATTAGTGCCTCCATCTGTAAAATGGGACTAGCAGCAGCAGGCGCAGACTTGCTTCTTACGAGAGAAATGGGTAAAAGAACCTTCTACTGATGTTAATTTTTGTAGTAATAGAGGACTTCAAGAGCTAAACTAATGCGCCAGATGGACGGGAGAGATGTCCGAGAGAAGTTCCCTCCTTTTACATGGGAGGCAGCTGGCTGAGAGTGTTGGGTGAGGAGGGCTCCCAAGTCAGTCCATTGTCTGGCAGGCCCGCATGGTTCACCCAGAGTAGAGGGTTTTTTTTTTTTTTCCCCTTGCCCCCTGCAGTCTTCATTTCCCCAGGATTGGCCCCAGGGAAGCTGCTTGGCCTCTATCCAGTTTGGGATAATTGAAAATTAATCAACTCACAGATTTAGGGAGAACTTACCCAGGAGCTGGGCTAGTTTGCTAGTGCTAAAAAGTGAAGTAAGACACTGTGTGAGCACTGCCCTCAAGGAGCTTCTGCAAGACGAGTAGAGTAAGCCGGGGGAGTGGTGGGCGCCGAGGCGGAGGGGCGGAGGCGTTGTGGGAGCCAGGGCGCAGGGCGCAGAGGTGTTTTCCGGGGACGGTGAGAGAGAGCGAGAGGGGCAGGCCTGAGAGCCCGCGGGGCTCTCTGTGGCTGCCGATCAGGGTGCCGGCCTCAGAAGGAAACGGGCTGCCTTTGGGCGCTGCCTCTGTGCCAGCCTGACTCTGGAGAGAAGACTTGTCCCCATTCTACAGATGGGGAAAAGGAAGAGCCTCAGGCCTGCTGGCCTCCAGAGTCAGTGTTTTCACCACTCGGCTCTGTGGTCAGTTTAGGCTGAATTTACAATCCGTTTTTAGATCTTGTTCTTATTCTAGACTTTTTAGTTTTGCTTTCAGATTCTAGAGGTTTGACATCGTGTGTTTTTCCAGCATATGCTTTTCACACGGCCCTTCCTCTGCTCCAGCGTCTGTTCTGCCTGTATGGACTTCTTTTCCTGCTGGTGCTCCATCCCTTCTCTCTGTTTCATTTTCCTACAGCAGCTACCCTGCACTTCACGTCCTTTTAATAAGATCAGTGAAGGCATTCTTTGCTCTGTGGTTCTTGCTGAGGAGCGGTCCCAAACTTGATTTACTAATGTGTTTTCTTTCCCCTTTCTGTCTTGATTTACATTCAAACCGGTAGTCTAGTAATAATGATAGTATGTAGTCATTATGTCTTTACAGGGTTTTACAAATATTAACTTGTTAGTGGTGAACAAGTCCCAGAGGCCTGGTCACTCTAGAGAGAGCTGGTTACAGCCCAACATGGACAGATTCCACCCATTCATGTGGAATTTAATTATAACTGCGGATCGCTTATGGGAATATGAGTTAAAGACAAAGAAACCTCCACAGTTAGCAAGGAAATGATGTCACTGGTATTTTGTTGAAGATTTTATGTGGCGCTTCTGCTGGAACCACTGTAAAGTTTTGAAGATGAAGCTGGTGATGCCTGGACTGAGAGGCTGGGGCATGTTCCGTAGCCATCTGTACCTGCCAGGGGGAGGGCTGTGTACTCGGGGTCTCAGCTGGACCCTGAGGTCTCAAGGTCAGGTTCCTCAAGCGACAGAGGGTAGATCTTCTTTGTCCTCACGCCAGGTTAGAGGCAGTGGGGTTGAGGCATTGTGTGGGAGAGAGAGTAAGGGCCTCATGTTTCTGGGGAGCACTGCCCTGCCTTCTCCGGCTTGAGGAAGGTTCTGGTGTACCTGGGACGCATCTCTAGTGTTGCGATGACGAGCTTCTTAAGGACAGGGCCGCTTCATCGTATTTTCCCAGTCTGGCCCAAAATGTTCTCGGGCCATCTCCGATGGGATGAGTTTCCATGTGGGAGGAGTTTGGGTCTGAAGTCAGACCCAGTTTGAATTCTGGTCCTTCCTTTAGGTCACTGTGATAGTAAGTTATTTATCCCTTCTGAACCTCAGTTTTCTTATCTGTGAAGGGATAATTGTGAGGACTGAAAGTGAGAGTGTGAGTGGATGTGGGGACGCGGCAGGTCACGAGTGGGAATTCCTTTCCTGCGTGGGTTCCTGAAGGGAGAACCTGCTTGCTAACAAGGTGACAGTAGCTGTCTTGGGAGTGAGCCTGGCACTGGGAGGCAGGGAGGGGCAGAAGCAGCACATGACTGGACTGCAAAGAATTTATGTTAACAAAGAATAAAATATCTGGAAACTAAAAATCATTATTTGCACAAAAAGGAATGTCTCTAGATAGGCCCTCCCTTTTTTAGCAATTTTTACATATGATTTTTTGATAAGTTTAAAACTATATTTTAGTACATTGTTTTCTTCCGTTATTTAGCGTGATAGTATGAAACTTGTTCTGGTCTCTGTTCGGATGTCGCCTCCTCTAGGTTTTCCCTCAACACCCTGGTTAAGATGGCCCCTGCCTTCACTCTCTAGTCACTTACCTTGCATTTTCAATTTTTGTCCATCATCTTAACCCATTTCCTAGAAGAGTGCCTGGAGTATGTTAGGTACTCAGATGTTTGTACGAGTTGATCAGTGGTTTAACCAAATTTTCTTTTATTGAGGCAAAATTTACATAACAGTTAACTATTTTGAAGTGTACAGTTCAATGGTATGTAGTGTGGTCACAATTTTATGCAACCACAGGGCTTGCCCTAGTTTCAGAACTTTCCTATCACCCTGTAAAACATGCTGTACTCAATACGTAATCATTCCCTATCCTGCCTTTTCTTCTAACCCTTAGAGCCTCTAATCTTTGTGTACACACACACACACACGTATATGTTTCTGTGTAGACATAGTGTTTTCATTTCTCTTGCGTCATGTACCTAGGAGTGGAATTGCTGGGTCATATGGTCATTCTGTGTCTAACTTGTCCCCACCTGCAATGTACTAGGGTTCCAATTGCTGCACGTCTTTGTCAGCATTTGCCTTTTTTTTTTTTTTTTTTGGATTAAAGCTATTTTAGTGGATGTAAAATGGTATCTCATGGTGGTTATGTATTTCCTTAATGACCAGTGATATTGAACCTCATTTCATTGTGTATCTGTTTTGAAGCAACATGCCTTCAAGTCCTTTGCCTGTGTTTTAACTGAGTTGTCTCTTTTGTTGCTGAGTTGTAGGAGTTCTTTGTACGTTTTGGGTATTTAACTCTTAATGGATTTATGATTGACAAATATTTTTCCTGTTCTGTTGGTGGTTCTTTCACATTCTTGATAATGTCCTTTGATGCACAAAAGTTTTTAATTTTGATGAATTCCACTTTATTTTGTTGTTGTTTTTCCTTTTGCTTTTGGTATCAAACCTGAAAATCCATTGCCAAATCTGAGGTCATGAAGATTTACCCGTATATTTTATAGTTTCAGTTCTTAGCTTTAGATCTTTGGTCCATTTTGAGTTAATTTTTATAAGTGATGTAGGACTCCCACTTCATCTTTTGCATTTGATTATCCGGTTGTCCCACCACCGTTTGTTGAAGAGACTCTTCTTTCTCCATTGGATGGTCTTGGCACCTTTATTGGAGATAAATTAGCATATGTGTTTGCATTTATTTCTGGACTCTCGGTTCTGTTCCGTTGGTCTGTATGTCTGTCCTTATGCCAGCAGCATACCATTTTGATTATCTTAGCTTTTTGAAAAGTTTTGAAGTAGTAAGTTTGAGAAGTGTGAGTCTTCCAACTTTATTTTTCTTTTTCAATATTGCTTTGACTGCTTGGCCCCATTCATAGCTCCATATTAATCTGAGGATCAGTTTTTCTTTTTCTTCAAAAAGGTCATTGGAATTTTGACAGGGATTGCATTAAATCTGCTTTGGGGAATTTCCATATAGTACTGAATCTTCCAATTCATGACTGTGAGATGTTTTTAATTTCTTTCAGTAAGATTTTATAGTTTCAGTATATAAATTTTTCACTTCCTTGGTTAAATTTATACCTGGGTATTATATTCTTTTGGATGTTATTATAAATGGAATTGTTTCTTTAATTTTCTTTTTGAATTGTGCTGGTTTATAAAAACACAGCTGATTTTTGTGTGTTGATAATATACCTTGCAGCCTTGCTGAATTTAGGTATTATCACCTCTGTCAGTTTTCTTGGTAGATGCCATGGGATTTTCTACATATATAGTGATGTCACTTGCAAATAGAGATGCTTTGTTTCTGTCTTTGCAGTGTCTGTGCCTTGTGTTTCTTTTTCTTGTCCCATTACTCCGGCTGGGCCTGCTCCTGCAGTTTGAATAGCAGGGATGAAAGCAGACGTCCTTGTCTTGTTCCTGATCTTAGGGGAAAACTCTTCAGTGTGATCATGAAGTTATATGTGGTTTAAAAAAAAAAAATAAGCGCCCTTTGTCATGTTAAGGAAGTTCCCTTAGATTCCTAGCATACTGATTATTTTGCAGTGAAAGGTGGTTGAATTTTGTCAGATGCTTTCTCTGGGTCTGGTTTTCCCTCCTTCCTTCTATTAATGTGGTATGCTCCCTTAGTTGATTTTTGTGTGTTGAACCTCCCTTACTTTCCTAAGATACGTCTCACTTTGTCATGGTGCGTAATCCTCTTAACGTGTTGTTGGATTTGGTTTGCTACTGTTGTGTTGAGAGTTTTCTCATCTGTGTTTATATAGAATATTGGTCCTTCGTTTTCTTTATTTGTATCTTTGGCTTTGGTATCAAGGTATCAACTGCATTGTGACTGTACATTGTGTTTCTTCAGAATTTTGAAATCTGTCCTCAGTAGTGTGTATAAAATTTTTAGGAGGGTTTTGAAGCAGACGGGAAAGCTCTCTGATAATGATCATTGTATGTACCTCCTTGCTTTCCAACACGAGGCTTCCCCAGTAGCTAATAGCTAGCAGAATCCTGGCTGACATTACCACCTTAACTCAGTGTCAACCCTGGAGAATGGAGGAAGGGACTCTATTCCTGATTCCAGCTCCAGAGCTTCTGTTATTTCCTGAAAAAACCACAGATTGTTCTAGATAATGATTGCTGAGGAACAAACCACCCTAAGCATCTGTGACCTAAAACAGTAATTTGCTGTTGTTACTAGGTGGTGTGGTTCTGTGTGTTGGCCAGGCAGGGTTAGCTGGGTGACCCTTCTGCTCTGTGTGACATTAACTGAAGCTGCTCACTAGTATTTATCTGGTCTTGAGGGTCCAGAATGGCATTGCTCACGTGTGTGGATGGTTAGAAGGCCAGGCTTGGTGGTTCCTCACTTTCCATGTAGTGCCAGGGCCTCGTCAGGTGACCTCTTTGCTTGGCTGGTTGGACTTCTTACATGGCACCCAAAGACTCCTAGAGTGATTGCTGTGAGGAAGTGGAGCGGACAGATGGGTGGAGTGTTACTCTTGTTGCGTCTGTTAGTTGAAGAACCCACAGCGTACTCCCAGATTAAGGAGGGGGACACAGCCTGCCTGTTGTTGAGAGGAGTGGCAGGCAGCTTGTACCTTCTTTAACCCATTACCTGTATGGTGGTTAGATTCCATGGTGCTGGCAACAATATCCATATTGTGTATACTGTCTAAGAGAGGCTGCTGTGGGCTAAAATGGAAATGCCAGCGGTTGCGTGTCACCCTCTTTGGTGAGAAAATGCATTCTGTGTTCTAAACCAAGAATTCACGAGTGGACACACCCCTTCATAAAATGGTAATTGCCTATATAAAATGTGTGATTTATATTTAGTCGGGCATCCTTGATCATCTGTTGTCAGAGGTTTCTCAGGAATAATTTTGGGTCTATGAAATTTCCCTCCTATTGGTTCATTTTAAAAGTTATTTAAAGACTTCACTTTCATTTTGAAGAGTATTACAATTCTCTGTTCTTAAAACAAAATTTCATCAAGAATATATTAGTAAGCCTATATCCCAAATTTCCTTCTCTTCGCTCTAGATCATTCTGGTAGGGATTTATTAGAATAAAGTTAGGGTTTGACAGCATGTGCAGAGGTGCAGCTGCATTGGTTCTAACTAGAAATCTCATTTTCTCTAAATCTGCCTTCTCTGCCTATCTCTGCAGATGATTGCAACACTGTTTGAGTGGGAGCAGATGTGATGAGGTCAGAGAGGATGGAGGAAGTGGATTTAAATCATGAAAGAAGGAATCTGCATCTTTGGTTCCAGTGAAGCCACCAAATACCGGGATAATAGGGGTGCAGCAGGGTGGAGCTGTGGCCCACGTGTGCCCTCTGCTCGTGCCCACACAGAGCCCTGCCTGCCCAGCGCTGCCATGGCAGTGCCCTGGCCCAGGGGCAGTGCCACAGAGCCGCCCAGGTTCGTGTTTCCCAAGCGTGGCTCGCCTGTGTTCCCAGATGCCCATCACTCCTAGGCATCTAAGCTTTGCCCAAAGTAGTGTGAGTGTTCCTTTGTGTGGTGGGCACACTGGAGTGACTAATGCGTGAAATTTCAGAGAGTCCTGGGAGCTTCTGGATGCCTCCCATCAGGCCTGATGTAAAAACCTCTGGTCTAGATGATCTGAGGCCTCTTATAGTAAAGTTTTATGTAAATATATATGTGTTTGCTCAGTCGTGTCCAATTCTTTGTGACTCCCCTAGACCTTAGCCCGCCAGACTCCTTTGTCTATGGAATTCTCCAGGCAAGAACACTGGAGTGGGGTAGCCATCTCCTGCTGCAGGGGATCTTCCCGACCCAGAGATCAAAGTCTCCTCTCTGCATCTCTTGCATTGGCAGGCGGGTTCTTTACCACTCCTGCCACGTGGGAAGCCCATAAATACATACACATATACACATATGTACACACACATACTACACACACACATACGTGTACATACACCCATATTATACACACACACACGCATGCCCACCTGCACAGTCATACCCATCAGACTCCTCTGTCCATGGAGAATTCTCCAGACAAGAATTCTGGAGTGGGTGAACATTCCCTTCTCCAGGGAATCATCCTGACCCAGGGATTGAACCCAGGTCTGATCTCCTGCATTGCAGGCAGATTCGTTACTCTCTGAGTCACCAAGGAAGCCCTCTCCCCCAACATATATATATATATATATATATATAATTTTCTGGCTGTGGGCCTCCTATTCCTTATTCTTTTATGAATTCCAGAAGTCTTCTGGCCGTGGCTTTGTCATCAGGAAGAAAGTAGTTGCTCTCTGCAAGTTTGGGGGGATGGTTCTTTCAATACTACTTACTTTTTTCATTCATTATTACCCATAGGAGTCTGTACCAGAATGCGGTGACTGTGTGACTGTGGCCCAGGGGTGACCAACATAGGGGCTAAAGAAGGGTAATGAGACGAGCAGACTGGGGAAGATGAGGGGTCAGGAGGGCAGTGGCATTCACGGCGAAAGGTAGGACTCTGAAAGCTTTGACATTGTGTTCTTCTAAGTATGACACTGCAGACGTAAAAAGTTTCTCAGTTACATGAAGTGATGGGAAGCGTGGGGACCACCTGTTGGTGAGCCAGGGTCTGGAGAGGTGGAGGTCGGCTGCAGGGCGACAAGATTGTGGCAGGCGCCAGGACCCGTGCACAAGACCCACAGTCTTTGTGGCCTCCAGCAACTTAGGTTTACCCTTTGCAACCTCTGTTTTCTTTTGTGCTAGACAGGAATAGTGGTGACCGGAGTGGTTATTGTGATAACGGAATAGTAAGCCTTAAAAAAGGAGTTCACCAGAGAAAGGCAATACGGTACTTAAGGCTAAAGGAGCCTGGAAGTTTCGGCCCAGGAGAGAGTAGAGGAGGTGTCCAGCAGACACTCACTGTTTGAGCACGTGTTTATCTGCTGGGTGCTCGGCCAATTTCAGTGCTGTGTGTGTGTGAAGAGTATAAGGGAAAACAGTTAAATATGAACGTTGACCAGATTTTATTTAGCTCAGCAAACTTTTTAAGAGAAATTTTATTGAAGTATAGTTGGTTTACAATGACGTATTAGTTTCAGGTATATAGCAGTGATTCGGTTATTTATATATGCATAAACATTTTCCCTCGTAGGTTATTATAAAATGTTGAGTATGGTCCCCTGTGCTGACCTCTGTTGTTTGTCTGTCTCATGTATAATGGTGTGTTATGTGGTAACCCTCTCTCACCCTTTCCCCTTTGGAAACCATACATTTGTTTTCTATGTCTGTTGGTCTGTTTCTGTTTTGTGAATAAGTTAATCTGTATTTTTTAAGATTCTGCAGATAAGTGATATCATATGACATTTGTCTTTCCTCTGTATTTCTTACTTTGCTTAGTGTAATAATACCTGGGTCCATCCCTGTTGCTGCAGATGGCATTATTTCATTCCTTTTTTTATGACTACACACTCCAGTATTCTGGCCTGGAGAATTCCATGGATGATATAGTCCATGGAGTTGCAAGAGTTGCACACGACTGAGCCACTTTCGGTTTTCATACTGTTCTCCATAGTGGCCGCAGCAATTTACATTTCCACTAGCAGTGCAGGAGGGTTCCTTTTCCTCTGTTCTTTCTGGTGATGGCCGTTCTGACCGATGCGTGGCTTGGTCTGCATTTCTCTAATAATTAGCGATGTTGAGCGCTTTTCGTGTGCCTGTTTGCCGTCTGCATATCTGTGGAGAAGTGTCTAGGTCTTCTGCCCATTCTTAGATTGAGTTATTTTTATTTTTTATATTGAGTTGTTTGAGCTATTTGTATATTTTAGAAATTAATCCCTGTTGCTCACATTGTTTGCAAATATTTTCTCCCAGTCTGTAGGTTGTCTTTTTGTTTTGTTTATGGTTTCCTTTGCTGTGCAAAAGCTTTTAAATTTAATTAGGTCCCATGTTTTGGTTTGTTTTATTTTCATTACTCTAGGAGATGGATCTGAAAAGATATTGCCGCAATTTATGTCCGAGAGTGTTCAGTCTATGTTTTCCTGTAGGAGTTTTATAGTATCTGGTCTTATGTTTAGGTCTTCAATCCATTTTTAAAAGACTTTTCCTGTTTTTTTTTTTTTTTTAAATTTATTTTATTTATGTCTGTGCTGTGCACGGGCTCTCTTCAGCTGTAGTGAGCGGAGGTGCTCTCCCGGCGCGGTGCCCAGGTTTCTCGTGGTGGCTTCTTGTTGCAGAGCACGGGCCCCGGAGCACACGGGCTTCAGTAGTTGGTAGTGTTCGGGCTTGGCTGTCACAGCACACGCGCTCTGGAGTGCGGGCTCAGTAGCTGTGAGGCATGGGCCTGGCTGCCCCCCAGCGTGTGGGATCTTCTTGAACCAGGGATCAAACCCATGTCCCTGCGCTGGCAGGCAGATTTTAAACCACAGGACCCGCAGGAAAGTCTGATCTTTAATCTGTTTTGAGTCTGTTTTTGCAAGTGATGTTAGAGGATGTTCTAATTTCAGTCTTTTACACATTTCTGTCTAGTTTTCCCAGCACTGCTTGTTGAAGAGACTGTCTTTTCTCCAGTGTACATCCTTCCCTCCTTTGTTGTAGACTAATTGACCGCAGGTGCACAGGTTTATTTCTGGGGTGTCTGTCCTGGCTCACTGATCTGTGTTTCTTTTGGTACAGCACTGTTTTGAGTATTGTAGCTTTGTAGTATAATCTGAAGTTAGGGAGGCTGATTCTTCCAGCTCCCTTTTTCTTTCTTAGGATGCCTTTGGCTATTCAGGGTCTTTCAAAATTTTTTCTTTCTTTTTTTTTTTTGTTGGTTCTAGTTCTGTGAAAAATGCCATTGGTAATTTGATTGTGTTGGCTCTACATTGCTTCGAGTAGTATAGGCATTTTAACCATATTCACTCTTCTAAGAACACAGTATATCTTTCCACTTATTTGTTCATCTTCAGTTTCTTCCATCAGTGTCTGACAGTTGTCATAGTACAGACCTTTTGCCTCCTTAGGTAGGTTCCCCCCCCCCCCCCGGGTATTTTATTCTTTTTGATGCCGTGGTAAATGGGGTTGTTTCCTTAATTTCTCTTCTTGTTAGTATGTAAGAAATGAAGTTGATTTATACATATTGATTTTGTATACTGCAACTATACTGAATTCATTCATGAACTCTGATGGTTTTTGGTGGTATCTTTAGGATTCTCTATCTATAGTACCATGTTATCTGCAAAGAGTGAGTTTTGCGTCTTCTCTTCCAATTTGAATTCCTTTTATTTCTATTTCTTCTCTGACTGCTTTCACTAGGACTTCCAAAACTCTGTTGAAAAAAGTGGTGAGAATGGGCATCCTCGTTTTGTTCCCGATCTTAGAGGAAGTACTCTCAGCCTTTCACCATTGAGCATGGTATTAACTGTGGTTTTGTCATATATGGTCTTCATTATGTTGAGGTATGTTCCCCCTCTGCTTACTTTCTGGAGTCGGCAAACTTTCATGCAGCACTTCATGACGGCTAGTCACGCTGTCACATGCTAGGGGTGTGTGTGTGAGTGTATGTGTGTGTATGTTTGTATAAATAACTGAGACACTCTTGTTCTTGAGAAACTCAGACTGCTCGTTTCAACCTGGGACGTTATACTTTGTGAAAGAGGCATGTGTTAGCTCAGGCTGTCCTAACACAGTATCACAAGTTGTGTGGATTAAGCAACGGGAGCTTATTTCTCGTGGTTCTGGAGGCTGGAAGTCCACAGTGAAGCTGTCTGCTGGCTCAGTCTCCAGGTGAAGTTTCTGTTCCGGGAGTGCAGGCGTGTCCCCTTTTCAGCGTGTCCTACATGGTGGGGAGACAGGAAGCAGGCTCTCCGGTATCTTCTCTTATTGGGCCCTGAATTGTTTCCCAGAGGCCCATCTCCAAATGCTATCACACTAGGAGTTAGAATTGTTGTTTAGTTGCTTAGTCGTGTCCGACTCTCTGTGACCCCACGGACTGCAGCACACCAGGCCTCCCTGTCCTTCACCATCTCCCGGAGCTTGCTCAAACTCACGTCCATCGAGTCGGTGATGCCATCCAACCATCTCATCCTCCGGTGCCCCCTTCTCCTCCTGCGTTCAGTCTTCCCCAGCATCAAGGTCTTTTCCATTGAGTCAGCTCTCCGCATCAGGTGGCCAAAGTATTAGAGCTTCAGCTTCAGCATCAATCCTTCCAATGAGTATTGAGGATCAGTTTCTTTTAGGATTGGAGTTTTCCTTTAGGGGTTAGAGTTGCAACATATCAATTTTGAGGGGGCACAATTCAGTCCATAGCCTTCTCTTCTGGACCCCGAAATTCATGTTTCCTGACATGTAAAATATATTCATTCCATCCCAACAGCCACAAAAACCTTAAGCTCGGAAGTCTAAAGTCTAAGGTCTCACATATTGGATTTGTCACAAAGTTTGTTCAAGTTGTTAGACGGTATGGAAAAACCTAAATGAACTTTGTGTTCAGTCTGATAGATATCCTCTAAATAACATGTGGGTGAGATGGGAGGTGTGGTCCATCTTGAGCAGAATTCCTCTCCACCTGTGAACCCAGCGGAGAAGGCACTGGCACCCCACTCCAGTACTCTTGCCTGGCAAATCCCATGGACAGAGGAGCCTGGTGGGCTGCCGTCCATGGGGTCACGAAGAGTCGGACACGACTGAGCGACTTCACTTTCACGTTTCACTTTCACGCACTGGAGAAGGAAATGGCAACCCATTCCAGTGTTCTTGCCTGGAGAATCCCAGGGGCGGTGGAGCCTGGTGGGCTGCCGTCCATGGGGTCACGAAGAGTCGGACACGACTGAAGTGACTCAGCAGCAGCAGCAGTGAACCCAGATGGGTTGTGTGCTTCTGGCATAGTGTTGGGACAGGCGCCCCAGCATTTGCCTTTGAGAAGCGGGGATGAGGGGGGGAGTAGTGACGCCCCCGGCGGGTCCGCAGAGTCGCCCGGCAGATCCACTCGCCTGAGACTCGAGGGTCACCTCTCTGGTTTGGCCTCCTGGGTTGCTGGTGCGGGGGTCGCGCTGGGCAGCTGCTGTCCGGCCTGTTGAAACACAGGTGATGGCCGCCCTTCTCTGAGACTGAGGAGGCAGCCCTGGTGCTGTCTTGTGTGGCCCCAAAAGCTGTGCAACAGAAATAAAAGGGGGTGAATGACTGGATGGGTCCGTAAGTTAGGGATCAGAATGGGATTCTTGCTTTGTTTCTACAAGGACTTTGACCAAAGGAGCCTCTCCAGAGCACTGGCGGCCGGATGGTGAGCAGGCTGGAGTGAGTCCGAGTCCCGTCGGGAGCGGCCTGGGTCTGCGTGCAGAAGGTGACTGCGCACTTGGGGTTTGGGAGACGGAATTGGGTTTGCGGTGGCCTTGGGGGGCAGACGCGTGCGGCGGAGGCTCTTCAGGGGCCTCCTCGTGAGGGGCGCCTTCGGCGGGCGCTGGCCTCCCTGGCGGCGGGAAAGGCAGGCCGACGCCCCTGTCAGTCGGAGGCTAGGGGACATACCGCGAAGTCCAGCTTGACGGGTGTGTGCGGTTTCTCTCCGGTCACCAGTTCGTGCCCGTGGCGTCGCAGCAGCCGGAGTGCCTGCGCGTCTCTCTCTCCTCATAACCTCCTGCTGCTCGGCCTCTACTGTGGTGTGTCTGGGGTCTCATTGGTTTCGGGGGAGGGAAGACTTCCAATCCACAGAGCCTGGTGTGGCTGGACTGTCCATCCATCCCTGAAGAACTTCATAACGTGTCCTGGTTGTCCCTGGAAGCGTCCCAGGCCCCTCCGATGGGCAGTGGGGACGCGTCGGTGGCTCTCCTGATGACGGCAGGCTGCCTTCTTGGAGGCTTTCGTTCCCAGCGACTCTGAGTCCCAGCTGTGCATTAGACTGTTAGAAGGGGCCACAAGCTCTTCCAAGGCCCCGCACATCAGATTTCCCTAGCATCTTTAAAGGACCCCGAGGGGTATGCTGCTGTGCCCCCAGCAGGGCTGAGCCTGTGGTTTAGTCAGAAGGCTCGCTTCTCTCTCCCCAGAGGATGGTTCCTGGCCCTTGGAAAGACGGGGTCACAGGCCTGCCTCACACCTGTGAGTCCCGGGCCGCCTCAGCAGGCGCGCAGGCGAAGCGCAGGCTTTGGGGCCGAGTGGACTTGAGCCCCCTTGACCGTCCCGAGCTGGGGACGGCATGGTGGCCCCTGGTGCCTCAGCCGCAGTTCTGAAGCCGCAGAGTTCTGAAAACATGCTGGCTTTGTCACAGGTTTGGTGCCAAAACCTGGCCTGAACTGATGTGATGCTTTTTATAATCGTTATTCCTCTTGGTATGAATATTCCTGTGTTTCACTGCAGACTGTTAGTGAGTGTGTGTTCTTACGGCTGCCATCCCAGACTCCAGTGGGAGTGTTATGTAATGCATAATACATACACTATTTCCTTTCTAAAATCCAGACAGTTCTGAACTCTAAAACACATCTGAATTCTGAACTCTGAAACACCTCTGGCCTCAGTTTGGGGTAAGGGCTTGTGGAGCTGCAGAGACTTCTAATATAGGTGGTCATAGTGGTCAGTACAGATCATGTTAACGTGTGAGTACATGTGTAACACTCCCCGCCACAAGCAGGCGTCCTGCAGACTCAGCTGTTAGTGCTCTTGTAATTCCTCCGTCTGTGGGTTTACACTTTCCCCATTTGGTTCCTTTGTTTTCCCAGCACCTTTATATTTGGTATGCCAGACTTTATTCTTCAGGTAATTCAATATTTTCTGCAAATCAGAAGTAAATTGAATCTGCAGCTGCGTATCCATCATTATTCTGTACATGTATCTGGGCTGTATGTCCCAGGAGAGTAAAAGTGTGTGTATAACATGGTCCCTGCTGGCAGAGGGCTTAGAAATTAGTCCTGGAAATAGAAAACATGGGCAGTTTTTTTTTTTTTTTTTAAGGCACCTGCTTAATCAGATTTCAAGCCAAGGGGAGAAGGTGCGTTAGGAGGAGCCTTTGTAGAGGAGGGAGGTTCTTGTTGGGGATGAGAGACCTGGGGGCTTTGGGATGATGGAGCCTCCCCTGGTGGCCTGTGCCCAGGGAGGCCCCTGGGGCAGTGCCACGTGGTGGCGAAGGGCATGGGCCTGGGAGCCAGGCTGCGGGCAGTCTCCTCTCTCTCAGCCTGTCCTGTCGTTTGTGAGGCATCCGGCTGTTGCGTGTACCATAGGAACGTGCACAAGTATCAGTCTTGACTTGGAGGAGGTGACCCTGTGAAATTGGCTAAACGCGCAGAAATAGTAGTATGTTAATGTCTATGCCTTTATAAACACTGCCCCCCCCCCCCGCCCCTGACTCCGGCCCCACACTCATTTTTCTCTTGAGATGTAGAACCTTGGGTTCTCGGGTGTGTTTATCAGGATGCTTCCGATCTGTGACCGTCGCAGGCTGGGAACACAGGCGGGCTGTTCTTGGTTCACAGTGGCGGATATTGAGCATCAGCGTGTCCCAGCCTTCCCACCGGGAGGCCCCAGTGCTGGAAGAGTGGACCGTGGACGCGTACCCTTCAGAGGGCTGAGAGGCAGCGCGTTTGCCAGACGGGGTTTTTGTGGTCTGTTTTTTCCTGAAATTCCTATGAATTTTGCATTCACCTATATATGTTCTAATATTACTCACCTCTAAAATATCTTTCTGTGTATCAAAATTGACCCTCCAGACCAGAAAATGTGCCCATGGTCCCATGGCCCCCTTGCCTGCCCCTGCTCTCTAACAGGCAAGAGGAAAGATCTTGACCTCCCTTGGGCAGAGCAGTCTGTGTTGAGACTGACGTCTCTTTAATCCTTACATTTCTTGTCTTCAGTTTTCTTTTTTTGGATCCTTAAGGGAGTGTTTGTTCTCCATGTATATTTGGTGTCTTTTGATTTATATAATTTAGGTAATTGGCAACCAGTTTTGAGCTTCTAAAAATTTTGATCTGGGTACCACCATCACCAGTCACCTAAGGGGGCATGTTGAGAAACACATTGGATGCTTGCTTTGTGTCTGAGTGCTCTTTTAAGATGGGAGGGAAAAGTTAAAACCTCAAAACTCTGTGGTAGACTGATGTGGGAATCTGATATTACAAATGCCTCCGGTGATTTAAGTAAGACTTAACTAACCTTTATACAGAGCAGTGAGCATGAAAGCAGTGACAGGGGGAGAGAACGCCCGTGAGAGGCTGTCTCTGCCCTTGGTTTGTGGATTCCAGGGTGCTCGCAGCCCCCTTGAGGGTCCCCATGCCGCGGGGCCTGGAGTGAGAACTGCCCGAGCCGTCTGGGGGCTCCCCCTCCGGGCTGACACTCAGGGAGGGCGCTGAGGAGCCACCTGCGCACACTAATGTGCTTCCACCCACTGTGTGCGCGTGAGAAGACAGCTCCCCGGGCCGTGTTCCGGTGTGTGCCTAGAGGGCCTTGGGCACGTGGGCATTCTTCTCAGGAACCTTCGTCCTGGGGAAGTGGACAGGCTTGTGATGAGCTCTTCAGAGGAAGCAGGGGGCAGCCCTTCCAAAGATTTTCGCGTGTAAGTATCTGTTTTGCTTTCAGTTTCACTGTGTTAGCTGCTCAGCAGTGTGACTCTTGGATCAGACCCAGGTCTCCTGCACTGCAGGCAGATCCTCTACCGTTTGGGCTACAAGGGAAGTTTCACTAGAGGATGTAATTTGGGTCAGTTTTTAAGTGAGCGGTTGAAACGTAGAAATTTTTCCCTGTTTCCTTGGTTATGTCAATAATACGGAAAAGACTATTCAGGCTGGATAGTCATTCTCAGCTGGGGGAGGGGACTGCGGTTTTGTCCCCAGGGCACACTGGGCAGTGTCTGGAGATTCACCAGGGGGTGAGGGTGCTGCTGCCCAGCGGGCATGGGGCAGGGTGCTGTGGGCCTTCTCCAGCTCCCAGGGCCTGGAGTATCAGTCCTGCCCAAGGGGAGGGTGTGTTATAATCAGCAGCGGAACAGAAGCCCGGTGTCCTTCACGTCAGTCTGGATAAACCCTTTCACGATGCCCTAGTTTACACTGAAACTTTGGTCAGCAGGATGGGAATTTTTTGGTAGCTATCATTAGAAAAATAAAAGAATTTTCCTGCTGTGGTTCCCAAGTTCCCCAATTCATGTCCTTGACCCGCAGCTCTCTTTGAGCTTTAGACTAGCCCAAGGGTTGATTTCACAGATTGGTTGGGTCCTCGGCATGTACAAGGTACCTCTGAGTGCAGGCAGTTCCCCTTTGTCCTGAGGCCTGGGCCGTGAGGACCGAGAGGGACATCCACAGGCGGGTTCTGGGGAGAGAGGGTTGGTGGGGTGAAGGGCGGTGAGGGTAGGCCAAGAGCAGGGCGCCTCGAGGAGCCAGGAGCCGGGTGCCCGCACCCGCCGAGGAGGAGGGGCATGTTGTCCGCGTGCCCTGAGCGGGCGGGGCCAAGCACACCTGAGGCTGCCTGGTTTCACCTGGCTGTCTCGTAACTGGTCCTCGAGAGAACTCTGGACTCCTTCCCGCCTCCCAGCAGCTGCTCGGCCAGGAGACTGGGGAGTGGGCCTTGATCCCTCGTCCCCTCGCAGGCGCTCGGGCCTACATCCTGGTCATCTCCACGTCCCGGGCCCCCTCCTGGGCCGGGCCTCTCGCTGACACTGGCGGCCCCTGGCTAGTTCTGCCTCCCCCTGGGTCACTCGGGCCCTGCTCCCAACGGTGGGCAGAGAGGTCGTTTAGAAGCCTGGGCTGCCTCCTGCCCTTCCCTGGAAACCCTCCTGGCTTCCCCCTGCTGTCCAGAAAGTCAGCTTCCTACTCACCAGGCGCTGAACCGTCCTTCTTGGCTGAGTGCAGACGGTCTGGCATCCCTCGGACCTCTTCCCGTACGAACCTGCCTGGCCGGGCTGTGGCCATCCTCCCCTGGACTCCGCCTGCCCTGCCTGCGTCCTCCTCGGAGGGCCCGCGCGGTGCTCCCGCGCCCTGCCTGGATTCCAGTCCTGGCAGCCTGAGTCCTCCAAGTCAGAAGTGTTCAGGTGAGAAGTCACTCACCTGGCGCGTTCGCAGGGAGGAGGAGTGGGTGACTCACGGGAGCCACCCTCCTCCCGCAGAGCTGGGGTTTTTGCAGAGGGGATTTTTCTGTTAGGTGTTTTTTTCCTCCTCCTTTGGAGTATTAGCAGCTGCGGTAGTGCTGTGCGGGGTGGCGGTGCCCACACCTCCCCGGGGTCCTCTGGTCCCTATAGCCGGCTTATATCCCACCGTTCTCACACAGCACGGGGAGATGGCCCTGCATGAACTCTGTTGCTAGCTTTTGAAGTAAAGCATGGTGAGCTAGCAGGCCTTGCCTCCTCCAGAAAAAGGAAACGGCAAGCTGGTGCCAATTGCTCCAGCATGCAGATGGCTGCTAGAAGGAAGGCCGGTTATCGCCGTGTATGCTCTGCTGGGCCCCAGTTGGGGCTGAAGAAGTGAAGGCTTGTTTTGTTAGAGAGAATGCCCGCTTCAGGCATTCACAGCCGAGTCACGGTGTGTGTAACTGCCTCGGGTTTTCGGATAAGCAGGATGTGGGAAGTGGGCACAAAGGGGCCAGTTGGCCCTGTCCCCTCTGCCACAGGCTGCTGGTGGAGAATTCACAACTTTCCAAGGGGAAAGCTGAGTACGAAAGAAGGCCCAAGCTAGTCAGGAGCTAGAGGGATTCCCAGCCTCTGAGAAGGGAAATGGCAGAGAAGTTATGTAAAATGATTTGCTGCTCAGAGATGCTTCTGCGCCTGTCTAGCAGGTGGACCCCAGACACAGAGCTATTTTACAAGAAGTAATAAGCTGGAGATGCTGAAGGTCCAATTTCCTAATGAGGCAGAGAGTCATCCTCTAACACCTGATCGTTTCTACAAGAATTCGAGTCCTGGTCTCAATTTGCATTGTTCTGAGCTTGTTGATAAGATTGAGGATTACATATCTCCTGAAAGCAGAGTGTGTATACCACAGGAGGATTATTTTTAGGTTTTATAATAAAATCTTTCACAGCATAGAATTTTAAAGACCTGTGTGGACAGAAGCCGATCTTTGAAGGTGAACCTCAGTTTGGCTTCGAAGTTCATCTCATTGAAATGAACCCGAGGAGGTTCGCCACGTCTACCTCCAGGCAGTCTTCACGTGTTCAAGCAGCTCAGCAGAAATCTCTTGTACCAAAAACAAGTTCTTTAGCTACTTGTGATGGAAAATGCTTAAATAAGCAATTTAAAATTCAGCATAGTCTGTTCAAAAGGGATCGTTTTAAAAGGTTCCTGGACAAAGGCCCTCCCATGTGTTAGTATTTTACAGTGCAGTGGGTGATAGAAGTAGGCTGTTCTTGGCCCTGAGGAGCGGCAGGCTCGCGGACTGTGAGCTGCTAGACGGGAGGCAGCGCTGAGGGTGTGGTGGAGGGCGTGTGCATAAATAACTGGGGCGGGCCGGGCGGCGTGGGGGTCCCGGCACTGAGAACCGCAGTTGGGAAACGACAGGCTTAAAGATGGTTTGTAAAAATAAGCAAAGAAGAGTATGTGCCAGAGACAGCCTAAAATAGTGGCCTGCAAAGCCTAAAATATTTATTATCTGTCCTTTACAGAGAATGTAGAGTTTGCTGACTCTTGGTTTAAGGGTCGGGAAGTGCTTTACAAAGACTAAAATTTGAGCAGGCGTTTTATAGGATAAATAACATTTTGCTTTTTAAGGTGGCAGGGGCGCGGTGCTGCAGGAGGGCCAAAGGGGAGAGAGAAGCCGGGGTGGGGAGCACAGGTGCCCGGAATCACGCAGAGTGGGGCAGAGCCTGGGCATGGGGACTAAGGCGGGCACAGCTAAATACCAGCAAGCTTGAACTCGACACTGAAGTCACCTGTGAGCCCCCAGAAGCTCCTGAGTAGAATGTTGATGTCATGATTAGACTTAATTGTGAGACATTGAAATAATAGTCCTTTTTCCCCCCTCTGAGTCATGCTCTCAAACTGTAAAAGAGTTCTTCAGAAGCGATCGTACTGCTGAATAGGCCTCTGACTCGATGGTGCTCAGTGCGCTCTTGGGTCCCGCGTTCCTGCTGGAGCTTGGTCCTGCTTTTCACGCTTGTTTGCGTTTCCTGGTCAGCAGCAGACAGCAGCGAGGTCTCAGCGACCACGACGACTGAGGAAATTGAACAAGTCTCTAGAAAGGTGGAAGAATCCTTGCTGAAGTCCATCATTGTATTTCCACCGTTAAACCTCTGTATGAGGATTTCAGTTTTGTGCGCTCTGTCAGTCCACCCAGGTGTGTATTCTCTGAGAGGTGAAAAGAAGAAGGGGTGCCCTGAGGAGGACAGACATTCTGGATTCCCCGGGACGGACTGTCTTCTCTTCTGAGCAAAGGAAGGGCACTCCTGACTGATTCTGAGCCCTCACTGATGGGGAACCATTGGCGTGTGGACTGTTTTTTGCAGCAATCAGAACCCTGGTCTCTGTATGAGTATGAAGCTGGTGAAGGCCTTCCTTCTAACATCTGGATTCTCGGCGTCATCCAAAGTTGCTCAGATGGGCTGACTTTGTAAAGAGATACTATTCCAGCCAAGTAAATGTTGCTTTTTTGAACCACTCTTCAGAAAGGTCTTGTCTGCACTAGGGTCATCCCTGAGGAGTCCTGACATCGAGTCCTGGGAGAGCAAGGCCCCAGCCCACCCCCTGAGGCTTGTCCATTGGCGCCCCTCTGCACCACGTCCCAGAGACCTGCCGCAGTCTTGGGATGCAGCCATCCCCTTGGTGGGGCTGTGTGGCTCAGTGTGCCCTGTTAGGACCCCTTGTCTGGGAGATGAGCCCCGCTGGAGCTCACAGTGCACACACACGGATCCCTGTGGACTTCAGAAGGGGTTCATCCGCACGGCCAGCCTCTGCTTTCACTCTTTTGCTGAGCTCCAGGAGCCACACTGCCCCCGTACCAGGACTTTAATGCTTGAAAGAGTGGTGTGAGTGTGTGCGGGTGTGTGTGTGTTTTGTTTGTTTCAAGAAAAAAGCCAGTGTAGTCATGGTAGAATACTTAGAAAAAGCAAATATTTCCCATCACCTCCCCACTGTTAATATTTTGATATGTAGTATGTGGTCCTTTCGGAGAAGGCAATGGCACCCCACTCCAGTATTCTTGCCTGGAAAACCCCGTGGACGAAGGAGCCTGGTGGGCTGCCATCCATGGGGTCGTGAAGAGTCGGACACGACTGAGCGACTTCACTTTTGCTTTTTACTTTCATGCATTGGAGAAGGAAATGGCAACCACTCCAGTGTTCTTGCCTGGAGAATCCCAGGGACGGGGGAGCCTGGTGGGCTGCCGTCTATGGGGTCGCACAGAGTC
This sequence comes from Capra hircus, assembly GCF_001704415.2. NCBI lineage: Eukaryota > Metazoa > Chordata > Mammalia > Artiodactyla > Bovidae > Capra > Capra hircus. The sequence continues at coordinate 66,775,343 of NC_030828.1, forward strand.
GGACACAACTGAAGCGACTTAGCGGCATGTGGTCCTTTGCGCCTGGTGTCGTTCACGGAGTGTAATTTTTTCAAGGTCCATCCATGTTGTAGCGTGTAACAGTAATTAATATTTGTAGGCAAATAATATTCTATTGTATGGATAGACCACATTTGTTTATACATTTATCATGTTGATGGACATTGGGTTGTTTCCCCTTTAGGGGAGAATTATTATTTTTATAATAATAAATAATGGTGCTATGAAAAATCCTATAAAAGTTTTTGTGAGAACCTAAGTTTTTGTATCTGTTGTAAACAAAGCTGGATCACACGGTAACTCTGTGTGTAACATTCTGAAAGACTGCAAGGCTGGTTTTCCAAGCAGCTGGGACAGTTTCCATTCCCGTCAGGAGTGTCCGCAAGCCCCGCTTTCTGCGCCTCTTCACCAGACACTGTTACTGTCTGTCGTTTCTATTCTATACATTCTAGTGGGCGTGAAATGATAGCTCATTTTGGTTTTGGTTTGCACCTGTCTAATGACTAGTTATGTTAAGTCCTTATGTGTGTTTAGTGACCGATTAGATAACTTCCTTGGGAAAATGTCTATTCATATTCTTTGTCCATTTCTAAAGTTGGGTTTTCTTTTTTGTCCTTGAGTATGAGAGTCCTTTACGTAATCTGAGTACAATTCCTGTATCAGATACGTGGTTTATAACTTGTTTTCTCCATTCTGTAAGGTGTCTTCCTTCTCACTTTCTCGATGGTGTCCTTTGATGCACAGCTGTTTTTTAACCTTGATGACATCTAGTTTATTGGTTTTTTTTTCTTTGGTTGTTCGTGCTTTTGGTTATGATTAAGCAAATCATTGCCTAATCCAAGATCAGCAAGGTCTATTCCTGTTTTCTTCTCAGAGTTTTAGCTCTTACCTTTAGCCTGTGATCCATTTTGAGTTAATTTTTGTGTTTGATGTGAGGTAGGGGTCTAGCTTCATTCTTTTGCAGCTGGACATCCACTTGTCTGTTAGTTGTAAAAACTGTTCTTTCCCCCCTCAAATGGTTTTGGTACCCCTGTCAAAATTAATTGACCACAGATGCAAAGGCTTATTTCTGGACTCTAAATTCTTTGCTGTAGATCTTTATGTCTGTCCTTATGCCAATACTGTCTTGATTACTTGTTTCATAGTAAGTGTTAAAATTGGGAATAATGAATCCTCCAAATTTGTTCTTGTTTTTCAAGATTCTTTTGTCTGTTCTGAGTCCCTTGCATTCCCTCATGCATTTTAGGATCAGTTTCTGCAACATGTAACTTTCTCTGTGTCGCTTATGAAGTCCTGAGCATCTTCCTTTTTCCTAGTCTAAACCTGGGCCGACACAGCAGCCCTGAGCCACGGTGAGCATGTGAAATGTGGCCAGTCCAGACTGAGGTGTGCTGGAAGTGTGGCCTGGAAAGAGAGAGTGTGGGGGAAACCCACAGAAGAGCTCATTAATAATTGTTTATATTCAGTACTTACTGAAACAACAAATTTTATATTGGGTTAGATAATATATATTACTGAAGTTGACCTTTTTAACCTTTCCAGTGTAGCTACTAGTAGATTTAAGATCGCGTGGTTCTCTTCTCTAGGTTAGATGGAACCGTTTTTAACTAGAAGGGCAGCCTATTCGATGGGCTGCATGATTACATGGTTGTGTCAGCTTTCTTGTTTCAGTTCTTGGTCGTTTGAACACTTAGGCTATTTCCGGTTTTCTCCACTTTATACAGTGTTGTGAGAGTTGATCATGTAGCTAGGTCTGAATTCATAAGGAGGACTTTGGAAGTGTGTTTGCTGAACTGCCAAATCAGGGGCATGCAAACTCTTGTTTTAAAGTGTTGAGTGAGTGAGTGATGTTTCATATGAACAAAAAATAATCTTTCAAAATAAGACTGCAGACAGATTCAGTGAACATTGACTGAGCACCTTCGCTTTGAGCTGGCTTCTGTTCCAAGAGTTGGGAACACAGTGGTGTATGAGTCTAGGTTCTAGCCCCCTCGAAGCTGGTCTTCTAATGGGGGAAAGGGACAGTCAGCCATCCAGTAGCTGTATCGGGCTGGTGAAGAGTGACCGAAGAGGATGGAGAAGCAGGCTTCTGTAGGCCGGCGTGTGGCAGGGGCATCCGGGAAGCCGTTCTGAGCAGGTCACGGTTACATAGGGACCAAAACAGAAGCAGGGAAGGGAGTCATGTGAAGATCTGGGAGAGGAACAGTTTTAAGCAGAGGGGTCAAAGTTCAAAGACCTTGCAGTGGGAATATGTGTGTTTTAGAAACAGCAAGGAGGCCAGTGGGGCTGGAGCTTGGGGAGAAGTGTAGTCGGATTGGGAATATACTTGGATGGAGCTGACCGTCTTTACTGGTGTACCTGGTGTGGGGCGTGTGAGGCAGGACCAGTTTTTATGACCTGAGCACTTGTGTGGGGCCTTTTTCCTGAGCCGGGAATTGCTGGAGGTGGGTCTGAGGGCAGGGGGCTCACATGGAGATGTTGAGTTGGTAACGAGATGGACCAGCCTGGAAGTCACAGAGGAGGTGGGACTGGAGTCAGGAAAGCTACTGGACATCAGGCAGGTTGAGTGAGAGCCGCCCACTGGACTTGGGAACCTGGAGGTCTTTGAGGACTTCTACCCAAATGGTGTCAGTCAGCTGCCGTAGGGTGGCAGGTGCAGGATTTTAAGGGAGGATGGGGTGTATTGACTGTGTATTGACAGCTCCTTGAAAAGTTTGCTGTGAGTGAACAGCATGATGGAGGTGGGGAGCTGGGGCTAGACTGCCTCTTCCACCCCATCGCTGGGGGCCCCATGCTGGTGGGAGTGGTCCCGGAGAGAGGCTGAGACTCAGGGGCTGAGGTCCAGGATCAGCGTGGAGGGTGGGCTTCTTGACGGGCTCCAGAGAGAAGGCGAGTAGCCTAGCAGGCCTTCCATTCCCCTGGGGAAGGATGAGGAAAGTTCAGATTGCCAGTGTTTCCGAAAGCTAAGAGTGACGAGGAGGGGAAGGGCATGGTAGGAGTTGCTGTGGGGTTAGATGTAAAATTTGCATGAATTTTTAATATGAAACCTCAGACTTCACTTCAAAATGCTTACCCTCGGGGTTCTTTCTCCGGTGCCTTGGGGTGTATTTTGGTGGAAAAGTTTGAGAAGCCACTTCATTATGGTATTCTATTGTTATGTTGTTAAATCTCACCCAAGTGAGTATTTAACCTTAAAGAGTTTGAGATCCACTTACCCATTTTGTTATGCTTAATAGAGCTTTTGCAGCTGCTCCAAATCTCCCTGTCTGTGCGTCTTAATGGTTGCTTGGCAGGCGCTTCGCTGTGCGTGGGGGAAGCCGCGGGGCGTCGGTCGGAGCGCCGCCCTGGGCTCCGCCCCCTCCCAGGTGAGGACGGGGAGGAAAGCGGCCTGCGGCGCCACGCCCATCAGAGGCGTTTTAGTGAACCTTTTTCCTGTTTCTGCGAAACGGTTAACAACGGCACTGTGCGGCTTTTAATTCTGGCAGAGTGGTTTGAGGGAGCTGAGGGCAGGCATCAGCCAGCCTTTTTTTTTTCCAGCCAGCCTTTTAAGGGACTTAATCGCGTGGCCTGCTTTCTTTCCTTCCTATACTGTTTTAGTATAATTAAATCCCCTCCCGCCATGGTGGCTCAGACAGTTAAGAATCTGCCTGCAATGCAGTAGAGGCGGGTTCAGTTCCTGGGTCGGAAGGTCCTCTGGAGAAGGGCACGGCAACCCACTCCAGTATTCTTGCTTGGAGAATTCCACCGGCAGAGGAGCCTGGTGGGCTACGGTTCATGGGAGTCGCAAAGAGTCGGACACGACTGAGCGACTAAAATTTCCCTTCCCGCCATTTCAGTTCTGCCGCCTCCTCGGCAGAAAGTGCTGTGAACAGTCGGGTTGACTTAATGGGATGGGACGGGAGCCTGTGGGGCCTTCTCTTCCCGCTTTGTGTTGACAGATGAGATGGCCGGGGCTTGGAGCTTGATCTGTAACGGGACGTTCATGTGCATGACTGGGTCACAGGGCCCTTGCTTCCCAGTTCTCCCGACCTCCTGGGGACCTGCTCCTTCTTCCGTGCCCTCTTGAGCTCCAGAGCAGGGCCTGCCCGGCCTCTCGAGGTGCCTCTGCACCTCTGCAGGGTCTCCACTGTGGCCGCGCTCTCCTGACCGCAACTGGTGTCTGTTTGCCAGGTGTGACTCGCTCTTTCCTCCCTGGTCTCCCCTTGGGGCTCTGAGCTCCAGGAAGGCAGGGACTGCAGCCTCGTGTTCAGTTGGTGTGTCCAGCCTCTGCTAAGGGGTCTGCCATGCGTGTGCCCAGAAAGTGCACACAAGAACCAAACGTATGTGTGAACCCAGACTTTGAGTCCAGATCGCTGCCGTCTCCTGGCCATCCACGGGCGCTCGGGTCACTGTGCAGCCAGAGCTTCAGTGACCCCTCACGGCTTGGGGGCCAAGGTGTTTGGGACTTTGGAATTTTTGAGGTTTTAGGATGGAATGTGTGAATAGACCACATGCTGTAGGAGGTCCTAGTACCTTGTCATCAGGCAGTAAGAGCTTTGCAGCAGGTGTGACCCGTCCAGGTGAGTGGGGCGGATGCCGTGCCAAGGCGTGTTATAAACATGTTTTCAGAGCTTCTGGGATTTCGGGACCCAGATAAGAGATTGTGGGCCAGTTTGGGTGCATGTCTGATTTTTAGGCATTGGTGCTGGAAAGAAGGGAGCCGGCCGCAGCCCTCCTGTGATATGCTGGGAGGAGCACCCTGGGGAGGGCACCTCTGGTGGTCACAGGGTTTGCTGTCCCCACCGGCCTCCCTTGCTTGGAGAAGCGCGTCCCCAGGGAGCTGGCTGCAGGGCGCTGGATGCAGTGCAGGGCGTGTTGGTGCCAGGCTGTAGACATGGGCTGTCTTGCGTCATCCTGGGTCCCCCAGCAGCCTGGCCGGGGGCTCAGGGGTGCTGCACAGTGTGGGGGGGTCTTCTATTTCAGACCCTTTCACCTCTGTGCCCTCCATGGCTGCGAGTTAAGCTTGGGGCCGGAAGGAGAACGGGAAGGCCCTCCGCCAGGCTGGCCTGTCTGTGCCCTCACTCTGTGCCCTCTTGAGCCAAGAGTTTTCAGCACTTGTTGTTGTTCAGTTCAGTTACGTCCAGCTCTCGGCAACCCTGTGGACTGTATCACGCCAGACTCCCCTTTCCTTCACTGTCTCCTGGAGTTTGCTCAAGCTCATATCCATTGAGTCGGTGATGCCGTCCCAACCTCTGTCGTCCCCTTCTCCTGCCTTCAGTCTTTGCCAGCATCAGGGTCTTTTCCAGTGAGTCAGCTCTTTGCATCAGGTAGCCAAAGTATTAGAGCTTCAGCATCAGTCCTTCCAATGAATATTCAGTGTTGATTTCCTTTAGGATGGCTTGGTTTTGATCTCCTTGCTGTCCAAGGGACTCTCAAGAGTCTTCTCCCGCACCACAGTTTGAAAGTGCCAGTTCTTTAGCACTCAGCCTTCTTGACGGTTCAGCTCTCACATTCTCACTGAAAAACCATGGCTTTGACTTTTCAGCATTGAGTGGATTTAATAGGTGTTTTCTGACTTTTAAAATATGAATATAGCTCTGCTTTACTGTTTTGAAGATGCGTTTTTGACGTAAATGGAACTCTTTAAAAAACTTTACCTGCTTTTTGGTATGGTGCGTGCATTTTGAAAAAAAATGTTTAATTGCCAGGCTGCAGGAAAGGCTGCCCTTTGTTGTTAGAAAATGAAGAGTCAAGACTGAAATATGCCTCAAAATGTATATTTCAGGCATTTGAAACGGATACGGGGTCCAAAAGTTTATTCCTGAAGCAGATGTCACTTTGTGTTATTTCTGACAGTTTCCTGTGGTCTTTGATAAATTATGTAGATTGTATTAACTCTCATCTGAACATGTGTATTAAAGATTAGCCTTTCCAAAGATTTAGAATTATTTTTGTCCAAGGCACTGAACTTAAGGTGTAATGAGCCATGTCACTGAATCAGAAACACACTTTCAGTCTTTTAGATTTTATAAGGGACATTGTAGTTTTCAAAAAGGCTTGTCAGAACGGTCTTGTGCGATGTATTTTAAGATAGTTAAGAACAGAGTTTGTATTGTAAAATCTTGTTTCAAGACACATTCTGGGGTTTTATGAGTGGTTAATGTTGGCATTACCCAGAGTTTTGTGGTCAGTATTTGCAAGTAATTCACTTAACAGCGTTTTAAAGAGACTCCTCCTCGTGTTTTGTAGTTACCCTTCTGGGGGGACTAGCCTGTAACATAAAAATACCTGGCGATGCCGTGCCTGCTGCAGAGGCATCATGCTTGTGGACCTGGAAGCACTTGGCCTCTCAGGGTGTGCGTGTGGGTGGGTTGTGCAGTTTGCGGTGCTTGCATCTGTACTGCTTGTGTGAGCGGATCAGTTTCCCAGGGCAGCCTTTAGAGCGGCATAGAAGACTGAGGGCTTTGTAAAAGGTCATGATAGAAAAGTTGTGTGTTTTGATTGCTTATGTGTTTTTTCCTCCTGGGATTGTTAAAAACACAGACACACAACAGTGACCGCACCATGTGAGAAAATGTTGAATGTCTGCAACACTACGTATAAGATTTTCCACAGAAGTTTTCATCCGCAGTGAGGCACACTGGGAAGGCTCCATTAATTCACTCATGAGATGGTATCATAATTCTGGAAAAACCACCTCACCATAGGGGTGTTTACAAAACCTGAAGCCTCCTCTGCCAGGTTTTGGCATTGCTTAGCTGTTTAGGTAGCAAGTGACGCAGCGTCAAAACCAGTTCCAAGCTGCCTGTGTTGTCAGCATGCGCAATTTCTCTATTCAGCACTTAAAGCATGGATTTGCCAGTCTGAGTAACTTGAAATGCACACAGTAGCGTTAAAAAAAAAAAAAAAATCAGCTCTACCGAACCGAAAACGCGTGTGTATCTGAGTAAGTTTCTTTTCTTGGTTTTGGTTAAGTTAACAGAAGAATCTTCACATCTGTAATTTCTGGTAACTTAATGAGAACACGCTGAACTTTTGGGTCGCGATAAATTTTCCCATTATGTAAAATATCTTACACACTGGTTGACTCATTGTGAATTGTGAGCAGACATGATTCTCTTCCTGCGGAAAACAGAAACACATACTATCGTAATGACGGTTTCAGCCAATGACAGAATTGCTCAGATGGCACGTTGCCTTCTGTTGGTTGGGTTGTTGGGGACGTTGAGATGGACACACAGCAACGGGAGTGAGTGGGAGCTGTTTGCTGGGTGTGGAGGAAATAGTCTTTCTATCAATCTGTTGTTTTCTACAGAAGCTTGTTTTTGTTTTTATGAGTTTCATGTTCAGTTAGTGCGAGTATTTTCTTTGACTGTATTGACTTGAAGTCTTATAAATATTTCTGGATGTTAAAAACCCCAGTGCTCATATTTATTTCATAGCAGAAAAAACTAATGAGCACTTTTTGGTGATGGTGGTGGGTGCCTAGTTTCCCTAATGAGCATCCTCCGTTGTGTTCAAAAGTGCTACATTTGCATGTAGGTGTGATTTCTATTTTATATTAAAGCTCAGATCAATTTACTTGTTACAAAACTGTTGAACTCTGAGATGTGGGGGAGAAGGAGTTACCAAAAACAGTTGTGATTTGTTCTAAACAGTGAGAAGCTTATTTACTACTATTTGGAAGGGGCACCCCCAGAATAATGCGTTTTGGGGGGGCAGAATGAAGACTCATAGCGTGTTCCCTGTTTGGTTTCTTTTAGATGGTGCGCTGAGCCTCAGTGAGGGAGGCTAACGGCCAGACACGTGGCCGTGCGCTCAACTGTGTAGCCACACACCGCGCGGTTTGCCCGCTCCCAGCGTCCAGTTGAGTGGGGTTTGGTGTGCCCACAGAGCTGTGCGGCCGTGGCCCGTCGTGGACTTTTCGTATGCCCTCAGTCACACAGCACGTGGCCTTTTGTGTCTGGCTTCTTTCACGTAGCATCGTGTGTTCAGGATTCGCCCGCATGGCGGTCTGCGTCGGCAGACTGCTCCTTTTTGTGGCTGAATCATACGCCTCCGTGTGGACGTGCTGTGTGTCTGAGGCAGTGTTCATTCAGCCTGCTGGTACCTTTGTGCCACGTCGCCTTTCTGGCTGTTGTGAACAGCGTGCCTCAGGACAGTCACCTGCGGGTGTTCGTGAGGTGGACGTCCTCGTGTCTCGGGTGCAGACCTGGAGGTGTTGGCATTGGCTGGGGATGCTTCTTTGACGTACTGTCCAGGTTCCCATTTAAATGTGTAAAGCAGCTTTGCTGCTTGTAACTGGGGCCTCTCTGCCTTTTGTTGGTGACCTGGTGGCTCCTGTTTCACGTTTGAAGCCCCTTCTTTCCTGAGATCACATCACATTTGACACTCATCAAGTGAGTGTCCCTGTAGATTTTTCTGCAGCTAATTAAGTCTGTTCCGCTTCTAAGCCAACTAACCCTTACCTGTATTTTGTATTTTTCCTGGGTTCTTCCCGCTGCTTTTCTTGAGGGACACCCCTTTGTTCCCTGGCCCCAGCTGCACAGGGTGACTGAGTGAGTGGTTTGTCTGTGTATGTCCCCTTCAGGCAGCGTACGCTCACTCCTTTGGCTCTTTTGAGGTTAACTTTGGTAACTGGGTTGTCTGTTTTGAAGTAATAAACACCTTAAGATAGTCGTGATCCTCTTGAGCATTTTGGTAAGTGTCCAGATGAGATCTGTAGGGACGTTTCCATAATTTGTGTGGAGCTCATGTAAATGTGCATTAACAGCATTAGCTGATTGCCTGAGTTGGTTGTGAATTTCATCACTGCTCTTTAGTAAAGAAGCAGGTTCTGTGTGGTCATTTCAGTGAATGGGGAGAGCCCTTCAGGTCTCTCATCATGTGTTTGAACTGAGTCAAGCTTGGAGAAGTGATCGAGCGCTTTGTGGATGCGGGCTTTATTTTGTGACAGTTGTGTCTACGTTTTGAGAAGCCTATGCTTTCAGCAACTTTTCACGTGTGTTATAGCAGTGAATCGAATCAACACTCAGGTTCATAGAATAAGGCTTACTCCTTTTCTGTCGGCAGGAAATTCCAGATTCAGAAAGAGCGAGCGGTCGACTGGGGGACCGTGTCAGAGGGAGACGGGGCACCCTTTCTGCCCTGCCCCAGCTCCGGGCTGAGAGGTTGCTGGCTGTGTGCCCGCCCCAGGAGGTTCGTGCCAGGTCCAGGGCAGACAGCAGGCAGCTCTGCCCGGCCCCTAGTCATGCATGCACCTGACGTTGCTCCTCATGTCGGAGCCTGGCTGCCTGCTCAGCGGACGGTGGAGATAGCAGGAAGCTGGGCAGGCGGGGGGCCTGACTCGCCACCCTTGGTGTTCAGGCAGTGAACCTGGCCAGCGGTCCTGTGTGGTCCTGTAGCCTGCTCCCCCTCCTCCCCCCTCTCCCTGGGGACGCTGTCTCCCCCAGGGCACTGCCCTGAAAGTGCTCTCGGTGCTGGACCTGGGGGCCGGGTCTCAGCCCCAGGCAGCTTCCCTGGCCCGTCCTGAGGTATTGCTTGTTCCAGGAGGCACAGAGTCTTGAGGTGAGACCCCTGGCTGCTCCTCCAGACCCTCCTGGGAGAACCCGCTTGGGCCAGAGCACTGGGCTCTAGTGGCCAGACAGCAGTGCAGCTGCAGACAGCAGCCTTGATCCCTGATCTGAAAGGCAGCATCTAGGGGAGAGTCTGTGGGGAGCTTCTAACTGTGCCTGGAGACGTTTGATGGAAGTTCCTCTGGGTCCATTAAACCACTCCAGTGAGTGTCTGTAAAGCATGGTGTCCCCACGCCGCCTCTCTGCCTTCCCTTCTGATCAGCCACCTCGTGCTGTGAGTTATCCAGGCAGTCAGGAGCTGACTCGAGGTGACCTGGTTTGATCCAGGATATTCATTTATTCACACCGCACCTCCCTGGGGAGAGATGGGGTGGGAAGGCTGTGGCTGTGATGTTTCCATCAACATGCTCCCTCCTGCTTCGCGGCGTGAAGCCCCTGGAAGCACCCTCTTCCCCAGGCGGAGCCCCTGGACCTGGGCTGGGGGCCCGTGTGAGGGGTGCGGTGATGCTGGGGCTCCCACCTGGGCGGTGGCTGACATCCTCTGGGCCTCAGGTGGAGGTGACATGGGGGGTGCCTCCCGGTGTGGGGCCGGGGGTCTGCCCTGGGCCCCCGCCCCTGCGCACCAGTGATGCTGGGCTCTGCGGGCACTCAGCCTCATTTCCTCATGGCGTGGTCACTTCCAGGGCAGACGGGAGCCCAGAGGAAGGGCCTTGCTGCTTGCTGCTTGTGGTGGGAAGGGGCTGGAGTGGTGAGGGATTCCTGGAGGAGATTCCGGAGCTGGAGGTGTGAGGGGAGCCAGGTGGACAGGGGAAGGCGGAGCAGGACCCCCCACCCGGGAGCAGAGTGGACATCTGCAGGCAGCCGTGGGCCACCTCATGTCCCTGGAGGAGGGACCCCTCACTTGCCCCTTGGGCCCCGGCTCAGGGTGGGGCTCGGTGGGGAGCACCAGAGCCAGGGCAGGCAGCTGGCGTCTCCAAAAGGTGGTGGCGTGGGGAGCCTGGCGCAGGGCCCCCTGCTCAGTTCAGGCTCTGGCCCCTGCACTTGGTGGCCAGGTGCTCAGGGCAACCGTGTGCTTCAGGGACTGGGTGCCTGGGTGTCTGTGAGGCAGTGGCGGTGGCGCTGAGGGTCCCATGGGCTTCAGGGCAGAAACCACTCTTGCAGGGGATCGCAGATGTGTGCTGGGGACACTGCACCATTTTGAGGGCTCCCGCCCTCATCTCCCCTTTTTCCCGGGGGTGCCCGTCCATCAGCTTCTGTGAGGTGTTCTTCCTCACTGAGCCGGCCGCCCTCCAGCCCGCCCTCCCGCCCCCCAGTCCTCATGCCCAGGATGACCTGTCCTGTGCGTGTCACCCCCAGCCTGCCCTCGCCAGCGGGACGGTGAGCTCGGCCTCGTTCATGGCCATTCACAGGCAGCACGTGGGTACGGCTCACGGAGTGGACCGAATGAAGCGACGAAAGGTAAAGGCCCCTTAGCAGGCGCGCTGCTACTGTTCCCAGCGCCTTTCCTGAGGCTGGCTGTGTGGTTGCGGTTCAGGATTTCAAGCGCACTGTCGGAGGCGGTAGCTGGGCGCTCAGGGTGATTGCTGCCACCCGGGCGCCCAAAGCTCCCGGATCTCCTGGCCTGAGTCCTCTGGCTGCTGGCGGCTCCCCTTGGGCCCCGGGGCTGGCAGGAGGCAGCAGAGGTGCAGGGTTCTCACCGGGGCACTTGAGCAGTGAAGACGGTGTGTCATCAAGCGCGTTTCATTCCTCTCCGCATTTCCACCCAGCACAGCACATGGTCAGAGCCGCCCTCCAGTGAAAGCCACGAACTCGCCAGCCTGCAGGAAGCAGGTTGGAAATCTAGAAATGCTCTCCTCTCCCCCCACCCCAGGTTTCTGCAACATTTGTCTTTTAAAAGATCTTTAGAAAATCTTTGTGATTCAGAAGGCAGCTTCCTGTGCTGGGGAGTCTCTCTCCGGCGCTCCTGCTTCTGAGCTTGGTGGCTTGCTTCAGAAAGACTGCAATGCAGCGGCTACCAAAGTGCCTGTTAATATGGCAGCAACCGGCGGGGAGGTCTCCTGCCCCCCTCCACAGCCGCGGCCCGCGGCCTGCAGTCTGAAGGAGGAGACTGAGAAGGCGATGCCCCCCTGGACGTAGCCGGTCAGTGGTGAGGCTGGTCAGTGGGTTTTGTGGGCACTGTGGCCAGCACAGGCCTGTCCTGCAGCAGCTCCGTGAAGTTACTGATGCAGTGGGCTGCCGGGGAACGCGAGGCTGAAGATGCCTTTGCAGTCTGTGCACGGCGATTCTGTCTCCTTCTCTGTGCTCACGGTGGATTATGAGAAGGTAAGGGACTTTGTAAACCATGCATGACATGTATTTTAAATATTTATCAATATCCCCGACAAAGGCAAAGAATTATGACTGAGGAGATGTCTTCTAACCTGAGAGAGAAAAACTTTGGTTTTTTATTAAGGACAGTTTGGACCTTTGAACAGCCACCTTATTTGTGTTGACAGATGTGCTTGAAATGAATCATAAAAGATGTTCTTTAAAGAGATCTGCCTTTTCTTTGCCTTGCTAACAGCCACAGTCGAATTTCAGGGATGTAATGTGCTGTATCTTTAACTTAGGGGGCGACAGTTCCGTGAATCTGGTGTGGAACGTTTTGGTTTTCAGAATCGCAGCGTCTGGTGCCGGACGGTGAGGTCTGGTGTCCTCGGTGCTCGTCGGCCTTCAGTTGAGCATCCCTGTGTGTGCAGCCCCGTCCCATCCCAGGGCCAGCTGGATCTCCCTCCAGCTGTTCCTCTTTGTTTATCTAAGAGGCAGGCTGAGAGTCAGAACTCAGATTTATTTTGCTTTGAATTGGTGGCCCCAAACTGTATTAAATGCATTATGGGTGGTAATTTATATGTGCAGCGCCAAGAAATATAATGTCAGCGTTGCCATGGTGACTGCATGCATTCCAGAAAGCTTATGAATGGGTTCTGAACCTTCTGGCATTTTAAGTGAGATGTTCCAGCCGAGAGCCTGCATTCACGATGAGTGTAAATGAATTCAGCCTCCCCGGAGCCACGCGCCCCCCTCTCTGTTACCAGAGCTGTCCCTCCAGCTCCCGTCTTCCTCTGCTGACATCCGCCTTGGTCTCTCGGTTCCTGGCGACAGACTCCGGTTGAGAGGTGGTTTTTTGACTTGCCTGTGTGTGTGCGTGCGTGTGTGCGTGTGAATGTGCGTGCGTGTGTGTGCAGTGTCCTGGCCCTCGGCTTGCCTGCGGGCAGCCTGGCGTGGGCTGGCCGTCCTGAAGGCCCCCAGCGTGGTCGCCGCCCCGTGTGCTGGTGTGGGCCTGCCGAGCTCCATCCACCTGAGGAGCTCTCCAGCGACACCGCGGGACTCCGGGAGCGCCTGGCTCCAGGGAGGCGGCCCTGTCTGCTTCTGCTTCCAGGAGGTCTGAGAGGTTGGTTTTGGAGAGGGAGGCCCCGGTTAGAAAGACCCACGTTCAAAATTCCGAACTTGTGAAAAGAAGAAGAAAGGCCTAGTGTCTGTCTTCGTTGGAAATGTGTGCAGTCTGGCTGTTTGCAGATCGGTTCCCCTGTGCGTTGAAACTGTACTGAGGTCTTGACTGCATGGGACTGCTTTTATTTTGTGGAAAGAGTCTAGACAGTGCTGCCCGGGGGGCTGAGGTCTGAGGTAGCCCCGCGGCAAGGACGGCTCCTGAGAGAAGCCTCAGGTTCCCAGAGGACACTTCGCCCTCCTTCTCGCTGTTCACAGACGTTCGGACCATATAGTTTAAACTTTAATCCTGAAGAAGGCTCGGCCTCCAGGCTCGTGGCGCTAGGTGTGCCCTACCTGCAGGCCCTGGTTAGGAGTTGCCACCTGACAGTCCTTTATCTCACCGGGAGGAGACCGAGGCCCAGACGAGTTAGGCTGCTTGGTCAGGGTCCCCGAGCAGGTCACAGCCAGCTCGGGGACCAGAGGCCTGCTCGGCCTCCTCCTGAGGGTCCTTTCCTGACAGTAGAGGTGTGCTCTCAGGCCGCTGTTTTCCGCTTTCCTTTTTTATCCAAAGAGACCTACCGTAGGGACTGAAGTAGTGCTCTCCAGTTGACAGTTGTGAATATTCCTGCCTTCCCCTCCTTCTCTCCTCCACCACTCATGGAGCACAATGTGTTGGAGACTCCAGGGGTGGGGTGGAGGAGGGCACAGCTCTGCCCCCAGGCCACGTGCCATCCTGAGGGATTAGTGTGTGGGGCATGCGGCCTGTGGGCCCAAATGAATTCTGCCTTCACAGTGGCACTTTGGCCTGTCTGAGGTGTTTTCCAGAGAAGCTCACTGCCCAGTGGTCACCGGGGGTGAAGCTGAATCATCACCTGTTGACTCAAGGTCACAGTACTGTGCTCACTGGGGCAGAATAACCTAGCAATATTGGGTGCAGCCTCAAAGTTACACCTTGTTACAGGTAATAAGAGGTTCAGCTCACGAGGTGTAAAGTACAACTTGATAGGGTCCTGGTGGCTCAGATGGTAAAGAACCTGCCTGCACTGCAGGCAGGTGACCTGGGTTTGATCCCTGGGTCGGGAAGATCCCCTGGAGAAGGGAATGGCAACCCACTCCTGTATTCTTGCCTGGAGAATCCTGTGGACAGAGGAGCCTGGTGGGCTACAGTCCACGGGGTCGGGAAGAGTCGGACACGACTGAGCGACTGACACATCATCCCATGTTAAATGTTGGCTAACCCAGAGTTTTTTTAAAAAAGATTTTGGTCACCTCACCTGGCATGTGAGGTCTTAGTTCCCGGACCAGGGATCAAAGCTACACCCCCTGCACTAGAAGCTCAGGGTCTTAACCAGTGGACCGCCAGGGGAGTCCCCCAACCCAGACTTTTAATTTGCTGGTCTTCCGGAAGATTGAGATTGTCTTACAGACCGTGTTTTCCTCAGTGGCGCCTCCCGTCCTGCAGACGGCCTCACTATGGGGCTTTGGCCAGGAGACGAGTCTCTGCTCCTTCTCTGTGACCTGGGGCCGGGTGTGTGACCCACCTCCCCCGCTGGCATGGCAGGAGTGATGCTGTGTGCCTTCCAAGCTAGGTCTTAAAGATACGGAGCAGCTTTCACCTGGCTTCTCTTTGGGGGACACTTGCTGTGGGGAAAGCCATTCTGAGGCCTCAGTCAGCAGCCTCCCGGCAGGCGAGACACATCCTGGCAGGTGACTCTGCATTCTACTCTTCTCGCTTCTCAGCCAAGACCCCAGACACCATGGAGCAGAGCTGTGCCCAGTCCAGATCCGCAGCCCACAGAGGCTGAGACAAGTGGAGGTTTAGGCCGCTCTGTTTGGGGTGGTCTATCAAATCCCTTACGGTTATGTAGTGGAGGTGATGAATAGATTCAAGGGATTAGATCTAATAGACAGAATGCCTGAAGAACTATGGATGGAGGTTTGTAACATTGTACAGGGGTTGGTGACCAAAACCATCCCCAAGAAAAAGACACGCAACAAGGCAAAGCGATAGTCTGAGGAAGCTTTACAGATAGCTGAGGAAAGAAAAGCGAGAGGCAAAGGAAAAAAAGAGATTCCCAACTGAATGCAGAGCTCCAGAAAATAGCAAGGAGAGATAAGAAAGTCTTAAGTGAACAATGCAAAGTAATCGAGGAAAACAATAGAACTGGAGAGACTAGAGATCTCTTCAAGAAAATTGCAGATATCAAGGAAATATTTCATGCAAGGGTGGGCAGAATAAAGGACAGAAATGGTATGGACCTACAGAGGCCGAAGATATTAAGAACAGATGGCAAGAATACACAGAAGAACTGAACAAAAAAAGGTCTTAATGACCTGGATAACCAGGATGGTCTGATCACTCACCCAGAGCCAGACATCCTAGGTGCCAAGTCAAGTGGTCCTTAGGAAGCTTTACAACAGACAAAGCCAGTGGAGGTGGTGGAATTCCAGCTCTGCCTTTTCAAATCCTAAAAGGTGATGCTGTTGAAGTGCTGTACTCAATATGCCAGCAAATTTGGAAAACTCAGCTGTGGCCGCAGGACTGGAAAAGGTCAGTTTTCATTCCAGTCCCAAAGGACAAAGCCAAAGAATGTTCAAACTACTGTACAATTGCGCTCATTTCACCTATAAATAAGGTCATGTTCAAAATCGCTCAAGCTAGTCTTCAGCAGTACATGAAGCTGGAACTTGCAGATGTTCAAGCTGGATTTAGGAGAGGCAAAGGAACCAGAAATCAAATAGTCAACAACCGCTGGATCATAGAGACAGCAAGGGGATTCCAAAAAAATATGTACTTCCGCTTCACTGACTCCGCTAAAGCCTTTGACTGTGTGGATCACAACAAACTGTGGAAAATTCTTAAAGAGGTGGAAATACCAGACCACCTTACCTGCCTCCTGAGAAAACTGTATGTGGATCAAGAAGCAACAGTTGGAACCAGACGTGGAACAACAGACTGTCTCAAAATTGGGAAAGGAGTATGGCAATGCCGGATATTGTCACCCTGCTTATTTATTTTATATGCAGAGTACATCATGAGAAGCACCAGGCTGAATGAATCCCAAGCTGGAATCAAGATTGCTGGGAGAAATATCAACCTCAGATATGCAGATGATAACCGCTGTAATGACAGAAAGTAAAGAGAAACTAAATAACCTCTTGATGAAGGTGAAAGAGAAGAGTGAAAAGGCTGGCTTAAAACTCAGCATTCAAAAACTAAGATCATGGCATCTGATCCCATCACTTCATGGCAAACAGAAAAGGGAAAAAGTGGAAGCATTGACAGATTTTCTTTTCTTGGGCTCTAAAATCACTGTGGAAGGTGACTGCAGCCATGAAATTAAAAGGCATTTGCTCCTTGGAAGGAAAGCTGTGACAAACCTAGATAGCGTCTTAAAAAGCAGAGACATCACTCGGCTGACAAAGATCCATAAAGTCAAAGCTATAGTTTTTCCAGTAGTCATGTATGGATGTGAGAGTTGGACCATAAAGAAGGCTGAGCCTGAAGAATTGATGCTTTTAAACTGTGGTGCTGGAGAGGATTCTTGAGAGTCCCTTGGACAGCAACGAAATCAAACTAGTCAATCCTAAAGGAAATCAACCCCAAATATCCATTGGAAGAACTGATGCTGAAGCTCTAATACTTTGGCCACAAGATGCGAAGAGCCAGCTAATTGGAAAAGACCCTGGTGCTGAGAATGATTGAGGGCAGGAGGAGAAGGTGGTGGGGATAGCAGAGGATGAGATGATTAGATAACATCACCGACTCACTGGACAGGACTTTGAGCAAACGCCAGGAGATAGCAGAGGACAGAGGACCCTGGTGGGCTGCAGTCCGTGCAACTGAACAACATTACGAAGCCTAGTTACTGCAGTCCTTAGTGTTTCCATTCACCAATATTAGATATGGCATTTTATTACATGCTACATGTAGAAAAATTAAGAAATTACTGTTTTTTAAAAAAATAATTAGCTATAAAAATTTTAATAACAGCTTTTGGGAGATAATTTGCATAATGTAAGCTCTCCCCTCTTCTAGCACACAGTTCAGTAGTTTTCTGTACATTCCCAGTTGTTCATCCAGCACAATTTTATCACCTCAAAATGATCATCAGACTCTTAACCTAGTTTATTCAGCAGACACATACAAGCGGAAGATTAGAATTCCCGTACACTGTGTTGAGCTGTGGTGCTGTGTGTCTGGGACCTAGTAGGTTCTCAGGCCGTGCTTATTGAGATGTGTGCGTGCTCAGTTGCTCAGTCCTGTCCAGCTCTATGCGGCCCCGTGGACCGTAGCCTGCCAAGCTCCTGTGCCCATGGAATTTCCCGGGCAAAACTACTGGAGTGGGTTGCCATTTTTTACCCCCAGGGCTCTTCCCAACCTAGGGCTGGAACCCGTGTCTCCTGCGGCTCCTGCATTGGCAGCGGATTCTTTGCCACGAGCTCCACCTGGTTTGTCAATGTGTGAATTCACGTGGAAGGGTGGAGACGCTAACCTGGCAAATTGAACTGGGCTTGGCTGCAACCCTTTGAGCATCTGTTATGTACAGGGATTCACACTGGGTCTGTGGTGAGAGGGTGCCTGAAACTGGGTTTTCATGGAGAGGGCAGTAAGGAAAGTGCTGGAGGGACAGAGACCGTGCTGCCAAAGGGTAGGGCGTCTCTGGACGCGTCCCTGTCAAGGGAGAAGGAACGTGGTGTTTGCTGGGCGGGGGCAGATTCAGACTGAGTTGCGCCTGCGCCTCCTCCATGAGTACCACACGTGCTCATGTCCCGCTGTGGGCTGTGGGCACATGCAGAAGCTGACCACCTGGGCGGAAGCCAGGACAGCCCACGGAGGGCAGGGCTGCTGACATCCCAGGCCAGGGGTCAGCACACTTGCTATGGTAAATGTTTTAGGCTTTGTGGGCCAGTCCGGCATCTCCGCCGTCGGAGGCAGTGAGTGAACCGAGGAGCAGGGCTGCGTTCCAGCCGCAGGATCCGTCTGTGCCCCCTGCCGGGTCCCTGGCCCTGAGGCAGGTGGGGCTGGCGCTGCCCGTCTCCTGCCCAGGCTGCGGGGCCGTCGGGGCCGTGGGTTCTCAGCGCCCGGCTGCTGCCCCGGCCCAGAGCCCTTAGCAGGGCAGCCCCCACCTCTGGCAGGTTGGAGCTCTGGCTCAGGACCCGGCAGGAGCTCAGCAGTGTCTGAATAGCTTCGGAGCCCCTGGAAAGTGATAGGGCTGTCGGCTTTGGGGGTGGTGGGCGAAGATGACGGAGGCAGTAAGGCAGGCTAGACCCCGTCACTTAGTGGGCATGCGGTAGAATGTGCGGAAACCTGGGACAGTGAGGAGGTTAGCATGCAGACTTCAGAGATTTCCTCCAGGACCAGGGGTCAGTCACTGAAGTGAGGTTAAATTACCTGTCAGGGGAACTGCGTCAGGAGCCTTAGAAGTAACCTTTCAGGCAGAGAACATTTCTGCTTTTTAGATCTTGGGAGACACTGGTTTTGTTGTTGTTTTAATGGAATCATGTAATCTAAATGCCTTAGCTAAGAGTCTAATTAATCAGGCCCCAGGACTTCCTGGTGGTCCAGTGGGTAAGACTGCACTTCCACTGCGGGGGGTGCGAGTTTGATCCTTCATCTCGGATTTAAGATTCCAGCTACTGCATGGTCAAAAAAAGTCTAATAATCAGGTCTCTAAAGCAGATGCCTTAATAAACTGCAAGGTGTTCAGTTCCCCAGGGAGTTTAGACGAACTGAAGCCCCAGGGAAGAAGGCCAGCGCACTCTTGGACTGTTCCCTGTTCACATCCTGGTTGCGAGTATCAGGCACCTGCGATAAACCTGCAGTGGGTCCCACAGTGTCGTCTCATTACAGTTGTTCTTTGGTTTAGAAGAATAAAAATTCCTTTAATTGAAGGAGGAAGGTATCTTGGCAAGTCAAAAAAAAATACACTCAATTAAAAATGATGAACTGTCTCAGGCCTGCGTGTGTGTGTTTGCTGCTGCTGTTCCATTGCTCAGTCGTATCCAACTCGGTGACGCCATGGACTGTAGCCCGCTAGACTCCTCTGCCCATGAGGTTTCCCAGGCAAGAATACTGGAGTGGGTGGCTGTTCGTACCTCCGGAATCTTCCCAACCCAGGGATTGAAGCTGCATTTCCTGCATCGGCAGGCGGATTCTTTACCTCTGAGCCACATGGGAAGCTCCCTTCATGTTACAAAATGGCATTTCACACGCAAATTCATTAATTAGGATTATCTTGCAGGGGTCTTCAGATCCTTGTCAGCACAAGTACCCCTTTCACACGCTTGCCCTGTAGCCTGTGCTCGGCAGTAGGACATCTGAAACAAGGTGACTCCTGTCTCCCGAGAGACTCCACTGTTGCATCTTAACTGTGTCCCTGAACTCCCAGCTTACAGAGAAAGAGCTAGTCAGGATGGGGCTTGGGTTTGCTGTGCCCTGAACACACACCTTTGATACTCTGGGGGATTGAGACATCGATTGTGAAATGTTAAAACCTCAGGAAAGGATTTCATTCCGTCTTTTTCACTGAAACCCACCCCAGTGTGCAGAGGGGTGTGTTTGAGCCCTGGCCTCTGGGCTCCCATCCTGCCTCCTGGGGTGACCTTCACCCCCACCCCCAGCCATAGGTCTTGTTGCCCAGGGTATTGGAATCTTGGCCTGGAACTTCAAGTCCAAACCCACGGACTTGTTCTGCCTTGGACTTGGAGAATCGCGCTGACGGTTTTGTCATTCATCACCAGGAGTAGTGTGGCATGTTACAACAGATCTGTTTTCTATGTTGAGATTTGTGCCACTAAAAGTTCTGTTTATGATATTAATTTAGAACAAGGCTTCTGTTAATGAGTTGTTGAAAAACAGCTCCTGTACACCTTTAATAAAGATACTTTTGAAATGTAATTTAGTGCATGAAAGTGAATTACTTTGGAGGTTTTAGTTTGTCACTTGGAAAAGAATGTGAGAAGAAAAGAATCTTTCTTTCTTTTATTTTTTGGATATGCAGCATGGCTTGTGGGATCTTAGTTTCTGACCAGGGATTGAATCTGGGCCCTGAGGAGTGAGAGCGCAGAGTCCTGACCACTGGACTGCCAGGGAATTCCCGAAAAAGATCTTTTCAGTGAACACACTTTCTAACCTCTGGCCAGCAACCCACTCTTTCAGTTAATATTTATTAGTTTTTATCAAGCACTAATGTTTGTTAATAAATATAGTATATTATTATATTTGTATATGTACTTACATCCTTGTGCTAAATATATGTTAGTGTATATGTTTCTGTGTTATACACTTACTATATATAAACATGTATAAATATATATATACTCATTATATATACATGCACACACTCATTAAAATCAAACAGAAGTATAGCAAAATGTTTGATGCCCTAGGATTATCATGGGATTTTTTTTCCCCCCCTATAAAACCAGAAACTGAGTTGATGTTCAGCATGAGCCCCTTTGAGAATTTCAGAAATCATTGATTTCTTCTGCTCCTTTGGATGAGGCGTGCCTCCCTTGGGCGGTTTTCCCGTTGCTCACGTCCACTCCCCCCGGGCGGGCAGCTCTGGAAAGCGGGCCCTCTGCTGCTTGCCCCCTCCTCCTCATGCTGAGCCTGCCCCACCCTGGGCACTTGGATGCTCCGGAATTCCCGGGGAGACTGGGTCCCAGAGTTCTTCTCCGGGGAGGTGGTTGTGATCTGTACCCATCTTGCCTTTGTGGAGCTGTCTTGGAGGTTTTTAAGTGTTTTCTGATTCAGCCAAGAAATCTTTTTTCCATTACTAGCTTCCTATTTTTTCAAGTCATTGAATAGTTCTATTTTCTTCCTTCTCCAAGGATGTGGAAACTACTAAGAATAGATGACTCTGTGTGGGTTCTTCCCTCCTTTGCTCTCCCTCAAGTTCTTCTTGTAAGTGGACCAGTGGATTGTAGGGGGACAGAGGTGGAGGGATCCTTCCAGTTCAGTGATAAAGATTCTTTAGGAGGATGAGGTCGTTTTGAGAAACTAGTAAAACCTGTTCTGGTGCTTTCGATACTTTATAGGAAATTCTCTTTCATTTTTCTCATGACAGGTGCCAGATGGTGGGAAGGGACAAGTCATTCAAGAATATCTATCAGGGACCTGTGAGAATGGCCGCTGGGGTCACACAGGCCTCGCTTTTGCCCCGCCTGCCCTGGACCTCCTGGGACTCGGGGGCTGGGTGCAGGGCACGGAGCCGGCGCTCTGGGCCCCTGGTGTGGACGTGTTTGCTCCCTGCCCTTCGTCAGGGCGCGCTTGGCTTGCCGGGTCCCGTCTGTCCTGGCATAGCTGAGCAGCACTGCTCTAACCTGCAAATAAAGATTTATTTTCACATTATTCTGATGGAAAATTTTATTAATGTAAGCATTTTATTCTTATAAAAAGTGTTTACAGAGTATTTTGTGTTCAAAGTATTGATTAATTTAGGGGAAAACCTAAGAGATTTGATGTTGTGTAATAAACCTCTGTTTAAATTCACTGAGTAAACTGCAGTGAATCATAACTCTATTAAGCAAAAGCCAACATTGCAGAATGGAGTTTATTTGAAAGACCGATTAGGTGAAAATTTCAGGGTGACTTGACAAGGTTTCACATTTTTGTATAGTTCTAAGTTAAAATGATGTGAACAGGCAGATGCCACTTTGGAAACTTTGCACTGGGGAGTCTAGCAATCTTAGCAACAGGGGTCAGATTTGATTAGGAAGTATATTTATTCTAGAGGCTTTATGTAGCGTGAAGAATATTAAATTCAAAGTGATCACAAAAATACCACACTAAATATTGATATAAATTTCAACATGACTGTATAAAAATATTTCAGGTGTATATTTTAAGACTAAAGTGAGTATGGAGTGGTAATGGGTGTTCGTTCACCATTTCAGGGGAGTAAGAAGACTTCAGAGAAACTTATGACAATGTCAGAAACAAAACCAAACTCACTGTTGCCTCTTAGTTCCAAACCATGGCTTGTTTCACCCAGGGGCAGTTTTAACTAACTCTGTTCCCCAGTGCGATGGGGCAGTCATTTTGCTCTTAGCTCCTGTCCTCGTCCTTGTTCAGATCTATTCGGATAATGGTTTTCAAAAGTAAGCAAAGTAATTCCATTCAGTTCTCATATTAAAGTAGCTAGAAACTAAGCAAACAATTACTTAAATGATGTGAGAAAGTTCGCTTTAGCCTAGCCAAGGTCTCCGCTAGTGATAAAGATTCTTGAAGTCAGAACTAGCTTTGCTTGGCTCAGCTAAAGGTGCTTTTTAAGTCCATCTGGTCGTGAGTGTGATGTGTTAGTCGTAAGGGGATAAAGAAACCCAGGGATGTCAGTGCTGACATTCTAAACAGTGAGAAAGGATGCTTGGTTTTAGAAAGAGCAAATGCTTCCATCAGGGATTGCTGGCGTCTTGGGAATTTTGAGGTGTGTGTTTTACGTCTTGCGGAGCCATCGTGGCAAGCTCGCACGGAGGGCGCACTGGTCCTTGATACCAGGCTTTAGTCCTGGTGACTCTGAACTTTGGACAGGTTGCTAAATGTCATTCTTTTAGTTCCTCAATAGACCAAGGAGGAATTTGGACTGTATTACCTTTTACAGATAATTTGAGTGTGCAAGTAGCAAATCGATTTTCCGGCATAAATCTGTGTGGATTCCCACGACAACCTGAGTCAGCCACTATCCGATGACAGACACGCAGGTGAAGAAGAGAGGTCCCGGGGGCAGATGGCGCCCCTCACTTGCTCATGGGTGACGTCGCGAAGTTGCTGAATATTTGTTTCTGTGTCTTCATCTCCATAACGGAGGTGGGAAGGCAAAAGGTATTTGTAGAGTTGTGAGGAGTAAACGAAGAGCTGCAAGGTTGAGTTAATAATAATTATTAAAATACAAGCTGCAATATGTATTGAGTGTTTCCAGTGTGGTGGGCACATTGCAAGTGTTGAGGATGCAAGCGTGCAGGAGACATGGCTGTGTCTTCAGGAGGCCCGCCGTCAGGTGCGACTGGCGTCCTCGTGGTACAGACCAGGGTGTGCCAAGGGCCACTCTCCCTGGGAAGGGAAGGATGGCAGAAAGATGCGGGTCTAGTCCACCTTCATTAAAAGGAGTCTCGTTCCACGGAAATCAAGGGCTTGCCTGTGTGCCTGGCACCTGCGGGAGACTACAGGGATCATGGTCCCAGCCCTAAAATCAGTGAAAAACTGAGAATTAGTGTGAAAACTAGATTTCAAGGCCCTTGAATATAGTCTTGAGGATGAAGCATCTGCCAGGACAGCGGAGGGTGCGAGAGAGGGGGCACGGCGGGCGGGGGCGCGGTGAGCCCCCCTCGTGGTGCGTGGAGGTGGGCCAGCCAGGCTTGAGGGCGAGCACGCTGGGGGGCGACTGGCCTCAGGCCAGGTCAGGACACAGGGGAGAGCAGGCTCTTCATGAGTTTGCATTTTTGAGTTGTTACATTTGTTTGAGTTTCATGAGTTCTAGACTGTTTCTTCACAGACATTAAAATCTTTCATTTCATAGTTTTTTATTTCTTCACCAAATTTAACACCATCATATTTTCAAAAATACCTTCATTTTATTGGAGGAGTAGAGTTGATTTCCAGTGTCGTGTTAGTTTCAGGCGTACAGCAAAGTGAGTCAGCGATACGTGTACACGTATCTATTCCTTTTCCGTGTAGATTGTCGCAGAAGACTGAGCAGTGTCCCCTGTGCTGTCCAGCAGGTGCTTGCTGGTTGCCTGTGTCACATGGACGGGTGGGCCCACGTCCGGCCTCAGCTCCTAGTGTGTCCTTCCCCGCCACGTCGCCCACGTCCGGCCTCAGCTCCTAGTGTGTCCTTCCCCGCCACGTCGCCCCTTCGGGAACCATAGTTTGCTTTCAGTATCTGTAAGTCTGCTTCTAGTTTGTAGGTAAGTTCATTTGTATCTTTTTCTTAAAATTAGATTCCACATACAGGTAATACCACATATTTGTCTTTGTCTGACTTACCTCACTTAGTGTAATTATCTCTAGATCCATAGTTATTGCTGGCATAGTGTTTTAAATTAAGAAAAGAAATTCTTTGGGAGGACATATACCCAGGAAAAGCAAATCATAGTTCAAAAAGACGCAGGAGCCTTAATATTCACTGCAGCACTGTTTACAATAACCAGGATATGGACGCACCCTAAATGCCCATCAACAGAGGAGCGGATAAAGAAGATGTGTGTGTGTGTGTGTGTGTGTGTGTGTGTGTACACTACACAATGGAATATTTCTCGGCCGTAAAAAAGAACAAAATTGGGTCATTTATAGAGACACAGATGGACCCAGAGACAGTCATTGTCATCCAGAGTGACGTAAGTCAGAAAGAAAAAACCAGATGTCATTTATTCACACATATATGTGGAATCTGAAAAAAGCCGGTATAAACAATCTTACTTACCAAGCAGAAATAGAGACACAGATGTAGAGAACAGACGAATGGATACCAAGGGGGAAGGGATGGCAGGGACCGGGAGACGAGCGCTGATGCGCACACACTGATGCTACGCCTGAGAGACTAACAGGCAGCTGGCGAGAACCCGCTGGGTAGCGCAGGGAGCTCTCGGTGCTCTGTGGCGGCCTGAGAGGAGAGGAGATCCGCAGCGAAGAGGGTGGATGTGCATAAAGGAGAGGGTCTGGCTGGGTCACTCTTCTGTGTGGCAGAAACTAACACCGCGTTGTAAAGCAACTACTCCAGACAAATCTTTTGAAAAGAAAAATGCTCATTTTAGTCATCACACTTGCAGGCATGTTTTTGCACCTGTGCCTTAGAAAACTAAATGGATCATATGCAGAAACTGGACTCTGTGTAGCAGTCCTCTGCTTGGTGCGTGGATGGGTGTCTTCAGTTTGCCCAGTGCTTTACTGTTCCATTAGCCATAGAGAAGCGGGAGCTGGGGATGCTTGGGAGATGAGCTGGCTGGCTTCCGAAGAACGGTGCTCCTGCTGCACTGGGACAGGGACTTCGCTGGTTGATTTGCTTTGAGTTGAATTCGTGTGTTCAGAGCCTGGACTCCTGCAATCAATACATTCCCCAGCTTTCCCCAATCAATACATTGACTCGGTGGCACTTGCTGTGGATAGTGGTTCTTGTTATGCGTCGTAATGCAGATGTGTTGACCAGCTGTTACATAATTATAGTATTGTTTTATAGTCCCATTGTCTGTGTGCATATATATTATTTAATGATAAGTGTTTATATTCTCACACCGTGTTCCTGTCTACAACATGGATACGTATGGGAACTGTTCACAGAAGACTGCAGTTGCAGACAGAAGTAATTAGAGCAGAATGGCTCTTCACATTGCAGCATTTTCTGTTTCTGAGAAAGAAAACATTAAACCCTTGTAGTCGTCACACATTAGTATGATGCTGCTTGGCAAGAGACTTGTTCCTGGAGTCGTCCATTCCCTTTGATGGAATAACAGACACCGGGTTTACTGCCCACCAGGATTGGGCTGGGGGCTTCCCCGGTGGCGCTAAGAAGTAAAGAGCCCACTTGGCCATTTTGGCGATATGAGAGATGCTGGTTTCGTCCCTGGATCGGGAAGACCCCCTGGAGGAGGGCGTAGCAGCCTGCTCCAACATTCTTGCCTGAAGAATCCCATGGACAGAGGAGCCTTGTGGGCTGCAGTCCATGGGGTCGGAAAGAGTCGGACACAGCAAGAGGGCTGAGGAGAGTGAGGCACTGGCCTCAGGCGCCGAATTTCAGGATGCCCCAGAAAACTCAGTAGTTGAGATTGATAACATTTTAATGCAATACTTTGAGAAAATCGAATTTAATGCAAAAAAAAAAAAAAATCCATGGTGGAAAAATGTCAAATCTTAAATAAAGACAGGGTCAGTGTTAATTTTTCCTTTGCTTCAGCTCCAGTATGGCTTGGCTCCACACTCTTACTGATACTATCCTTATTTAAGACGTTGATATTTTGCCTCACATAGATTGTTTGCGTTAATTTTGATTTTACCCCATCACTGAGTATTTTGTCACGCCCTGAAAATCTGTACCTGTGGCAGGTGCTTCGCTAACCTCACCCCGGCCCCAAACCTGACTTTCATCTTCACAAACTTGAAGACCGGACATAATGTGTGGAACAATAGTTTTCAGACATTGGTTAACAGGAAGGTTAGGATTGTGTTCCCTGAAATAAGGGAAACAAGTGGAATGAACCCTGTAAGTGTTCTAGCTTATTCTCTAGGGCTAGGAGTAAAGACACTTTTTGAGATAAAGGGCCAGTTAGAGAGTCTCCAGGCTTTGTAGACCAGATGGTCCCTATCACAGCCCCATTCAACTCTGGTACTCTCTGTGGCTGCTTTCATACCAAGTATGTAAATGAGTGGCCATGGATGTGCTCCAGTAAAACTTTATTTATAAAAACAGCAGCAAGTTGGATTTAATCCTCAGGCTATAGTTTGCCAGTCCTGGTCTAGAGACAGTTTCTGCATTACAGGTCAGGGGAGAGAAACGAAACAGAGCCCCTAGCCTTACTGAAGTGACAAAACAGATGAGAGTTTGGGGAGGACGCAGCTAGAATTTGAGGGGCAAAGTATAGGAGAGTAGAGAGCTACTTAGGGAACCCCAGGGGTCTGCAGAAGGACCCCCACCCCCAAGATTTGGGCTGGTCTACACATGCAACTCCGGGAGTTGGTGATGGACAGGGAAGCCTGGCATGCTGCGATTCATGGGGTCGCAAAGAGTCGGGCGCGACTGAACTGACTGAACTGATACATGCACCAGAGAAAGCACCTCAAAACCGGGAAAAGAAGCCCCGGAGAAGAGCGGGCACCACACGAGCTGAGATGGCGTTCCCACCACCCACGGTGATGTGTCAGGCCCTTTCAAAGCGTGGTTTTTAATCTTGGTGAGGGTGGATTCAGAACAGCTCTTTGGTTTAGGGCATCAGAAGGGTATCACTGCAGTAATGGGGCTGAATTAGTCCAGGACTAAAAGACCATTACACACCTGCCCCAACTGATTCCGGGTAACGTAACTGCATTTCCAGAACAAAGCCCCAACTGTACTTAAAATGATGTGGTAAAATCCAGCACCCAACAATGTAAAAACGTTTCAGTGTCCAGCATCTAATAAAAATTACCAGGCATGCAAAGCAGCAAGAAAATGTGATAGTAGCCAGGAGGAAAATCAGTCAGTAGAAAGATGTGAGATTAGCAAACAAGGACATTGAAATGACTGATATAAACAAGTTGTACACATTCATGAGGAAGACGAGCATGAGTGACAGATACGAGACAGACTGAACCAGGACTTTAGAGGCGAAACATACAGAGACGAATAGCAAACTGGCAGAAGAAGACATCGGTGAACTTCAAGACACAGCAATAGAAATTACCCAAAATACGGTGCAAAGAACAAGGAAGGCTGAGCAGAGTGGCAGAGCGTCAGTGGCCTGTGGGGCGGAATCAGCGGAGCTAAGATGCGTGCGACTGGAGTTCCCGAAGAAGAGGAAGGACAGTATTTGGAGGAAACAGTATTTGGAGAAACAGTGCTGAAAAATGTCCACATTTGATGAAGACTGCAAACCATGAAGCTCACAAACTCCAAATAGAGTGGACAAAATCATACTAAGGTCCACAGAGTCCAGTTACTGAAAAGTCAGTGATGAAGAGAAAAAAGTCTTAAAAAGCAGCAAGAAGACATGTTACAGACGAGCAAAAATAAGGTCAGTGAGCTCTGATCAGAACCTGTTGCCGCCAGCAGACAACTGCCGTGTTTAAAGTACCAAAAGGAAGAAACCTGCTAGTTTTTATCATTCTGTACCCAGTGAAAGTATCTTTCAGAAGGAAAGTGAAATAAAAATTTCTGGACCAAGGAATGCTGGCAGAATTTATTGCCAGCAGAAGTGCACTACAAGAAATTTTAAAGGAAGTTCAAGTAGAAGGAAGATGATAGCAGATGGAAATTTTTACCCAAAGGAATGAAAAGAATTGGAAATAGTCCATGGACTGGTGAATATTCACACTTTAATCTTTTTTTTAGACTATTTAAAGCAAAATTAGCGGAATTAGCAATGTACTTTAGAAGTTACCGTACTTGCAGAGGGAAGTAAATGACGGTAGCAGCACAGAGTTTGGGAGTGAAGGAATGGAAACACAGCGCATTGTGTCTCAGTGGTGGTGTTTGACGGTGAACCGATAAGTTAAAGATGCGTATTTTATCCAGAAAGATCTCTTGTCTGTGGGGGGGGGAAACATTAATTGCCATTGAAAGTGAAAGAAATTTGCTCAGTCGTGTCCAACTCTTTGAGACCGTATGGATAGTCCATGGAATTCTCCAGGCCAGAATACTGGAGTGGGTAGCCTTTCCCTTCTCCAGGGCATCTTCCCAACACAGGGATTGAACCCAGGTCCCCTGCATTGCGGGCGGATTATTTACTAGCTGAGCCACCAGGGAAGCATTCAGTTCAGTCACTCAGTCGTGACTGACTCTGTGACTCCATGAATTGCAGCACGCCAGGCCTCCCTGTCCATCACCAATTCCCAGAGTTTACCCAAACTCATGTTCATCGAGTCGGTGATGCCATCCAGCCATCTCATCCTCTGTTGTCCCCTTCTCCTCCTGCCCCCAATCCCTCCCAGCATCAGGGTCTTTTCCAATGAGTCAACTCTTTGCATGAGGTGGCCAAAGTATTGGAGTTTCAGCTTCAGCATCAGTCCTTCCAGTGAACACCCAGGGCTGATCTCCTTTAGAATGGACTGGTTGGATCTCCTTGCAGTCCAAGGTACTCTCAAGAGTCTTCTCCAATACCACAGTTCAGAAGCATCCATTCTTCGGGGCTCAGTTTTCTTCACAGTCCAACTCTTATTATCCATACATGACCACTGGAAAAACCATAGCTTTGACTAGATGGACCTTTGTTGGCAAAGTAATGTCTCTGCCTTTGAATATGCTATCTAGGTTGGTCATAACTTTCCCTCCAAGGAGTAAGCGTCTTTTAATTTCATGGCTGCAGTCACCATCTCCTGTGATCTTGGAGCCCAGAAAAATAAAATCAGCCACTATTTCCCCATCTATTTGCCATGAAGTGATGGGACCAGATGCCATGATCTCCGTTTTCTGAATGTTGAGCTTTAAGCCAACTTTTTCACTCTCCTCTTTCACTTTCATCAAGAGGCTCTTTAGTTCTTCACTTTCTGCCATAAGGGTGGTGTCATCTGCATATATGAGGTTATTGATATTTCTCCCGTCAATCTTGATTCCACCTTGTGATTAGTTGGATGTAAAAGAGGACACTGTTACAGATCCTGTAGGTGTTGAAAGGGTAATAAGGAGTATTGTGAATAATGTTATGCTAATAAATTTGACAGCCTCAGTAAAATGAACAAGCCCCTTGAAAAACATAAACCACCAGATTTACTCGAGCAAGTGTATAACCTTTCATAACTATATTAAAGAAGTTTAATTTGTAGTCAAAATCTTTGCCATGAAGAATACTCCGCATCCAAATAGCGTCACCGATAATTACTAAACACCTAAAGAAGAAAGAATACTAATCGACAAAAACTTTTCCAGAAGACAGAAGAGGAGGGAATGCTTCCTGTCTCCTTCTGTGAGGCCAGCACGACCTGAAAGCAAAATCAGACAGAGACTCTAGGAGAGGAGAGCCACCGAGCGCTGTCCGTCATGCGCACATCCTCTGCAAAGTTTAGCAGATAGAGCCAACCAGGCGGCATATGGAAAGGACATTACATAATAATTGAGGAAAGCTTATCTCAGGAAATAGAGGTGGTTTTAACACCAGAAAGTCAAGCAGTACAACCCACCACAGTCATGGACAGAAAGCAGCAAAGGGAGCTTGAGGCCCAGCGATGTGGGGCCATGAAGGGAAGGCAGGATGACTGCAGAGAGTCGCTCAAAATGTCCATCATGATGAGCACATGCACACGCACGCACACGGACTCTGCAGCAGGAGAAGTGAGGCTGGAAATCACGGTGGATGGAGTCGACGTTTCAAGGCTCTTGCTGTCCAAGAGAAAGGTGCATGTGTTGGTTGACATTGGACTTTGATAAGAACCTGTGCGTTAGAGCTTCCGCAGCAGTTACTAAAGAGTAGAAGCAGTGTGTGAAGTGCAGACTACTGGGGGACTAGAATGATAGCAAGGAATCCAAAAGAAGCAAATCGAAAGAAAATAAAAGAAAATTGAACCTAGAAGTGAGTAACTGTCTCCAAGGTAAGTGGAGTTAAAAGTTCCAAGGAAAGATAGCATGTTAAAAAGCAGAGACATTACTTTGCCAACAAAGGTCCTTCTAGTCAAAGCTATGGTTTTTCCAGTGGTCATGTACGGATGTGAGAGTTGGACTATAAAGAAAGCTGAGCACAGAAAAATTGATGCTTTTGAACTGTGGTGTCAGAGAAGACTCTTGAGAGTCCCTTGGATGCAAGGAGATCCAATCAGTCCATCCTAAAGGAGATCAGTCCTGGGTGTTCATTGGAAGGACTGATGTTGAAGCTGAAACTCCAATACTTTGGCCACCTGATGCGAAGAGCTGACTCATTCGAAAAGACCCTGATGCTGGGAAAGATTGAGAGCAGCAGAAGGGGACGACAGAGGATGAGATGGCTGGATGGCATCACCAACTCAATGGACATTGGTTTGGGTGAACTCCAGGAGTTGGTGATGAACAGGGAGGCCTGGCGTGCTGCAGTTCATGGGGTCACAAAGAGTCAGTCACGACTGAGCAACTGAACTGAACTGAATTAAAAGAAAAAGATACCAAATAAGGTTTTTTAAAAACTCAACTGTATTTTGTTTATAAGAGACCCACCTAAAGCATGAAGATTAAGAGATTTGAAAGAAAAATGAAAAAAAAAAAAAAGAAAAGAAACTGCAAACTCTAGCCAAAAGCAGGATTTTGTAGTGTCAGAGAAAACACAGTTTAAAGCAAAAAGCAGTTCTGGAGATAGTGAGTGTCATTTCACTTAATACAGTTGGCAGCTGGCTCCTTTAACAAAGCAGTCAGTAGTTTAAGCAAATTCATGTCTTGCTTGCATGAAGTTCAGTACACATAGTCCTGGTTGGCAGATGTTTTTTCGATGGTCGTTTGGGGATTCAGCTGCTTCCCCCCATCTCTGCCATCTCCTGAGGCCCGGGATACTCTGCCTCTGTGTGGGGCGGAAGGAGTGAATCACCCAGGTGTTCACGGCTGGGCTATAGGGTGAGGTGGTGTATATTAGGATTGCATCCTGTTAGGCGGAGCCCAGGTCCTAAACCAGACTTCACTGCAGGAGAGGCTGTGCCCAGGAGGTAGAAGGGAAAAATCTGGTCAACATGTAGTCTCTGCTACAGTTTGTAATGATAAAAGGTTCAATTCAAAAGGAAGTCATAATAATTCTAAACGTGGATAAGCCATAATATGACTTCAGAATATCCAAAGTAGAGATTGCCATAAGTACGGCGGGGGGAAATAGACAAATTTACAGTTACAGTAGAGATTTCAGCACTTCTCAGTAATGGATAGAATAAGCAGGCAAAAAAAAAAAAAAAATCCTGTAAGCACAGATGTTTTACGTAGGATCAGTACCCTTGGTGTAATGTACATATAAGTAACACTCCATCCAAAACTGCATACAAGGATACAAGGAGTTAGGAGAAGGCAGTGGCGACCCGCTCCGGTACGCTTGCCTGGAAAATCCCATGGGCAGAGGAGCCTGGTAGGCTGCAGTCCAGGGGTCGCTAGGAGTCAGACACGACTGAACGACTTCACTTTCATGCATTGGAGAAGGAAATGGCAACCCACTCCAGTGTTCTTGCCTGGAGAATCCCAGGAACGGGGGAGCCTGGTGGGCTGCCGTCTATGTGGTTGCACAGAGTCGGACATGACTGAAGCGACCTAGCAGCAGGAGCAGCAGCTCTGGTAGACTCGGAGTGCCTGAGGCAGTGACCAGAATCATGCCCAAGAAAAAGAAATGTAAGAAGGCAAAATGGTTGTCCAAAGAGGCCTTACAAATAGCTGAGAAAGGAAGAGAAGCAAAAAGCAAAGGAGAAAGGGAAAGATATACCTATCTGAATGCAGAGTTCTCAAAGAATAGCAAGGAGAGATAAGAAAGCCTTCCTCAATGATGAGTGTGAAGAAATTGAGGAAAACAGTAGAATGGGAAAGACTTGAGATCTCTTCAAGAAAATTAGAGACACCAAGGGAACATTTCATGCAAAGATGGGCTCGATAAAGGACAGAAACAGTAAGGGCCTAACAGAAGCAGAAGAGATGAACAAGAGGTGGCAAGAATACACAGAAGAGCTTACGAAAAAGATCTTCATGACCCAGATAACCATGATGGTGTGATCACTCACCTAGAGCCAGACATCCTGGAGTGCAAAGTCATGTGGGCCTTAAGAAGCATTACTGTGAACAAAGCTAGTGAGGTGATGGAATTCCAGCTGAGCTATTTCAAATCCTAAAAGATGATGCTGTGAAAGTGCTGCACTCAATATGCCAGCAAATTTGGAAAACTCAGCAGTGGCCACAGGACTGGAAAAATCAGTTTTCATTCCAATCCCAAAGAAGGGGGATGCCAAAGAATGTTC
Organism: Capra hircus; assembly: GCF_001704415.2. Lineage (NCBI taxonomy): Eukaryota > Metazoa > Chordata > Mammalia > Artiodactyla > Bovidae > Capra > Capra hircus. The sequence goes on from NC_030828.1 coordinate 66,807,950, forward strand.
AAACTCCTGCTCATTTCACATGCAAATAAGGTAATGTTCAAAATTCTTCAAGCTAGTCTTCAGCAGTACATGAACCAAGAACTGTGCTAGCTGGATTTAGAAAAGGCAGAAGAACTGCCAATATCCGTTGGACCATAGAAAAAGCAAGGGAATTCCAGAAAAACTTCTGCTTCATTGACTACGCTAAAGCCTTTGACTGTGTGGATCACAACAAACTGTGGAAAATTCTTCAAGAGATGGGAATACCAGACCACCTTACTTGCCTCCTGAGAAACTTGTATGCAGGACAAAAAGCAACAGTTAGAACTGGATGTGGAAAAAAAAAAAAAAAGAACTGGACGTGGAACAATGGACAGGTTCCGGATTGGGAAAGGAGTACGTCAGGGCTGTATACTGCAGAGGGAATGAATGCTGGGCTGAATGAATTGTAAGCTGAAATCAAAATTATTGGGAGAAATACTAACAGTCTCATATGTGCAGATGATAACCGCTCTAAAGAGCCTCTTGAAGAAACTGGAAGAGGAGAGTGAAAAAGTAGGCCTAAACTCAGCATTCAAAAAGTAAGATCATGGCATCTGGTCCCATCCCTTCATGGCAAATAGATGGGGAATCAATGCAAACAGTGACAGACTTTATTTTTCTGGGCTCCAAAATCACTGCAGATGGTGACTGCAGCCATGAAATTAAAAGATGCTTACTCCTTGAAAGTTATGACCAACCTAGATAGCATATTGAAAAGCAGAGACATTACTTTGCCAACAAAGGTCCATCTAGTCAAAGCTATGGTTTTTCCAGTGGTCATGTATGGATGTGAGAGTTGGACTATAAAGAAAGCTGAGCACCAAAGAATGGATGCTTTTGGACTGGGGTGTTAGAGAAGACTCTTGAGAGTCCTTTGGACTGCAAGGAGATCCAACCAGTCCATCCTAAAGGAAATCAACCCTGAATATTCATTGGAAGGACAGATGCTGATGCTGAACCTGAAGCTCCGGTACTTTGGCCACATAATGTGAAGAGCCAACTTTCTGGAAAAGACATGATCCTGGGAAAGATTGAGGGCAGGAGAAGGCAGCGGCAGAGGATGAGATGCTGGGAGGGCATCATCGACTCAGTGAACATGAGTTTGAGCAAACTCTGGGAGACAGTGAAGGACCGGGAACGTGTTGTGCTGTAGTTCGTGGGATCTGAAAGAGCTGGACCTGACTTAGTGAGTGAACAACGAACAACAACAGTTTATAGTAGAGATTTCGATACATGTCTCAGTATTTGATAGATTAAAAATAAAAAACCCTGTAAGCACAGATGATTTACATAGGATCAACACCCTTGGTCTAATGTACACATAGATAATATTCCATCCAAAGCCTGCATCTTATACTTTATTTTCAGGCACGCGTAGACATTTTATAAAAATTGCCCAAGGCTGGGAACCTCCCTGCTGGTCCAGTGGCTGAGACTCTGAGCTCCCAGTGCAGCGTCGCTGTGGTGGTTCAGTAGCTCAGTTGTATCCAACTCTTTGCGATCCCGTGGACTGCAGCATGCCAGGCCTCCCTGTCCTCCACTGTCTCCCGGAGTTTGTTCAGATTCATGTCCGTTGAGTCATTGATGCCATCTAACCATCTTATCCTCTGCCCGCCCCCTTCTCCTTTTGCCTTCCGTCTTTCTAAAAGCATCAGGGTCTTTTCCAGTGAGTCAGCTCTTTGCATCAGGTGACCAAAGTGTTGGAGCTTCAGCAACAGTCATGAGTTGAAATAGCATCATGTCAGTAAATGTGAAAATTAGATGAGATAAACAAATTCCTTGGAAAATGTAGCTTTCTAAAAGTAGCTACAGCAAAAATTCCTGTAACCACTAAAAAAATAGAATCAGTAATTAAAATTTTTAGGCACTGATGGCTTTGTTGTTAAATTCCACCAGACTTTCAAAGAAGAAATAATTCCAGTTCTACCCAAATACTTCCTCAGAATAAACCAGGGAACACTTCCCAGTTTATTTTATGAGGTTATCATAATTTTGTTACTAAAATCCAGTAGGGATGGTATACTAGTGTGTTTATAGCAGACAAGGACAAATACTTTACAGCTATTGATTTTTCATTCTCTTGCCAAAGAAACATTCAGAGTTAACTTGCCTTTTGGCAAGAACTATAGTTTAAGTTTGAGTGATAAACCATTTTGATTTATAAAACGTGATTGAAAAAATATTAAGGTTGTGTGTGTATGTACACGTGTTGCCTTTATTGACCTATGTGGCTTACTGAGTAGATTAAAACCCATGTTTTATAATGACTGATCACATCAGCGCGGGCTCTTTGGGATATGACTAGACCTTAGCTGATAACAGCAAAAGGGGCTTTATTGGCCACCTAATTAAGAGCCCTCGGGCAGGGCAGGCTGCAGCTGGGTCCTTCCCCTGGTGTCTTCCTCATTTGCTCTGTCCTCAAAGAGCCTCTTGACGCCCATGTGCTCAAGTTCAAGTTCTTCAGGAAAGAGGGAGAATCTCTGTAAGTCCCAGAGGAGGAAGGAAAGACTTGATTCATTTTGATTTGGGTTTTGTGTGCTCACAGAGATGAACCAGCTCTGACCAGGAATAGGATGCTGTTACTGGCCAGCCACACACACACACCCATACACACACACACGCACACCATCCCCTTGTGCCTGGGATTTGTAACCAGTGTCTCTGGAAGCTGGTGGACCAAGAGTGTGAGGTTTCAACTGGTCAGAAATTGGAGTGTGGTAACACCTGGAAAAGTGCACGAGTGTTTGGTTTCAAAATTCTCTCTCGCAGCAGCTGTCAGATGTAAAATCTCATGAGTTTTTCGTCAAAATAATTATAAAATTCTATACAATAAGAATTCTTAGGACCCCAGGACATAGCCATCCAGTTACCAAGAATGAACAAGTCTGACAAGTTCTGAAAACGTTGCGCAGTGGAAACTCTCCTCCCCTTGTTGCAGTCGTGTGAATCACTACAGCTGCTGTGGGAAGAGTCTGTTAAGCTTTATGTCGTGGAGCTGAAAATACGCTGACCTCACAGTCTAGCGGTCACTCTCGCATGTATATATGCACTAGACGTATTTACCCCCAAATGCTTAAGAGATCTGTGCCAGAAAGATCTTAGGAGTGCTTGTGTTGGCTCCAAAGCAGAAACCGAGTGGTAAGTAGACGATGGTGTGTTGCACAGCGGAGTAATATGCAGCCGTGAAGATAAACAGCAGGGCCAGCAACAGCAATGGGGCAAAAACAAAGCAAGACGAGGGAATGTACACTGTGTGATCATGTCTGTGTAGGAGTCAGGAGCTGGCGAAAATAAACGACCAGAGCTACAAGCCTAGGGGTGAGCTAAAGAAAAGCGGAGGAAGGATCACAGGAAGTTAGAGTGGTTGGTGCTTACAGGGGAAGGAAAGGGTTAGGGGTCAGAGGAAGGCTCCCAGCCTTTTGGGGATCCCAGCAGTGCCCCACTCTGTGGCCTGGGTGGTAGTTGGGGTTTTGTTTAATAACCTGATGAACCTGCACATACATGTTTCTTGTGCTTGACGATGTACATACAGTTATATTTCATGATAAAAGTGATTTTTAAAAAAGTTATCTGAAGTTACCCAGCCTTTGTAATTTATGTTCACCTCAAAAAATGCAGAAAATCCAAAGCATACGCTTATATAGAAGGATTAAAAGTGTTTTCTCTCGAGCTTCTTACTTTATCACGTTTTAGAAATTTCCATTTTTGAAATTCAGTTTTTTCAAAGCTTTAAAAAATTTCCCACATGTGAGTTAACCACGTGTCATTCTTACTTCCTAGGTGAGGGACTCCACTACAGTATCTGAAGAAGGATAAAGTTGACTCTGCTTTGCTTCTTTCTTTATTGAAGTTTCTTCCTGCCTGGTCAAGCTCAGATATATCCTCTTGCAGCATACAACATCCAGGTATGTCACTAGAAGTTTCCATTTGCGTAGGTTTTTCTCCAGCTGTTCCCGGTGCGCCTTTGCCTGACAGTGAAGTAGTTAAATTCAGAAACATCCTGAACTTACCCATTTTCGGCGTTAGCAGTCTCGTTCTGTAACAGGTGTATCTGAGTGTCTTCCGGATCCGTGGTAGCGTATTTGGGTGTGTGTTTCCGACTTCTTTTCTCTCCTTTTAAACCAGCGTTAAACTCTGTGAGTAATACACATTGCCCCTGAGGGCTTAGTGACAGTTGATGAGGTTGGAGACCCGGGTTGGTGGCGTGCTCCTGCCCGGGGAGGGCGCCGCCGCCGTAGAGGTGCCAGTGCTGTGCGTGGAGGCCTGCCCAGCCGAGGCTTGCGTCTTTGATGCAGGAACTGCTTACTCCTTCACTGTCTTTCTCTGGGAGTTTGAAAGGAAACAAAACACCCTGTGTTTTAATCTCTTAATTTGTGATTGAGTGGCATTTTATTCTTGAAATTAAGAACTCTTTCATATCTTAGAACATTAGCATGCATATAAAATAGGTTTGAAATGTTTGCATCCAAAGTGAGATTTAATACACAGCTATTTTCGATAACATTCAGAAGCATCAAGAAAACTGGTATTTAATTTTATTCATAATCACAGTACCATTCAGTTTTCCCCAATAGCCTCAGGTTTTTTAGCTTGAAACAGAGTCCAAGCAGTCGCGTTGAGCTGCCCTGCCTCTCTATCAGTCAGCTGACTGCCCCACCCCGTCCCTTTCCTTCCTGGCATTTTCTGTGTCAGCAGTTCTGTAGTCAGGGGTGTCCCCGTTTACGTGGAACGCGCTCTTCTCTCCTTTTATTTCCTGGGAGGTGGGAGGTGGATCTAGAGGTTCGAGCGGCTCAGCCTTTGAGCTCAGCACTCGGAGGTGGCGGTGCGTGAATCTGTTCTGGTCCTCGTGGCGCTCGGCACCTGGACCCATGGTCGTTAGGGGTTGCAAGTGATGATGGTGAAAGTCTCATCCTTTACTTTGCCTTGATTCACTGAAATCCTATTTGGTTACCCTAAGGAGATCAGTCCTGGGTGTTCCTTGAAAGGACTGATGCTAAAGCTGAAACTCCAATACTTTGGCCACCTCATGTGAAGAGTTGACTCACTGGAAAAGACTCTGATGCTGGGAGGGATTGGGGGCAGGAGGAAAAGGGGACGACAGAGGATGAGGTGGCTGGATGGCATCGCCGACTCGATGGACGTGAGTTTGAGTGAACTCCAGGAGTTGGTGATGGACAGGGAGACCTGGCATGCTGCGATTCATGGGGTCGCAAAGAGTTGGACACAGCTGGGCGACTGAACTGAACTGAACTGAACTGAACTGAACTGAAGGGACAGTTCAGATGGGAGCAGTAGGATGAATGCCTGATTCTTTCTCTTTATGGATTCTCGAAACAATGAGATGGTCTCATAGCCGCTTCTCAAGTGACCAGGGAAGAAGTGTCAGTATAAACTCGTGAATTTAAACATATGTGACGTGTTGTAAAACACGGCAGCTCTTGTTCCTGTAGATGGGAGGATTGCGCCACTTCTGCGGTGGTGCCTCTGTCCGTTGCCTCCTTGTCCTTCGCTCTCTAAAGTGGGGAGAGTCTGTAGATTGGTTGTGTGCCGTTTCACCCCAGACCTGGAGCCGGCTGTTTCTCTAAGCAGCTCCGGCTCCCTCTTATAGAGCAGGGTGTCTCGTGACCACAACCTGTACATCGTTGCTGCAGGGCTGGTTACTGTCCTGGACCTTTTTGGTGGACAGCCAAAGTATTTTCAGAAATCTAGCTCTCTTCTCTGATCTTTATAGCCTGTTTCTTCTGTCTTCCACAGGTGACATTTTTAACATTTTTTATTTATCTACTGTAATATGGGCTTCCCTTGTAGCTCAGTCAGTAAAGAATCTGCCTGCGCTGCAGGAGACCCAGGTTCGAGCCCTGGGTTGGGAATATCCCCTGGAGAAGGAAATGGTAATCCACTCTAGTATTCTTGCCTGGAAAATCTCACGTTCAGAGGAGCCTGGTAGGCTGCAGTCCATGGGGTCGCGAAGAGTTGGGCACGACTGAGCGACTAACACTCACTTACTATAATATAAATTCTTGTGTGTGTCTGTGCCCACAGCCCTCTTTCTTTAAAAATAGTAGTGTACAGTACAAGCTTTTCTCCATCTTTTAAAAAAGTTGACAGCACGTCATGAGCCTGCGGCATAGCCATATACAGGGATTCTCCTCATCCATTTTAACAGCTGTTTAGCGTTCCACAATGTTGGTTGTTACATTATAGAGGAAGACTAACTTAGAAATATGTCGGCATTATTCAGTATGTGTTTCTCCTGCAAATAAAAGTCATCAATTTGTCCAGCTGCAGATTCCCTAGTAATTTTGGGACCTGGCAAGTACATTCCCAACCGTGGCCCGGTTTTCCTTATGGTTAAACTCAAAGACTTGGACTAGAAACTCAGGGTGAGTTATGTTAGCTGAAAGAGACTGCAGATGAGGAAACTGTACCTGAGAGCGTCTCCCTGGCCACGGAGTGAGCACCCTATAAACAGGGTCGTGACGGTGCCATGGAATCGGCAGGTATTATTGAGTGATTGTGTGTCAGAATCAGGGAGGCGAGGGCAGGTCTGCCGTGGGCAGCTAGCCAAGTGACAGCGTCATTCCCCGAGATGAGAGCGGGTCTCTGAGTAGGTCGAGGCCTGCCCAACAGCCATGGGAAGCGCCGAAGACAGCAGATTCCGTCTGGGCTGCACTGACCACGGGGCTCCCGTGCAGCTGAGGGGGAGCGGGTTGTCCAGGAGCTCCGCGAGCGTGGGGCTCGGAGCGGGGGCTCCTGTGTGCAGGTCGATTACCCAGCAGGACAGAGAAGGGGCCTGGATCAGCTCCCGCGTGTGCACCACCGGTGGCAGAGGGGAAGCTGGCGAGAGGGAGCAGTCAGGAGCGCAGAGCTCAGAGCCGCTGACTTTTGGCATCTCCTGCCTGTATTCTCCAGGTGGTTTAATGCTGTGATCCACTCCTGAATGGCGCCACGCTTCATGCTTTCACTCTGACTTCCTAGTCAAGTTGGTGCTTCAGGAAAGCGCACCTTCTCACAGCCGGCAGCCCCAGAGCCTCCAGGCCGGGCTTGACTCAGGGCAGCCTCTCCGGGAAAGGTGCTGCCCGCCCTGAGTCGCTGTCAGGCGGACGGAGCCCTCAGCTCCTTCCTGTCCAGATGGCTGGGCTCTGGCCCTGGTCCACGAGCAGCCAGAGTTGAATGAACCCTTGTTTAACATCCTAAGTCATTTGAACTGAGCAATATTGGCAGTGCTGGGTCTCAGGCAGCTATTGTTTTCCTAAAGAATTTGAGACCAAGTTTCGTATCATGGTTTAATCAGGTTCCTTTCCAGCCGTCTGCCTGCGTCAGTCTCTCTCTCCCCCTCCCTCTCTCCTATGCGGGGCTTTTTCCTGTGCGATGAGGAGCGGCCTGTTAGTCTGGGTGAGAGTCCAGGCCCCTCTGTGCTTTCCCAGTGAGTTAGCCACAGGCAGCTCCCTGAGCAGAGTGTCTGGCATCAGGTGTCCTGAGCAGTCCGCGTGCTGAAATGTCTGCGTAACTGTGGATTGCCAGAGCGCTTTCTTATCAACAGGGCACACCTGTCTGCCGGTGGCTTTCTCCCTTCCTTGGCCTCGCATGGGTGCTGTTCTAACCTCCCTCCTGGGCTTGACGTGGAGCTGGTTTTCCTGCACCTCTGTTGTTTAGAACTTTCTTGCTGGCAGGAGCCATTTTCTTTGTTTATCTGATGCTTCCCTTTTTTGGTTTTCCCCGGGCTTTCCAACCCTTGGAACACCCTTTTGTCAGCAGATGTGCGTTTGTTTCCAGTTTCTAATCTCCAAGTGTAGCTCAACTTAAACCACCAAAACAAGGGACATAAAATAAATCATCAACGTAATGGAGATGCAGAGCAAAGTGAAGGAACCCAGTCTGGCTCTTCACTGTGTTTCTGAGTGCAGGTACACCTCAACTTTGCCAGCAAAGGTCTGTCTAGTCAAAGCTATGGTTTTTCCAGTAGTCGTGTAAAGATGTGAGAGTTGGATCATAAGGGAAGCTGAGCACTGAAGAATTGATGCTTTTGAACTGTGGTGCTGGAGAAAACTCTTGAGAGTCCCTTGGACTGCAAGGAGATCAAACCAGTCCATCCTAAAGGAAATCAGTCCTGAATATTCATATGGAAGGACTGGTGCTGAAGCTGAAACTCCCATACTTTGGCCACCTGATGCCGAGAGCTGACTCACTGGAAAAGACCCTGATGCTGGGAAAGACTGAAGGCGGAAGGAGAAGAGGACGACAGAGAATGAGATGGTTGGATGGCATCATTGACTCAATGGACATGAGTTTGAGTAAGCTCCGGGAGTTGGTGATGGACAGGGAGGCCTGGTGTGCTGTAAGTCAATGGGGTCGCAAAGAGTCAGACACGACTGAGCAGCTGAACTGACTGAGTGACTGATGCCTCAATGAGTGAGAAGCTGGTTAGAAGCTAAAACTTTATGAAACCGATGTCTCAAATAGAGACTTTTTTTCATTTGGATAAAATGTGGCCTCAAAATACGTTAAATTCGTACCTAAACACATAGCAAGCAGCAAGCATGTAGTAACAGAGCAGCAATTCTGCTGCGTTGGAAGCTGCAGCATCGGAGTTCTCGCCCTGTGAACGCCGGCCCCGCCTTCCCTGCCCGCCTCCCTGCGGTGTGGGCCCGGCATGCCCGCCCAGGCCGCTGCTTCCTGGGGCTCCGGTCCCGGCCTCCTGTCGGAGTCCTCCTAGCGCACCGACGTAGGGGGCCGTTCTCGAGCCCACACTTGCCCTTCACGGTCACTCCCTTTGTGCTGTCTCCACCTGACGTGTCTGCCATTCCTGTTGGGCAGAACGTTTCTCTGTGTGTGGAAGCAGATATCCTCTTTCCAGACCTAATGCTGGGATGAGGCCGGGAATGTGAAGTGATGACTGGGGCCAGAGTTGCCATCTCCGCATGACCCCGTGTGCTCACCGGAGCCACATGCTTCCCGTCTGTGGGTGTTGCAACCCCTGAGCCTCTTCCCAGATCAGGCTGTTCAGCACCAGTCTGCAGGTCCCTGAAAGCTGCCTCCACCATCTCCTTAAGGCCTTTGACTGAATTTGCATCATTTTTCTTCATTAGCACAGTCATTATTTTAAGTATAATTTTTGTTAACCTTTAATTGTCACATCTAAACTTTAGGATTAAGGGAAAATTTAACTATTTTATACCCACATAAAAGTAAGTGAAATAAAGGTATTTATTTTAAATCAAGAAATCTAGTCAAAGGTTGCAACAAGTCCCCCATTTTAGAAGCTTCCAGAGATGGGACTTTGCTTACTCACTGATGCTTTGGGTGGTGAGCCTCCGCGTGGGGCACACGTGGACTTCCTGGCCACCCCCGGGTGGGCATGAATGAACAGATACACTTGTAGGTGAGAAATGACCATTGCATGTATTTTAGATAAAATTAGCAGGTTAATTTTGTATGTTTGCTTTAAAGAATTGTAATGAGAACCAAGGAGCTTTCTTTTACCAGTGGCTTTTAGTTGCGGGTCTTTGAGCATAGTGTCAGCTCTTGCTGCTGCACCTACAGCAGGCATTGTTCCAGCCGAAGATCAAGCTGGGGTTCTGCTATTGTTTTGCCAGGGTTGGTGTGGAGTGGTTATCAAACTCAGTGATGAAGAAAGAAATCAGAGTGTCTAAGCTCTTTAGACCCCATTCTTTTTATTAAAACTTCTTCTTTTTTTTTTTTTTTTTTACAAAAAATGTCATTTAAACCATTCAAAATGTACAGTTCAGTGGGTTTTATTTCGTATATTCACAGTGTTGTATAGCCATCATCGCTGCCTATTTCTAGGCCATTTTCATCCCAAGAAGAAACTCCGTTCAGTCTCTCTGTTACTCTCCTCTCGCCTGAGCCCCTGTCAACCACGACTCTGCGTTCCGTCTGCATGGATCTGCTTGTTCTGGACACGACACAGAGATGGAGTCGTGCGACGCGCGGCCTTCTGTTTCTGGCTCCTGTTACTCTAGCGAAACGTTTTCAGGGTTTTCCCATGTTGTACCGTGTGTCAGCGCTTTGTTTTTTTATGGTTAATAACAGTACATTATATAGACACATGTAAGTGTTGTGTATCCAGCCCTCTTTTGACAGGCCTCTGGGCTGAATGGCCCTGTCTGTCCTGAATATTGCTGCCGTGAACATGGGTGTGCACGTGATCGTGTAAATGCCTTTCTCCACTCCTTTTGGGTGTGTGCATAAGAGTAGGGGTGCTGGGCCACGCGGTAACTCTGCTAACTCTTTTGAGGAACTGCCAAATTGTTTTCTACAGTGATGATGAACCATTTTATATTCAGCAATGTACGAGGGTTCCAATTTCTTCATATTCCTCACCAACACTTGAAGTTTTCCATTTTTTTAAATTACAGCCACCCTAATAGCTATGAAGTAGTATCTTGTGATGGTTTGTTTTTTTTAAAAGGTAGTTTTTTTAAATTGGCATGACAGAACATAAAATTATCCGTTTTAAAGTGAGCAATTCAGTGGTGTATAGTACGTTCACAGGTTGCAACCACAACCTCCCTCTGGTCCCAGACATTCTCATTACCTCAAAAGGAAACCCTGGACCCACGAAGCAGGTAACCATCGTGGCCCTTCTCCTCACCTCCTAGGCTGCCGCTCTGCTCTCTGCCTCTGGATTTGCCTGTTCCGTATGTTTCATATAGATGGAATCGTGCACCGTGTGGCCTTTTGTTCTTGGCGTCTTTCACTTAGCGTGGTATTTTCCAGGTTCGTCCATGTTGTGGCCTGTGTCATCATCACTCCGTTTCTTTTTATGCCTGAGTAATATTTACACCCCCCCCCATTTTGTTTATTCGTTTATCTGTTGATGCTCATTTGGGTTGTTTCTGCCTTTTCAGTACTGTGACTGATGCTGCTATAAACCTGTCTGTACATAAGTTGATTTGAGTCCCTGTTTTCAGTTCTTTTGGGTATACACCTAAGAGCGCAATTGCTGGGTCGTATTGGTAATTCTGTGTTTAACTTTTTGAGAAACTGAAAATGTTTTCCACAAAAAACGAATCCATTTTGTTTCCACCAGCAATACATGAGGGTTTCAGTTTCTCTGCGTCGTCAACAATGCTTGTTGTTTTACCTTGTTTAAAAAAAAAATCATAGCCATCCTGGTGGGTGTGAAGTGATAACTCACTGTGGTTTTGATTTGTAATTCCCTGGTGACTAATGGTGTTGAAGATCTCTTCATATGCTTGTTGGCTGTGTCTGTGTCTTCTGGGAGACATGTTTATTCACCTCCTTTGCCCATTTTTTGGTTGAGTTGTCTGTCTCTTGGTTGTTGAGCTGTAAGAGTTCTCTGTTGTTCTGGATATTAGACTCTAATCAGACACGTGGTTTGCAGATTTTGTTGTTCTTTGTTGTTTAGTCGCTAAGTCGTGTCTGACTGTTTGCAGCCCCACGGACTGCAGTCCCCCAGGCTTCCCTGTCCTTCAGTATCTCCCAGAGTTTGCTCAAACTCGTGTCCATTGAGTCAGTGATGCCATCCAACCATCTCGTCCTCTGTCATCCCCTTCTCTTCCAGCCCGAAATCGTTCCCAGCTTTAGTGTCCTTTTCAGTGAGTTGGCTCTTTGCATCAGGTGGCCAGAGTATTGGAGCTTCAACTTCAGCATCAGTCCTTCTGATGAATATTCAGGGTTGATTTCCTTTAGGATAGACTGGTTTGCTCTCCTTACTGTCCAAGGGACTCTCATTCTCAGTTTGGAAAGCGTCTGTACTTCTGTGCTCAGCCTTCCTTAAGGTCCAACTCTCACATCTGTACATGACTACTGGAAGAAACATAGCTTTGACTATACGAATCTTTGTTGGCAAAGTGATGTCTCTGCTTTTTAATAACGCCATCTAGGTTTCATAGCTTTTCTTCCGAGGCACAAGCCTCTTTAAATTTCATGGCTGTAGTCCCCATCCTTAGTGATTTTGAAGCCCAAGAAAATAAATAGCTCTCCCATTTTTTTGTCTTTTCACATTCTTGATAGTGTCCTTTTATATACAAAAGTTTTCAAATTTTGTGAGACCAGTTTCCCTTATTTTTCTTCGTTGCTTGTGCTTTTAGGGTCATATCTAAGAATCCTTTGCCAGATTCAGCAACATGAAAACCTGTCCCTGTGTTTTCTTCTAAACCTTATGGTGTTGCATGCACGCTGAGTCACTTCAGTCATGTCCAACTCTTTGCGACCATATGGACTGTAGCCCAGGAGGCTACTCTGTCCGTGGAATTCTCCAGGCAAGAATGCCCGAGTGGGTTCCATGACCTCCTCCAGTAGACCTTTCTGACCCAGGGATCAAACCTGCACCTCTTGCCTCTCCTGCATTGGCAGGTGGGTCTTTTCCACTGGCGCCACCTGGGAAGCCCTTTATGGTGTGAGTTCTTATATTTTGGTTGCTCATCCATTTAAGTCAGTTTGCGTGTATGGAATGAGGCAGGGGTCTAAGTTCATTCATCTCCCTGGATACCCAGTTGTTTCAGAGACTTCTTTTTTCCAACTAAATAGTATTGACATCCTTGTCAAAAATCGTTTGACTTTAGACGTATGAATTTGTTTCTGGACTCCCAGTTCTGTTTTCTACATGCCTGTCCTTATGCTAGTATTTCATTATTTTGATTACTGTCATTTTGTAGGAAGTTTTGAAGTAGTAAGCTTGACAAGTCTTTCACCTTTCTTTTTCTTTTCCGATCCTGTTTTGACTCTTGCAATTCCATGTGAATTTTTTAAATTTATTTTTTAATTGAAGGATAATTGCTTTACAGAATTTTAGGATCAGATTTCTCACTTCTGTAAAAGGCCACTGGAGTTTTGATAGAGATTGCATTGAATCTGTAGATTGCTTCGGGTAGTATGTTTGTTATGGTTCTCTAGAGAAAGAGAACCAATAAGGTGTATGTGTATAAAGAGATAGTTATTCTAAGGAATTGGGACTCACACAGCTATGGAGGCAGGACAGTCCCAAGATCTGCAGTGTAAGTTGGCAACTATAAGAGCCAGTGGCTTAGTTCCAGTCTAAGTCGAAAGGCCTGAAAATCAGGAGGGCTAATGGCGTAGTTCGGTTCAGTTCACACACTCAGTCATGTCTGACTCTTTGCAACCCCATGGACTGCAGCACACCAGGCTTCCCTGTCCATCACCAACTCCCAGAGCCTGCTCAAACTCATGTCCATCAAGTTGGTGATGCCATCCAACCATCTCATCCTCTGTCATCCCCTTCTTCTCCTGTCTTCAGTCTTTCCCAGAATCAGGGTCTTTTCCAATGAGTCAGTTCTTCCCATCTGATGGCCAAAGTCTTGGAGCTTCAGCTTCAGCATCAGTCCTTCCAGTGAGCATTCAGGACTGATTTCCTTTAGGATTGACTGTTTTGATCTTTTTGCAGTTCAAGGGACTCGCAAGAGTCTTTTCCAACACCACAGTATAAAAGCATCAATTCTTCAGCATTCAGCTTTCTTTATGGTCCAACTCTCACATCCATACATGACTGCTGGAAAAACCAGTAGTTTGGGCTTTGACTAGACGGACCTTTATAGGCAAAGTAATATCTCTGCTTTTTAATATGCTGTCTAAGTTGGTCATAAGTTTTCTTCCACGGAGAAAGCATCTTTTGATTTCATGGTTGCAGTCACCATCTGCAGTGATTTTGGAGCCAAAAAAATAAAGTCTGTCACTATTTCTGTCGTTTCCCCATCTATTTCACATGAAATGATGGGACCGGATGCCGTGATCTTAGTTTTCTGAATGTTGAGCTTTAAGCCAACTTTTTCACTCTCCTCTTTCACTTTCATCAAGAGGCTCTTCAGTTCCTCTTCGCTTTCTGCCATAAGGGTGGTGTCATCTGCATATCTGAGGTTATTGATATTTCTCCCGGCAGTCTTGATTCCAGCTTGTGCTTCATTCAGCCTGGCATTTTGCATGATGTACTCTGCATTTAAGTTAAATAAGCAGGGTGACAATATACAGCCTTGATGTACTCCTTTCCCGATTTGGAACCAGTCCATTGTTCCATGTCCAGTTCTAACTGTTGCTTATTGTCCTGCATACAGACTTCTCAGGAGGCAGGTCAAGTGTCTCGAAGAATTTTCCACACTGTGATCCACACAGTCAAAGGCTTTGGCATAATCAATAAAGCAGAAGTAGATGTTTTTCTGGAACTCTCTTGCTTTTTCTGTGGTCCAGCAGATGTAGACAATTTGATCTCTGGTTCCTTTGCCTTTTCTAAGTCCAACTGGAACATCTGGAAGTCCATGGTTCATGTTCTGTTGAAGCCCGGCTTGGAGAATTTGAGCATTACTTTGCTAGCGTGTGAGATGAGTGCAGTTGTGTGGTGGTTTGAACATTCTTTGGCATTGCCTTTCTTTGAGATTAGAATGAAAACTGATCTTTTCCAGTCCTGTTGCCACTGCTGAGTTTTCCAAATTTGCTGGCATATTGAGTGCAGCACTTTCACAGCATCATCTTAATTTAGGATGTGAAATGCTGAACTGGGATTCCATCACCTCCACTAGCTTTGTTCATAGTGATGCTTGCTAAGGCCCATTTGACTTTGCATTCCAGAATGTCTGGCTCTAGGTGAGTGATCTCACCATCGTGGTTATCTGGGTCATGAAGATCTTTTTTGTACAGTTCTTCTGTGTATTCTTGCCACCTCTTCTTAGTACCTTCTGCTTCTGTTAGGTCCATACTGTTTCTGCCTTTATTGTGCCCATCTTTGCATGAAACATTCCCTTTCATCAGGAGGGACAGGAAGGATGTGGTTTCTATCCAAAACCCAGGCTTCAGATCCAGGAAGAGCCAATATTTCTGTTTTAGTTTGAAGGCAGGAAAAAAAGCCAGTGTGTCAATTTGAAGATAGGCACAAAGTCTCCTCCTCACCTGGGGAAAGGGCAGACCTTTTTGTTCTGTTTAGGCATTTGGCTGAGTGAGGCTCACCCACATTAGGGAGGGCAGTCTGCTTTATTCAGTCCACCTATTTAAGTGTTAAACTCATCCAACACCCTCACAGGAACACCTAGAAGAATGTTTGATCAGATATCTAGGCACCTTGTGACCCCCAACAAGTTGACACATAAAATTAACCATCAGAAGTAGTATTGTCATCATAATATTGTCTTCCAGTCCATGTACATAGATTTGTTTTGGAGCACACAAATATCTTACTGTTCAATGACGTGTTCTTTCTTTCAGTGATTGTGAGCAAATCATTCACGTAGTGGTTAAATTTATTCCTGGGTAATTGATTCTTCTGGATGCTATTATAAATGGAGTTACTTTCTAAATCAGTTTGTTTGTTGCTGTTGTATAGAAACAGAAATGATGTTTCTTTGTCGGCATTTGTTTCCTGAAACTTTGGTGGATTCTTTTATTAGTTCTAGTTACTTTCTTGTGAAGTCTTTGAGGTTTTCTATACATCAGATGATATCATCTGTGAATAAAGCTGGTTTTATTTCTTTCTTTCTAATTTGGATACCTTTCATTTCTTTTTCTTGCCTAATTGCTCTGGGTAGAATTTCTGTGTAATATTGAGTAACAGTGGTGAAAGCTTGCATCCTTCCCTTCTTCCTGATCTTTCACCATTAAATGTGGGTTTTTCACAAATACCTTTTATCCTTTATCATGTAAAGGAAAAGTGAAGATGAAAGTGTTGGTTGCTCAGTCGTTTCTGACTCTTTGTGGCCCCATGAACTGTAGCCTCGGAGAAGGCAATGACACCCCACTCCAGTACTCTTGCTGGAAAATCCCACGGACGGAGGAGCCTGGTGGGCTGCAGTCCATGGGGTTGCTGAGGGTCGGACACGACTGAGCGACTTCACTTTCACTTTTCACTTTCATGCATTGGAGAAGGAAATGGCAACCCACTCTAGTGTTCTTGCCTGAGAATCCCAGGGATGGGGGAGCCTGGTGGGCTGCCGTCTATGAGGCCACACAGAGTCGGACACTACTGAAGCGACTTAGCAGCAGCAGCAGCAGAACTTAGCCTGCCAGGCTCCTCTGTCCATGGAATTCTCCAGCCATTCCCTTCTCCAGGGTATCTTCCTGACTCAGGGATTGAAACCGGGTCTCCTGCATTGCAGGTGGATTCTTTTACCATCTGAGCCACCAGGGAAGCCCCATACCAAGGAAGTTCCCTCTTATTCCTAGTTTCTAAGGGTCTTTTTTAAATGAAAGGGTGTTTAATCTTGTCCACTTGTTTTTCTATACCAGTTGAGGTGATCATGTGTATTTTACCCTTGTGCTGTTACTGTGGTATATTACAGTGATTGATTTTCTTATGCTGAACCACTCTTACCTTCCTGGGACAAATTCCACTTGATCGTGGTGTAGAATATGTTTAATGTGCTTTAGGGCTTAGTTTTCTAGTATTTTGTCGAGTCTTCATTTTTGAAACATGGTATTTTTGTGGAGGGGGGCCAGGGACAGAGGATTCTTAGTTGATATTTTTTTCTTTCAGCCATTCAAAAATATTATCCCATTGTCTTCTGCCCTCCATTGTTTCTGATGAGAGGTCAACTGTAAATCTTATTGAGGAAATGCTTTTATGTAAGGAATCACTTCTCTTGCTGCTTTCGAAATTTTCCTTCTTTCCTCCAGCAGTTCAATGATAATGTGTATTAGTATAGATCTCTTTGAGTTTAACCCACATAGAGTTTGTTGAATTTCCTGAATGTGCGAATTAATACTTTTCATCAAAAATAGGAAATTCTTGTCCATTATATTTTAAAATATTCTTGTCACCTTTTTTTCTCCCTCCTCTCCTTTCTAAGACTCCCAGGATAATGTATATCTTGGTATGACTGGTAGTGTCCCATAGGTCTCTAAGCTCTTTGCATTTTTCTTTATTATTTTTTCCTTCTGTTACTTAGACTGGATAAGCTCAATTGTCTTATCTGCAAATCTCAATTGACCTATCTTCAAGTTCTCTAATTCTTTCTTCTGTCTATTCAGCTCTCCTGTTGAGCCCCTTTATTGAATTTTTCTTTTCCATTATTGTGCTTTTTAACTCCAGGATCTCCATTTGGTTCCTTTTAAACTTTATTGATTTTTATTGATATTTTCTATTTCATGAGACATTGTTCAGATGGTTTCTTTCACTTTTTTGGACACAGTTCCCTTTATCTCTTTGAACTCATGGACAGTTGTAAGTCTAATGTCTGGGTTTCCTCCTAGACAGTTTCTATTACTTGCTTTTTTTTTCTTCCTGTATATGGGCCATGCTTCCTTATTTCTTGCCTGACTTACAATTTTTTGTTGAAAATGGACATTTTGAATATTATAATATGGCAAAGATGGAAACGAGATTCTCCCCAGTATTTCTTGCTGCTTGTTTTAGTTAACTGTTTGCATAATGACTTTTTTGAGCTGATTTTGTGAAGTCCACATTCTTTATCATGTGTAGTCACTGAAGTCTCTGTTCCACCAGTGTGGTAGTCAGCTAAGAATCAGACAGAGATTTTCTGTAAGTGCCTGGAACCAAAATTATCTCCAAATCTCTTCCCACAGGGTATACGTGCGCATCAGGGTGTGTTTTCAGCACCCCACCAGGCAGTTGACAGGTTTGCCTTAGCATCACTTCCTGCTTGTACAGAACCTGAAGGTCAGCCGGAGGTGAGAGTTCAGGGTCTTGCATCTCTCCTGAGCGTGCACACAGCCCTGAGCATGTGCGTGGCCTTCTGGGATCCTGGTAGCACGTTGGAGCTCTTCAGAGCCCTCGTTTCCCAGTATTTCCTATCAGCCTTTTGGTTTGTCTCTCGTCTTCTTCTACCATTACTGGTTGGCCCAGGCAGCAGCGACTAATCTGTTTGCCTCTGGGTGTTTTTAGGACAGTCCGCCAGCCCCCTGTGGCTGCCTCAGCGCTGGGAGAGTCCTGGGTCTGATGGGGCCAAGCCGTTTGAGCGGGCCTTCTGGGGAGCCACCAGGTAGGCTGTAACTCCACCGGAAACTCTTTGCATATGAGTGTGTTCCGCTCCACCGGCCCCCAGCCTCCAGCCAGTCTCCGTGCTGGGATTACAGGCTTCTGTCTTCCAGGCCACTGCCTCCTGGGGAGGGGCCGGGGCTGGAGAAAGCGCTGCAGAGCTCACTGTCCTCACCGAGGTGCAGCAGGTTTCTGTTGATTAAGCATCCCTCTGATTGCTGTAAGCTTTCTGTTTAGTTTTTAGAGTTCCACACAGGTTGTTTCTGACAGATCTTGCCATCTTTTTTCTTGCCTTTTTTTGAAGGATGAACCTTTGGAGTTACATACTCAGCCGTCTTCACTGACATCGCTCACGTCTGTTCTTAACCTGGCGACCAGTTTTGAATTTGCCTCATTTATGTCCACCCCACCTGACTTCAGAAAGGAGTTGAGTTGGCTTACAGTGGTGAACAGTATGAGAGATAAATTAATCTCCGTGTCCTCCCTTGTTGCTTTTGCAGACTTTGGTCTTGCAGATAGACATTTTATCTCCTCTGATGATCTTGAGGTTTCCATCCTCCCTGCCATGCAGATGGGCGGGCACCTGGAGCAGGTTCACTCTGGCGGTTCTCCTGCCTAACCTTGTGTGTGGTCTTAGGACACACCCACCAGTGGCCAGCTTTAGCAGTGCTCACTCTCACTACTGTCTGCCTCTGGGCTGGTTGTGGAAAATTCGCCTCCAGTGATGGTCTTCCTAAATCCAAAACTTCCTTTTCTTCAGGACACAGTCAGTGGATAATTGTCTTAAGACTTAAAGATATCATCGAATTGTCTTAGTTGTTTTAGGGGGTGATTAGGTGATTTGTATGCTTTCAATTAGAGCTGGCTTCTTACAGTGACCTTGATCGTCAGTGGAGTCTGGGATCATCGGTGGAGTCTGGGATCATGGGTAAACCTGAGCGGATTCATTCATCCACCTGTCCTGGCACCAGGGAGGACTGTGGGCCAGCTGAGGCCCACATCCACCGATTCACCAACAGAGCGGAGCGTGGGCTTGCACCCTGGGCCCTGCTCGGGGTCCATGTAATTTCTTTCTTCAACAAGCTCTTGTTTAGGTAGAATATTTCCCTTGAGTAATGTGAGTCTATTTGACATAGTTGGTGGCTCATTACTTGAGCAGAACATCGTTCTTTTGGAAATGATTCTGTGATAGAGATAGAACTGCCTTCAGTTTGGTTCCCTGTATATTAGGTTGTCCTTTTTCATCGGCATCACCCATAAGCTAATCTGAATCTTTTTAAAAGGCCAAGAGGTACAGATAAAGATATCCTTTAAAAGGATACATTTGACTACATTAAAATTAAGAACTTCACTTCATTAAAATACAGAAAGTTAAAGTGAAGCCACAGCCTAAGGGGAAAACATATACAAAAACTAACAAGAGATTAGCAGTCAGAACATATGAATCACCTCTACAAATCAGTATTTTAAAAGACCAATAACCCAATTAAAAAATTCAGACACAGGCATTTCAACAGAAGGAAAAGCACAAATGGCCAGTGAGCATATGAAAATATGCTAAACCTATTTAATTATCAGAGTAAAGAAGAAAAGGGACCCTCGTGCCTGCTAGATTGGTGGAAATTAAGCTGTCTAATGGTGCCCAGCATTGGTGAGAGGGTGGGTTAGTGAAGCTTGTGAGCTGGCCACGCCTACACCCTGCAAACCAGCCGTTCCTGTGAACTCTAGATGTGGAGTTCAGGGCAGGAGTTGGCAAATTCTTCTCTAAAGGGCGAAGTGGTAAATATTCTAGGCTTTGTGGGTAATGTATACGGTCTTGTCACATAGTTGCCTTTGTTTCATTTGTTTGTTTGACTCTTTAAAAATGTAAAAAGCGTTTTAAGCTTGAGAGCCTAACAGAAACAGGCGACTGACCACATATGACCGCAGGTCACAGTTTGTTTAACACTAGTCCCATGATCTAGAGTGTGTGCCCTAGAGAAAGCTCCCCAGGACAGATGCCCCAGAATGTTCAGAACAGAGTGTCCATGCCAGCAGAAAATGGAATCAGTGTGATAAAAAGATAGGTAGGTGCACTGAGCAGTATTTTGCTGAGTAAAAAGTGAATGAGACCTGTCAGCTGCTCACAGCACACGTGGCGTAACATCGATATAACAACACTGATGGCAGAGGGCTGCGTATGGTATATCATTTTTATGAGGTTAAAAAGAGACAAAAATGTTTTAAAAAGAAAAATGTGTAACAGTACGAGAACTGTAAGTGCAAAGTTGAGGCTGGCACTGACTTGGAGCGAGGCAGGGGGCGGCTGAGGTGGGGCGCACGGGGTGACGGTGACTGTCACGTGGGTGCCGGGTGCTGAGGTTTTGTTGTTACTGTATTCTTATTCTCACCTTGCATGAACATCGCCCAGAATCGTTTTTATGTGTCTGGAAAAGGCAGAGGAACCAGAGATCAAATTGCCATTATCCTCTGGATCATCGAAAAAGCAAGGGAGTTTCAGAAAAACATCTATTTCTGCTTTATTGACTATGCCAAAGCCTTTGACTGTGTGGATCACAATAAACTGTGGAAAATTCTGAAAGAGATGGAAATACCAGACCACCTGACCTGCCTCTTGAGAAACCTATATGCAGGTCAGGAAGCAACAGTTTAGAACTGGACATGGAACAACAGACTGGTTCCAAATAGGAAAAGGAGTGCATCAAGGCTGTATATTGTCACCCTGCTTATTTAACTTATGTGCAGAGTACATCATGAGAAACTCTGGGCTGGAAGAAGCACAAGCTGGAATCAAGATTGCTGGGAGAAATATCAATAACCTCAGATATGCAGATGATACCACCCTTATGGGAGAAAGTGAAGAGGAACTAAAAAGCCTCTTGATGAAAGTGAAAGAGGAGAGTGAAAAAGTTGGCTTAAAGCTCAACATTCAGAAAACGAAGATCATGGCATCTGATCCCATTACTTCATGGGAAATAGATGGGGAAACAGTGGAGACAGTGTCAGACTTTCTTTTTTTTGGCTCCAAAATCACTGCAGATGGTGACTGCAGTCGTGAAATTAAAAGACGCTTACTCGTTGAAATTAAAAGACGCTTACTCATTGGAAGGAAAGTTATGACCAACCTAGATAGCATATTGAAAAGCAGAGACATTACTTTGCCAACAAAGGTCTGTCTAGTCAAGGCTATGGTTTTTCCAGGTGTCATGTATGGATGTGAGAGTTGGACTGTGAAGAAGGCTGAGCACCAAAGAATTGATGCTTTTGAACTGTGGTGTTGGAGAAGACTCTTGAGAGTCCCTTGGACTGCATGGAGATCCAACCAGTCCATTCTGAAGGAGATCAGCCCTGGGTGTTCTTTGGAAGGACTGATGCTAAAGCTGAAACTCCAATACTTTGGCCACCTCATGCGAAGAGTTGACTCATTGGAAAAGACCCTGATGCTGGGAGGGATTGGGGGCAGGAGGAGAATGGGACGACAGAGGATGAGATGGCTGGATGGCATCACTGATTCGATGGACGTGAGTCTGAGTGAACTCCGGGAGTTAGTGATGGACAGGGAGGCCTGGCACGCTGCGGTTCATGGGGTCGCAAAGAGTCGGACAGGACTGAGCGACTGAACTGACTGGACTGGACTGAACACACAGTACATTTTCTTGAAAGGCAGAGGATATCAGCCAGGGAAGACTTAGAGCCCACCCCACTGTTCTCCATGAAGTGCACTTTCTGTACTACAGTTGAACTGAGTTGCCCACCTGGGAATGAGGATGCAGGTATCCCACAGGTGTTGGACAGTGGCCGCCAGCACGACCTACCAGAGCCGTGAAGACACGCGCGGGGCACAGCCCGCTCCGCTCTGTGGCAGCCGTGAGCTGGCCGGCCCGAGCACACCCTGCCCCTTCCCCAGCGACGGGCTCGGTGCCCTTGTTGGAAACCAGCTGGCCATAAACGTGAGCGTTTCTGTCTGTACTCTTGGTTCTGCTTCATTGACTGTCTGTCTGTCCTTCTTACCAGTAATCAGTGTCCTGATTCATCTGTAGTAAGTTTTGAAATAAGGAAGTGTGAGTCTTCCTACTTTGTTCTTCTTTTTCAGGATTGTTTTGTTTATTCTGAGTCCCTCATATTTCAATGTGAATTTTAGGTTCAGCTTATTAATCTCTGCAAGAAAAAAAACCCCAGCTAGGATTCAGGTCTGGGTGTAGATGGGTCTGTAGGTAAGGCTGAGTAGCGGTGCCACCTCAGCAATGCCAAACATTCCCTTCTGTGAGCACGGGGTAGCTTTCCACCTAGCATAAAAAACAATGTTTTATCATTTTCAGAATATATTTTATTCTTTTTGATACTCATAATTGGATTGCGTTCTCAATTTTATTTCTGAATTGTTCACTGCTAGTTTATAGAAATGCAGCTGGACTTTATATGTTGATATCAAGCTCCGGGAGATGGTGACGGACAGGGAAGCCTGGCGTGCTGCAGGCTGTAGGGGTCTCAAAGAGTCGGACACGACTGACTGACTGAACTATTATATCCTGCAGCTTTACTGAACAAGTTTATTAGTTCAGGTTGTTTTTAGTTGATTCGTGAGTATGTTCTATGCACAAGATTATGTCATCTGAAAATGGAAATAGTTTTACTTCTTCTTTCCAGTCTGGAAGCTGTTTGTTATTTTTCTTGCCTAATTGCTGAGCAAGGGCTTTTTGACAAGGCTGTAAGCTGTCCAGAGTGGGGAAGCAGCTGATGCTCGTGGACTTCCCGACCCAGCGGGAGGAGAGTGTCTTCTGGGGGTCGTGCTGCGGTTTGCAGAGGGACCCTGCATGTAATGCCTCGGTGATCCCCGAAAACGCGAGAGTCAGGGGCGCCACCTGCTTTCCATGGGAAAAGAAGAACTGGGGATAGAAGCTGTGCCCGAGGACTTGCCTCAGGGCAGGAGCGCCAGGCCTGCCTTCCCACCCAGGCCACTTGCAGCCGGACGCCAGGCCTGTCCGACCTGCCCCCCCGGGGCCCCCAGGACCTGGCCGCCTGCCCCACCCACCCAGCCGTGCTGCGTCTGTGTGTGTCTGCCTTGCCCTCCACTAGAGCTGGGATCATTCTGCCCCAAGTCCCACTTGGGGAGCCCCATCTCCCAGCATGGGGTGCAGGCCTCCCAGTCTGAGGACCTGCAGCCTCTGCAAGTTCTCACGGGGTGCTTCCCGCTCCTGCCGCCATTACCCCTGCTGCCCCTGGAGCGCCCCCCTTCCTCACGACTCCCGCAGAGCTCCCGAGGGGCGGGGACAGTCTCTCACCTCCTTTCCCTGACAAGCGAGGCACAGTGCCATGTGTGCTGGAGGTACCTGGCTACCTGCTGAAATGAAATGTGAATGGTTCGGCAACCCCTGCAGAGCCACTCACCTGAGAAGGCCTCTCCCGCCTGGTGGGAGGCCAGTGGGTGTGCCCTCCCACATTGCACAGCCGTGCTGACCGGCGGCTCTTCAGGAGACGAGAACCCACGGGAGAACTTGAGACTTGCTCATGCACGGCCAGCAGTGCCCTCCAGAAAACACGGCTGAGGCCAAAACAAAGTCAGAGCTTCATCATTGGAGCAAAACCGGCTGTTGTCCTCTAAAGCAATGTTTAACAGTTTACTAACCATTGGAGGAAGTATGCAATGGACAGCCCTTTTAGAAAGATACTGGGCAGTGATTCTGTATGGACATGAGTCTGAGCAAACTCAGGGAGATGGTGAAGGACAGGGAAGCCTGGCGTGCTGCAGTTCGTGGGGTTGCAAAGAGTCGGACTCGACTTGGCTACTGAATAACAGTATATTTTAAAACGGACGTGATCTTTGACCCAGCAGCCATGTTGCTGTGTGCTTGCCTAAGTGTGCAGAGATGTGTTCGGGAGTGTTCTCCGCGGGTCGTTTATATCATCAGCTGAAGCCAGCCTCACTGCCCGTGAGCAGAACTGGTGAAGCCCGCGTGGAGTGCCGTGTGGCCCTTCCCCACGATACGCGGCGTGCTCACAGGGCGCTGTGGAGAGAGGCCCGCGGTGCAGTTGGTGAGGCCAGGAGAGCCATGGTTGGTGTGCATGTGTTGCACACGCAGCGTGGTTTGTGCGGAGGAAGGGGGAGCTGCGTTCCCTCCACGTGCGTGTGCTGATCCTGGGTGTCTGCACACGCGCGCGGACACCAGCAGAGCGTCTGCCTCTGGGCCTCATTGTCTTCTCTGCGAGCGTGTACTCTGACAGAGAAATCTTCCTGAGGCCCTTCCCCAGCATAGGGCACAGCCACTTTGATTCTAGTCTTACATTTAAAGTGTATGACGCTATGTATAAACGTCACAAATTAACCAAACCTAAATGGAACTGGCTTAAACAGGTACTTTGAAATACTCTTTGTTTAGATTTTACATTGAAGTATCGTTCACATACCATAGAGCCCACCCCCTTTAAAGTGTACGGCTCACTGGTTTTTAGTCTCTTCACAGAGTGTGCAGTCACCCCTGTGCCCAGTTCCAGAACCCTTGGGTCGCCCAGGAAGCCCCGTCCCCGTTAGTAGGTGCGCCCACTCCCCCCACCCCTGCTGATGGAGCACCTGCTCCGGGGCTCTGGGATTTGCCTGGCCTGGATGCGTCGTGTTCAGGTCGTCTTCTCTGCCCTCACTTGCGAGTATTCAAGGAGGGCTGATGCTTTTCCTGTCTCTCCTGCCCAGGTGCTTTCCTTCCCTCCATCCCTGGAAGCTCGTTATCCAGCCAGCAGCTCAGCTCAGGAATGGACCATGCGTGGGGCGGGACGGGGGCCCTGGGCGTGCTTTCGAGGCGCCCTTGGGGTGTGTGGCACAGGTGCCCAGTCAGCACCCCACATTCCAGGGGAGTCCTGGCAGGCCTGGGCTCTGCCTTCAGGACAGGCTGCAGGGAGGTTCTGCTCATGTGCTTGCGATTCTTGGCGCGTGCTCACTCGTCTTAAGCAGCCTGTAAAAACCAAGGATCCAAACCTGTGTTCTTCACTTGTCTGTTCAGAGGGCATGTGACCTATACCTAGTTATAGGTAAACAAACAGTTACGGTTTGTCATTAGCTTCATCCTGAGTTGTCTCTTATATTTGAAATAGGAATTCACAACCGAAGAATCAGACACGTCTCACTGAAAACTGTTTACTTATGGAGCACACGTTCCTCACGCATTATAGGATAAAATACTAAACCACAGTCACAAGTAGCGTCTGATCTAAGCACAGGTTTTCAAGGCATGAAGCTATGAGATCAGTTCTGAAAACTGAAGTTTTTCTTTTTTCTGGCTTCACAGAAACATAGTTTGCTGTGAGTGGCTCAGACCTCACCTTTCCCTCTGTTAACTCAGCAGATGTGTAATGAGAATCTTTTACCTCAGGCCCTAGTGATTCCGGGTGCCCAGGATCTGTTCAACAAAGCAGATCCAAACCCACGCCCTGCCTCAGGGAGTGAGGCAGTAAATAAGCTGTAAGCAGCAGTCTTGGGAGCATGGACCGCAGGGCGGGCCTTGAGTGGGCCGACCAGGGTGGGCTCCGTGAGAAGGCGGGAGGGGTGTGGGGAGGAGGGGGCGGAGCTGGGGTCAGCATTGGCAGGAGAACGGGCAGGCAGTCCCGTGGCAGCAGGCCGACTCCTGGTTGACCCGTTTCCCGGAGAGGCACCTTCCTACTTAGTGTCTTGACAAATAGGATTCTAATCAGTGATGGGGAGCAAAGGGTCGCTGGCTTTTGGGGTCACTTTGAAATCTTTTTTTTTTTTGACGCCACAGGAGGCTCTTGCGCTTTGCACAGTAGTGTGCTTTTTGTTAAAAGTAACGCCCGTGTCGCGGGGGCACGGGTCATCTTCCTGTCGCAGACACTGCCTCCTGCGTGGTTGCTGCACGTCCTGGCCACAGGCGTGCCTCCCTTCGGCCCTGTCCAGGGGCGGGAAGAGGCAGCGTGAGGAGTGAGCCTCGGGCAGCGCGGCCTCTGCCCCCGGCCCGCCAGCTGCTCTGAGGCCGGGTGTGCAGCATGCCGCATTCCCGCAGAACCCGAGTCCGGCCCGACCTGGCTGGTGGGGGGCCTCGGGCTGAGGGGAGTGGAGGGTGGGTGGACGCCCAGCACCTCATAAGGAGAAGGCATTTGGCCCTTATTTGTGTCAGCAGCAGAGACAGATGGACTGAGCAGGAGCACAGCTGGTCTTGAGAGACCTGGTAAGTTTTGAAAGGAGCTCCGTGGTGTCTCCAGGCACCTCCTACTTTGCTGGGACAGGGCCTTGCAGGTGGGGACCAGCCACGCGTCACCGTGCGGTTGGCCAGGCCCAGCGTCCCCACCGGCGTCCAGTCCTGGGCACCGGGTCCCGCACACTCAGGGTGGGTCCGAGGCTGCGGGGCCGGCTCGAGAAGGGGGCCAGGCAGCCCGCCCAAGGGAGGTGGTCGCTGGGTGACAGGAGCCGCCCGTCAGAACGGTCCGGTCCGCAGAAGGCGAAATGACGCAGAGCAGCATCTGCATTTTAAATTGAAGAGCCTTAATGATGTGGTCTGCGCATCGCAGCAGCAGGTCCCAGGCAGGGGCCTGGGTGCTGGAGGCTGGAAGCCCACGGGGAGCCCCCCCCCAGGTCCCCGCTCTGATGGACCCCCTTCTCCTAGGATGGAGCCCAGTAAGAAGCTGGACGCGGCCGGCACCCTGCCTGCCAACCCCCCGCTGAAGCTGCACCCTGAGCGTGGAGCCGGGCCGGCCGTGCTGGTCCCCGAGCAGGGTGGCTACAAGGAGCGCTTCGTCAAGGCCGTGGAGGACAAGTACAAGTGCGAGAAGTGCCGCCTGGTGCTCTGCAGCCCCAAGCAGACGGAGTGCGGGCACCGCTTCTGTGAGACCTGCATGGGCGCCCTGCTCAGGTGCGTCTGGCTGGAGGGCCTGGGTCCCGCCGCAGTCTCGGGGCAGCCCTCCCCAACTCCCCCTGCGAGGTCTCTCCCCTGGGGCCCCTGTCCCCTGTCTGCAGGGCCCAGTTTTGCTGGAGGCGCTCACATTCTGGGGAGGAGCCACCCCGTCCACCGACGATGGTGGGGCCCTTCGGGGCGATCCCGTAGGATAGGGGATGTGCAACATGTTCGGGATGTGGGGGGCAGGTCCTCGGTAAGGAGAGGACGCCCTGGAGCTGAGTGTCAGGGAGCCCACAGCAGCCCTCAAGGGCATGTCGTTGTGAATTAACGCCATGCAAAGCCCCCAGCGTCAGGGAGGCTGGAGTTGTACAGCGGAGCGTGCTGGTTCATCCTGCAGGATTCGCCCGGCAGGATGCCGAGCACTGTGCCCAGCTTGGGCCCCGCCAGCGGGCGGAAGCCGGGAAGGCTGCCCTGGCTCGTCCAGCCCTCCGCTGGGGGCAGCCTCCCTCCCCAGGGTCCCCTCTGGGGACTTGCTGCTGAACTCTTGTCCTCTCCCCCGAGACTGAGGACTCAGCTCTGGAACGGAGTTTAGTGACTGCGGCGGTGCAGCCCCAGGGCGCCGCTTTCCCTTCGTGGGGTTGGTGGGGCCCGTGGGTCGTGGGGGGGCCGGGGGCGGGGTCTCTTCCAGTCTCCACCCTCCTCTGCTCCTGGCGCTCCTCCTGCTCTGCCTTCAGCAGGTGTCAGGGGATCCCCCCCAGGCACCCTGGGCTCTAAGGCTGCTCAGAGAGTCCCATGATTAAAACAGGTGAGCACAGGCTCCGTGCTGGTGAAGTCTGGATGAGTGAGCTATCATTTTAAAGCCTGTTAATCTCCCACCCCCTCCCCAGGGCCCCCCTGCCCACCTGCCTGCTGTTCCAGGATCTCCCACTGTGCCCCCTGGCCTGGATGCCAAGTGCCCTCAGGCTGTCAAGGGCAGGGGCCCTGGAAGGAAGGAGCACTCAAAATTAGTTTTTTATTTTTAATCTCTCGGAGGTGGTTTCCAGCACAGGATGGGGGTGAGACTCAAGTCCAGAAAAGGGCAGCTAGGGAGCAGTGGCTCGCGTCCTGAGTTTGGGGACAAGAGTGATGTTGGAGACTCGTGGTCTCTGTAGACAGGCTCAGCTTTCGATTCCCATGGGACTCAAGTCCTGGCACTCCATCAGCCTTTCTGCAGCTGTGAAGAGATAGCCTGCGGGTCCGGCACTTTCTGTGCTGCTAAGGCAGCACTGCTCAGAGGCCCTCTGGGGAGCTGGGGACACTCACGCCGCAGAGCCCCTCCTCGGGGAGCTGCTTTTGGTTTCTGAAATGAAATTTCACTTTTAATTGAAAGGGACTTTCCAAGAGGGACTGATCTCAGCTGCTCTGCTGAAAAACTTCCTTATGAAAAATCACTACTAAAAAAGAATCTTAACCCTTTTCTCCCGTTTAAACCATATTTAAACCAAACTTACCCTGGCATCCTGAAGCCCTGTTTCTCCGAGCTCTGCGCAGCAGACACGACCCCTAAGGGAATGGCTCAGGGTTCCCAGTGGGTTCAGATGAGAAGGTGCTCGCCCTCTAACACGTTTCCTGTGTCTCTCCCCTCAGCTCCTCCAGCCCAAAATGTACTGCTTGTCAAGAAGTCATCATCAAAGACAAGGTATTGCTGGTTTTTTAATAAGCTGTTTGGTCCCCGTGTTGCGCTGGGTGGTGCCTTCCGCAAGGTTTGCATCTCGCACGCTGGCTCTGAGTTTCTCTGGCTCTGACGGCTGGCGGAGCAGGGTTGAGGCAGGGGGCTGTAAGCACCCCAACACACTGGGCAGATATGCTGGGCAGGTGCTTCAGCCCCCGAGCCTGCCTCCTCCCCTGGGTCAGTCATGGTTTCACCTTCCAAGACCCCGGGTGGGGGATGTGCACTGTTATCTCGGGTCCGCCTCCCAGATCGCTGCGTTCAGCCTTCAGACGGTGCTGGTCTGCGGGCCCCACTGAATGTGCTCTCTCTCGCCCCACGCAGTGTCTGGAAGTCATTAGACACGTGCACTTTCAGCTCTCCCGTCCCCTGCATGGCCGAGGGTGCCTCAGAGCTTGTGAGGGTCCCGCAGCCCAGCACCCAGAGACCCGGGCCCTACTCACCCACCATGTGGTCGTCTGCACCCTGCCAAGCCCTCCCGGGCACACTTCTCGTTTGAAACCACTCGTTCTTGAAGTACTTAAAAGATCAATAAAAATATGTGGTTCTGATATTTAGATTAATGAACCTAACCATTTTTTACGTGTAGGCCATTAAATTGTACAATGAAGTTCTTACTCGGGTTTTCCCGCGGCCTTGCTGTTCGGCAGCACCGGCTCGCATGGGGACTTGTGGCTTGCTCACTCAGCTCTACCCGTTGTCTTGACATGGCAACCTGTTAGCGATTATCTAACCAATGTAACAAGCTTCCCCAGTGGCTCAGTGGTAAAAAACCCACCTGCCAATACAGGAGACACGGGTTCCATCCTTGGGTCAGGAAGATCCCCTGGAGGAGGAAGTGGCAGCCCACCCCAGTATTCTTGCCTGGGAAATGCCCATGGATAGAGGAACCTGGTGGGCTACAGTCCATGAGGTCACAAAGAGTCGGACACTGAGCGACTAAATAACAAACCAGTGTGACTGAGAGAGGAGGTTGAAACAGTGGCTGAGGCGAGCTTTTTAGTGCCTCATTTCATTCGTCAGAGTTGTTATCCCTATTTTTCAATGGCATTGATAGCTGAAGAATGATTATGGAATTTGATTAAGACTCGTAAATGAGACTGAATAAGCAAGGGATCCTCATGGGGAAATGTAGGTCTGGTTGGGCCCCGGGAGACTGACCTCAGCCACTGGGCAGGTCACTGAGGATGGCACCGCCCCAGGGCCTCTGCTTCCCCATCTGTAAAATGGGATGGTTGTAGAAATGATATGAGCTCTTTCTCAGCCCTGAAGTTCTGTACTTTTATCATTCTTATGTTTTCAATCTATGTTTTTTTCTCCCTAAGTTACGAAGTTATGTACTCTTGCCTGGAAAATCCCATGGACAGAGGAGCCTGGTGTCCTGCAGTCCATGGGGTCGCTGAGAGTTGGACACGACTCAGTGACTTCACTTTCACTTTTCACTTTCATGCATGGAGAAGGAAATGGCAACCCACTCCAGTGTTCTTAGCCTGGAGAATCCCAGGGACGGCGGAGCCTGGTGGGCTGCTGTCTGTGGGGTCGCACAGAGTCGGACACGACTGAAGTGACTTAGCAGCCTAGCAGCAGTCACTCAGATGTGTCAGACTCTTTGTGACCCCATGGACTACAGCCCACCAGGCTTCTCTGTCTGTGGAATTCTTCAGGCAAGAATACTGGAGTGGATTGCCACTCCCTTCTCCAGGGGATCTTCCCAACCCAGAGATTAAACTTGGGTCTTCTGCTTCACAGGCAGATTCTTTACCATTTGAGCCACTAGGGAACCAAAGTTAAACTCAAGTGATTTAAGAAACTTAGGGAATTACCTGGTGATCCAGCGGTTAAGACTCTGTGCTTCTGCTGACGTGGACCTGGGTTCAGTCCCTGGTCAGAGAACTAAGATCCCACAAGCCAGGAGGGGCAGCCCAAAGAAAAGAAAAGAAACTTAGTGGCACAGAAGGATCATTTTCTGTGATCACATTATTTCTTACTGGTTAAAAATACCTACTCTGTTGACTTCAACATCTTAAATTATGACCTTTTTTAAAAAAGTCATGTTTACCTAAGATTAGATTTGCCTCCAAACTAATTTATTTTTAACTCTTAGCAGCTGTTGATTCTATTTCTTTACTTGTGGAGTCAAGAAAAGCCTGTTGAGCTCTCTGATTTTCTGCTGTTACAGAGCATTAGTGCATGGGGGTTTCTTAGAAGTGCCTGAGTACTAGGATGGTGTAGCTTGTGATGTTAGAAGGAGTGAGAGTACTTGTTTTCTAAGGGAAAAAGAAAATTAAAGGAGGGTTTTCATTTTCAAAGGGGGACATTTTCATTGTTGGATTAACTATATCTTTGCAACATGTTTTTTAAAGTTTCTTAAATAGCAAGCTAATGCCTTCCGTTTGGTGAAAAATGAGTTAGTTACAAGTGATACACCCTTCAGAGCAGGGACCAAGGTAAATGTTGTACAAACCATCTGCCGCTCGTTGTCTTTTACGGTGGTTTCTCTGCTCCTCCAGCAAGGATCTAGCAAGGCCTCACGCTGTAGCGCCCGCTCCCACCGCCCCGTTCCTCCATGGGAGGTTCCGCTCCCAGCAAGGCTGGGGCCTGGGAGTGTCCAGGATCCCAGTGTGAACTCGGTCCTGGTGTGGGATCGTCCTGAGAATGTCAGAGTCCATCTAAAACGTTTGGATGCTCCAAAGTGATCTTCAGTTGTTCAGTACAACTTGCTTACTTTGGGTTTATCCATTAAAAGCTGGTAGTTAAGGTTGTATCATGTAAACTGTGTCTCTTAGTGGGGATGGCTCCTTCATTCTACTCACTTAGACATTAAAACGGTCCTTAGTGCTTTGTGAGCCCTCTTCAGGGATGTGCTCATGACTTTTCAGAGTGGTTTTGCCTTGTCTAAAGTAGCGGCATGTGGAGATTAAGAAATCTTAATCCTCTAAAATAGCTATCTTTCAATTTCAGGTGTTTAAGGATAATTGCTGCAAGAGGGAGATTCTGGCCCTTCAGATATTCTGTCGGAACGAGGGCCGGGGCTGTGCGGAGCAGCTGGCCCTGGGGCACCTGCTGGTGAGTGTGGTGAGACGTCCAGAAACACCAGTCCCCGGTCAGCACCAGGGAGCCCCTAAGACCATGTCTGCATCCATCTTTCAGACACAACCAAATAGGAGAGCAGGCAGAGCCACTTGGGTGTCAAGTGTTATTTTTATGACATCACAGGCAGAAATGTCAATTGGTTTTTGAGCACCCTGCCCTATTTAGAATAGAAAGAAATCTGAATTGACTGTTAATTATAGAAGGCCCATTTACACTTCCTCCTTTTTATAACCATAAAATTCCATGTAACTTCTTATTTTTTTTTTATTACTATCACATATATTTAATCCTGGAAGGATATTTGAATTAGAATAAAATGAAGTCCTTAGCGGATAACCATTTATTTATCCAGGAAGAAAGGTTAATTGACTTAGTTCTTCAAAAGCAATATGGTTTGAGTAATCACTAAATGGAATATGAAATTCAGTATCTCTTGATACGTTGGTCACTCTTCTCTGTGAGAAACTGGTCTAGCAGCAGATAGGAGATGCTTGCATAGGATTTGACTGCATAGAGGCTAGAATTGGTATTTCAGACTGGAGGTCTGCCAGTTGAGAACTCCGAATGGTCTGCCTTCCAGGTGCATTTGAAGAATGACTGCCAGTTTGAGGAGCTTCCGTGTGTCCGTGCCGACTGCAAAGAGAGAGTGCTGAGGAAGGACCTGCGTGACCACGTGGAGAAGGCCTGTAAATACCGCGAGGCCACGTGCAGCCACTGCAAGAGCCAGGTCCCGATGGTCACGTTGCAGGTGCAGTGTCCTCTCGCTTCCCCGCCTTGGCTCCACCCAGACGCCATTTGTCCACAGAGTAGCTTGTCAAGTGACTATTCTCTCAGAAATAAAGAGAAAAGATAGGCGTAACTAGCAATTTTCATCTGACTTTATTTCAGAGCTAAGCTGTATTTGTTTTGCCCGTTTTGATTTATGCAATTAGCATTTTCCATTGCCTTGATCGACTGTCATTTGGGGTGCCAAAAAAAAAAAAAAAGAAATGAAGACTGATTATTCAAAAAAAGGTAGAATTTTCCACTTGTCCCAGGGAATAGCCTCAGAATCTTGTCGGATCGCTTAACCATTCTATGGCTCCGAGACACTGAGACAGAACCATCACTTCAGCAGGGTGACTGATCCCACAGCGTTGAAGTACAGCTGTCTCTCGGAGAGAGAGGAGAAGTTAACGTTTTTTCGTGCCTCCCTTGTTTCCGCAGTTTTATATTGTGCGCATGTTAGAATCAGATCACTTACGTGTAAATTAAAGAGAAACAGATGTTGGGATGGAGGACAAGCTTCCAAAAGAGTCAGCGGTGTGGACACTGTTGAACATTTGCTTGTTGAGTA